>NW_009259965.1:1909356-1993533 GCF_000687185.1 Egretta garzetta | reverse complement strand
AGGCGGGTGGCGGGAAGGCGGCGTTAGGATGGAGGTACCGGCGGCTGCTGCGGCGGTGCGCCCCGTACGGCCCCCCTGGCCGCGGGCCGTGGGTTGTCGGGAATTCCGGCAGCGTTTTACCGCTCCGATTTTACAGCGGGGCAATTATTGACCTGCTGGGCCCGCCTGGAAGAGACCCTCAGGGGAAACTTGCCACCTGCATTAGGATTTACCTGATAGGTAAGGGGATGCTTTTAGGGACACTTGTGTGGTTACGCCAAAAGAAACTGAGCCTTGGAAGCACAGATCCAGAAACAGCGCTTCTGCTTTAATGCCTTGCCCTACGTGCTACTGCTTGCTGAAAATTTGAAGCGTTCATTGCTCTTCCCTCATAAACGTAAACCAACAATGATTATGGTTATTCTACATTCACTGATAGAGGGAAAAATCCTACCTTTTTTACTTACCTTTTTGGCCTGGGTTTTCTGTTGCTATATGATTGCTAACAGCCAACACAAACCTGCTACATCTATCTTCTGTAGGCTATCTTACTTTTTATTTCCTATTACTTCAATGGAAATGTTGAGTGTGTCAGGCATGCAGGATGTAAGAGGGGAAAGCGGTACGTGCAGCTTCAGGCATACATGGTAGGTCATAGCAATGAGTTGGATCCAGCTGCCTGGTTGCTCACCATTTCATTCCAGACACTTTGCAATCTTTGCAGTCTTCCTCCCAATTGAAGAAAGAGTTGCTGCTGGTAAAACATTACCAACATTGAAGCTATGGATTATGGAGTCTTTTCCTTTGGCAGTGCAAGAGCATCAACCACTGCCTTCTTTTTACATTTTCCCTTCTCTTTTCTTCTTTTGCTCTGTATTTCCTTTGAGTTGCCACACACTAATAGCACATAATAATGAGTCCATGTCACACACCAACAACTAACATTTGTAGTCAGTTATGTTTTCAAATCATAGTACAAATATGAAATAATTAGACTAAATGTACTAATTGAGCTGTAATAACGGAGTAACTCATTACTGACTAGGTACTGTAAGATTCCCAGCCTCCTGTATGACAAGCAAATATATGTAAGGACAACTTCTCAGATCAGCAACCTCAATTCTGTCTGCCAGTTCGTGGTTACTCCCATTTATAATGCCCAAACTAAGTAGACTGATCGCCAGCTTATAGACTCCATAACATAGTCAATAGCCTTTAGAACTGTAGAGGAGGAGAGAGAATTAGTGCTCCAATGTTTGACAACAAGGGGTCTGCACCTGTAAAATAAATCTTTCCACCTACATTAGCTGCCCAGCTAAGGACTACGAATATCCTGGATGTAAATGCCCAGTTTGGGTTTGCCATAGGCAGTGCTCTCTAGCAATCAGTTGAATCAAGCATGTCCTCCCTGAGGAAGCTTTGCTTGCCACAAACACTTTAAAAGTTCCTTTTTTTTCCAGGTTTTATGCATTTACTGTACCTTTGCTAGCAATGAATTTGGTAGTAGCAGGAATATTACTGGGGCTGGAAGACAGAAGGCTTCGTATCCTTTTCTGACAGAGTAGACCTGATGCAGAGGCTGTGTTGGAAATGGAGTAACTGTTCTTAGCTCAAGAAGAACAGGTTCCTTTTTAATAGAAATTCAACTTCAGTCCAGATTCAAAGCGAAAAGGAGCATGAGTTTGCCTAATCTTCCTGCTGCCCTATATGGAATAAGGACTGTTGTGCGAAGATAAAAAGCACTCTGTGCTCTACACAGAGGAGATCTGTTTGGAAGAATGTCCATCAACTCTGATAACCTTTTAAAAGAATTTTCTGTAAAAGCTTTTTGTTCTATAGTTGCTTTGTGCGATTCAGGAAGAAATCTCAGCTGCTGAGAAAACATTATCCTAGGGTTCACATAGACAACAGATGAAAACCATATTTGAGAGGAATCACTTGTTTGTCTAGGCTTAACATACCTGAGGTTAACCACTTTAAGACAGTTTAGTAGTTTGTTTTTAACTAGCCAGCATTAGTTATTCACAGGTTAAAAGACATTTCCTGAAGAAGACTAAGGTTCAGCCTCTTCAGAGATCTACGATTTAAAGACAGGTTATGGCTTATCTCTGGTCAAAACCCAGCAAGCTTGGCTCCTTTGAGGCACTATAATTCATAAGTAATTATAAAGAACAAATGAGAAGTATTGGATTTTCTTCCTCACTGGAACAAAATTCATTTTAATGTTGTAACTATAGTTATAAGAAAATTTCAAAATCCTCATGGGATTTATAAAAGCACAAGACATTGTTCATTCTTGTAACTAATGAAAAATAAAAAAGGATGTTCCAAACCAAAATAAATAGCAATTTTCAGTGCATAGGGAATCCAAATTGAAGTGTTTTATATACAAGGTATATATATGTCTTCGTGACATGGATAGAAGTTGTAAAGTGGGATGAAGGAGGGTGTATATATGAATTCTAGAGAAAAATGCCTTTGTCCATGAAGTACTCCTTAGCACTCACGAGAACTGAAGCCTGATACATCTCCATCAGCTTCAAAGGGTCTGGATGAGGTGCACAAGCAACACGGATCCAGTGTAAGACATTCATGTAGGAGCCAGGGGAAGCTGGGTTTCTCTTCCTGAGCCTGCCACCGAACTATCACATTTTTATGACAAGCCAGGTTATTTCTCAAGTACTTCTTTTTCTCTCCTATCATTGTCTAACTTGACTTCAAACTCCCTGGGACAGACATAGTCTTTAAATACAGCACACAGAAAAAAAAAAAAAAAGTTTCTAATTTCAGCTAGAAATAGTAGGTACAATATAAACAACCAGTTTCACAGAACTGGGGCCAACAAACTAATTAATTCCAAACTTTTCAGTGTCCTTTTGAAAATGTGCCCCAGAGAGCCACTCCCTTGGACAGCGCAGGAATGATTCTATTGCCAACTCTCAGAGCTACAACCAGGAAGATCCATGGATGAGCCCTCTACGACTGTAACCATTCCCTCTCTCTGTAGACCAGTCACATGTGGGTAACAAACATCCAGCAGGAGCTTATAAACATGCAATTTTTATAACTGAATCAGTCTGTCACTGGAAGGAAAAAGTATACAGAACTTTATTCCACAGTATTTTTCCACCCCCTTCTTATTCTAGAAGGCCTATAATTATTCCCTGTTGCAGGAGCTGTACAGTAGTAATCCCTCTCCTCCTACATGCTTCATTTACAACTTGAGAGCTAACAGCCTATTAAGTTTTTAATAAATTATACTAAAATATTGTGGCACTGTTCTAAAAATAAAACCTGGAGATGAGTTGTCGAGGATATGTTCCTTACATGCATAAAACTATCCCTTAAACACGTAATTTTTTTTTACAAAAATGTCTTGGCTTATAAACATCTGTGATCATAAATACTTCTCAGAAAAGCACTGGCAGTGGATTTGTAGTAGTAGAGTCACTTTTTTAAAGAAGAAAGCTTTTTTCTTTGCACTATTAATCTCTTTTCCTTTCATCTCAAATTTAATTCATCTCTAGGTCTTTACAAAGTCATGAAATTATTCATGTGCTAAGAAGGATAAGAGAATATGAAAGAAGGAAAGACCTCACAAAGATTCGATAAAAGTAACAGTAAAAATACTGGGAAGAATATGAAAAATATTGGACTTCCTTTCATTCAGGACCACAACATCAGCCTGAGCCATTTTAGAAAGTTTTAAAACCAGTGCTTCTCATTTTGCATTCACAGGACTAATTTTGATGGGGAGCTCAGATAACAGCAGGCAGTGGAGTGTTCTCTTACCACCATCTTTTGTATTTATGCTTATGTTTAACACTGGGTCCCCAAATCCATGGTTAAAATATTTAATTGAAGTAGTCTGCTTTTCGGGCATCTTGAACATTCACCTGCTTCACTGACAATCATAGAAGCTATAAATAGCTAGCAGCTCTAAGGCTGAGCAACGATTGCTTAAATCTCTATACATGGTCCTGGAACTCTAACATTGAGCCCACAAACTTCAAAACGCTTAAATTTCATATCTGGGGTTTTTCTATCCTTTTCTGTCTCTCACAATCATCTTACAGCACCCCAGAATTTGTAAAGAAGAGAAATGGAAGGACAGAAAAAACAAAAGATGATCAGATATGAATGCCAAAGTCGTTTACACATAGTACATGCTTACATATTGAATGGCTTGAGGAAAGCGTTCACAGATTTGGTTTTGATGCACATTAATCAAGATGGGCTGTCAAAATGGTAGCTGTTAATCGGGGAAAGTTTTTCTTGTACTGGTTGCATGGACATACCAGAAGTTTCTAAGCATTTAATTAAGCAAATAATATCTTAAAGATAGAAAAGAAGCACTATGTTAAAAATACAAAATCTTAAACAAAACAAAAAAATTACCAAAACTTGAGAAGTTCTCAGAGAGTGAAGAAAAATCCTTAAGCCTTACAGAAAAATTCAAAAGACTTTGAAAGTACTGTTCTTTGGGTAAGACTGCAGCTGCCTAGGTATTCTGCTGAAGAGCATGGAGTATACCATGGAAAAAAGTAAACTAGAATATAAAATTTTCAATGCTTGCCACAATTAGTTCAGTCCTCTAAATATTACATATCAGGCCTCAAAATATGGATGGTTTTCTTATAAATGTGCTGAAGAGACTACTCAAAATTAGAGGGATATTTTGTTCAGCACAGCCATTTCAGTGTAGTTTACAAGTAGAAAATCATTTATTTCATGTCAACAAAGAAATCTACTTTAAAGAAGCCCTCAGCCATAAAGAATGATTACTACTGTTTCAACAGTCACTACTGGCAGGAGTTGTCTTCCTGAAGGGTCACCACATCACACTGAAACAGCAGAGGCTTAAATTTCCATTTTACCATGTGTCTATCGGAATCAGGAATAACAACAGTGGCACAGCAGGGAAGAAATTCAGGCCCTCTGGACAGCAAGTGACCTCCCCTCATGGCATGCCTAAGCCTCTTCAACATACCACACACATCTTCACATGTCCCACAAACTCTAGAGTTTTGTTGCTGCTGCCGTTTCCTTCATCCCAAACATTTCCCTAGTTTATGTCTGTATGGTTGACAGAAATGTTCCATGACCATCTTTATGCTGGGGTTTCGTATGTGCTTTCCAGCAGTCAAAGATCCCTGGTGATCACCTGATAAATTGCTTTGCACTGAGAACTGCTTCAGAGCATCTTTGCAGAGCTTCCACTTCACCTTGCACCCCAAAACAGCAGCTTGGGCGTTTGTGTATCCTCCATCAGAAGGGCTCTCCACAAGCAAGTTTTCTTCATGGAAGTTTGAGTGAGTGCGTTCATGAAAAAGATCTGCATACCTAAAAACAATGGACTTTTTAAACAAGAAAAGATTTGCTTACTGCAAGAACTTATCAAAATATTATGTGGCTCAAATAGGTGGCATTTAGTTTTGAATCATTGTCTGGTAGACAGTTGTACACCTCGTGGAAACGTAGTGGTGTCAATTAAATTATTCTCAGAAGTACCTTATGCCCAGGTCTCGGAAACAGAGGAAAAAAAATGATTGAAATGGTACCAATAAATGACTAAATAGAACTAAAAGCAACTGCAGGAAAAGTTTTGATTAACTATGAAAGAATATGAGATACAACAGTAGCAAGATCTTAAATTCTTTTTCAATCTGTTGCTAAATGTTCTTAACTAAGTACTTAATCCTGCAGTTGGGTTTTAATAAACTGGTATTAGTGCTGTTGTTACTGTGTCAGCATTGTGATAAAAATCCAGGACACCTTTTACAGAGATCATCACCATAACAGTAATAAGACAGGGCTTGCTATTTTCTTAATAAACAACAGATAAGACACAAACTTCCCTTGTATTTAGAACTTCCCTCCTGTCCAGAAACTAAACTCACTGCTTCATTATAATTAGGACCCTTGCAGATTTCTTTATAATTGCTAATTACTTTTTAATCTCCCTGGCAATAAATAGCTTTTCTAAACTTAATTGATTTCACTCACAAGGACTAACAGATTACCCAGGATTCTGCTCGCCATCTGTTATGTAAACACAGGTAAAGTAACATTTCCCTTGCTTTTTCCTCCTAAATTACCTCTCTTTTCCTTTGGAGTTGTTCTGTCCAGATTTAGAGTAGCACACAGCAGTTTTTGGTTGGATGCATTTATTTGTAAAAGAACTTTTCAGAAGCAGAAATGAATCATACAGTGAACCTCAGAGACTCTCAATAAGTTGCAAAGGGTTATATTAAGCTAAAAGTTCCCCTGGAAATCTTATTCCTAAATGTAAAAATCCCTAAAACTACAATCAGGTTCCAAACTAGCAAGGGGTTGGATTAATTCATTATTGTATTTCTCTGAATTATGAAAACTAAAATAAGCTGTTATTTGTCTTCACCTGAATTGCGCATTTCAGGGAGAGAAGGAGAAGAAAACTTATGTGTTTCCAACCTCAAAAGTTGGAACCACTTTGTAATGAAAATGAATTGTGACATAACTTACAAGTTTAGGAAATGAGACTTTAAAAACAGATGTCTGATAAAAATTGTTTGCACTGTCCCTGATCCAATTAGAAAATTATCTCCTTGCCATCATGGCACTATATTTCTGTTTTTATGAAAATGTAGCCAGTTAGAGCCTACTGGATCTCTTCTTTATGGCTGGATGAAAATATTTGAACTGCATTAATAAAACAGCGTTATAGGTCTTATTCAAGGGCTATTAATTCAGACATGTAAAAGTCATAATTTTGTAGATTTTTAAGTGGTCTTGGTTGCAAAACATACTGTAGGATTCTGATTCACTAGTACATTTCTTGTCTGCTGGTGTGACTCCTGGAAATCCCCCAGTCAAAGCAGCTTTGCAGAAGGGTTCCACAACAGCCTCCATGTCATGACACAGTATCTTTTCCTCACTTTGTCAAGGAAAAGAAAAAAAAAGGTCTTTTTGCTAAATATGACTTGCGATAGAAGTGTGGAAGTATTTCAGCCAAATATAAGATATGGCCAAGGTATCTGCCTTTTACTTATTATTAAGAATAAATGTGGAGTGTTGACAAAACAAATAGAATACGGCTGTTTTCTTTGAAAAAAAGAAAAAGTAAAAATATGTATTGCACTGAAACACCTGGCATGTGAATTCTGTTATAGTATATTGATTTCTTTTGATTGTTTTTGTCCACAACATGTTAGATTTTTTGTTTACTATAGAGATTGGAAAAAAAAAAGATCATTTTCAGACAGGGCTTTTCCTTTCTTTTAGTATCTTCCAGAGAGAAAAAACAAACCTCCTTCTTTTCCATCCACTTGCCATCCTCCTCCTCCCTACTATTTGCTGCTTTCATCCCTGCTTGCAAAAAGTTCTCAGCCATTTTTACAGGGCCAACCTCCTAAGCAACCTCTGCCCATCAATTTCCTATGGGTTCAGGTGTTTGAATTTCTCCCTTAACTTTTGCAAACTTCTGGAAAGACCAGCCCATAGCTCTCCAATACAAACCTCCACCAAATCCTGGATTTGCCTCATCAGTTCTGAAACACAGTAATTCAATTTGGAGGCAATCCAGACTGCACTGTATTTTGTGCTGTGTTTTGTGCAAGAAGCTTCTGATCAGCCAATGCCAGATTTTATTCATCTATTTCTATTACATGTCAATAAAACAAACAAACAAAATCCTCTTAAGCACTGTGCAAATTATGCTGTCTGAGATTGTTAATATTACAGAAGGCAGGAGCTGTTAATGGCAGGGCACGCTGGCATTGGTAGAGAGCATTTGTCAAAGTGAAGATGGATGGAGTGGCAAGGACAGGGGATTGGTAAAGGAAAAATAATGGAAGTTTTAAGCCCCAGTTTACATTTTATGTATCATCCCAGATCAGTAACAACGGTAAGACATTGGCAGCTGATCTTTGGTAACATTAATAAAAGAGGATGGTGAAAACAGCTGCATTTCTAGTGGATATTTATCTATCTCCTAATGTGTATGAATTAGCTATATTAATTAACTTTGACATTAATTGCCAGACACAGCATTATGATCAGAGAAATGAGTTTTAAAGAGTGCCATTCCCTGGTTTCGTGTCGGGGAGAGCGCTGGGCTCAGGTGATGCACTGTCAGGCCACTCCTCGGGGACTCATAATAACCCTCCCACTGTCAACCAGCTGCAGCCACGGGGTGACAGGTTTGCAGATGCCTGTAAGCAGATCTTTAGCGTACTGGCAAGTTCCGTCACCTCTGAAGATTCAATAAGGAAAGCAAGCACACCATCCACCTTGTCTGGATTTTAGAGCAAGTACAAGTTACTCAGTGCATCTAGTACAGTTGCTGATATTTGCAAGACTCATGTAGGGATTTTCCTGGAAAGGATGGATCAGCAAATGTTTTGGCTTCTTATTCATGTCCAGTAAAAAGGGGGGGCCTAAATGTGGGTGATTTTGTTTATAATGTGTCACACTTCAAGGTGTTTGGATGAACATTGGTCACACTCTGAAATGAACATTATCGAATGCATTGGGATGGCAACAGGCCAATCCTTGGAAAGAAAATGCATGTATTCAGGCTCTGAAATTTGGACTAATGTATTCACCCAGCCTTGTGGCAGCAGTGTAAGAAGTCAAGCTGGTAGATGCTGAGCCTGGACTGATAGGAGCAGGGCTCCTTTCTCTCAAAACAACCAACCCGAGTGGGACTTGGGAATCCCTCACTAGGTGTGTCATGCCATGTCTTGGATTCGCAGGACAGACAAAAAATTATGTCCATGTGTGTATGTGCACACATGCAGCAGTAAATAAATGTTGCGATTTGCAGCTCAATTCATGTAGCATCTGTGTCCTCTTTCATCAGTGTGCCTGAGTCAGCTGTTTTTTCGGTATTAGCGGCAAGCTTCTCAGCTCAAAAGCAAGGGATTTTTCTTAGACCATTTAAGAGTTTACAGTGCTCACGCCTGTCCTGTAACTTCCTCACTGCACAAGGAAAATGGAGGTTTCCAATCTGTGTCTGGTTCTGTTTTGAATGCTAAATTCAACCTTGTTATTAACCTCCCTCTAGCAATTCACAGTCCCATAACACATCAACCAAGATGATCCTAATGGTTTTACAGGCCTGTGGCCATATTCTGAGACTTTGAAGTTAATAATTTTGCTTGAATAAGGACTTCAGAAATGTTAAAGCATTTGTTTAAGAACTGCAGACACAGAAACAAAAAATACAATGTCCCTACATACCCCTTGTTCTCTTGAAGACAAAGTGGAAATACTTGCCTCATTCTTTTCTCTTCCTATGCAAATGTCTGTGGTTTCATGAGGTTTACATTATTAAAAATTATCCTCTGAGGCAAAAGTTGTAGAGCCAACTGAATGCAGCTAATTTTCAAGTCAATGAGCTTCTATTTGAACAGTCAAGTCATACAAGTTAAGATAGTGGAATAAGAAAGCAACAGTATAGTAATAACAAAGTGGGAAGAAGTCTCGCTCCCTCAGGACTGCACAATTATGTCCGAGTTTTTAAATATGCTGAGCTTCAACTTAAGTCATGTACATGTAATGGAGCAGGCAAAATTTTAATAGATTCACACTGTTAACAGTTTACTGAGTTTTGCACTTGTGTGAGTAATATCTCAGTATATAATTTATTTTTCCTAAGCTGCCATTCAAAAATAAAATTAATTATGGAAAAAGTAAATGCCATGCTGTATTCAGTTGAGAAGAATGCATATGTGCTAGTGCTGTTCTTTTTTCAGTTTGTTTTGCCTTAAAGGAGGATTACGAGTAGTTATTCCCACTGCAGTTAATGTTGGAAGGATTGAAGGAAAGAATGAAGAAATGAACAGACAACAAAGGACATTTGTAGAAGACCAACTAATATAATCCGTTGGTGGCATTTTAGCACTCATGCAACACATGTTTGTATTCAAAAGTTTAAATTTCCCCTTCTCTTTCTGAATTTATTTTAGGAGACACTGACCACATTTCAGCTTTGATGTAACCATTTTCAACCTAGACAACTGCCACCTTTAATTATTTAGTACCTCTCTGTCAGACAGTTGAATCTTTGGAGTTCATCCTCCATTACTCCTTCTATAAGAAATCTCTAAAGCCTACCCTTTCAGCCTCCAGCAGGTATCCTCAGCCTCATCACAGACTGAAGTCAAACTTCAGCCAACCCATAATCAACTTCTTCCAATCAGTGATTTTATTTATTCGGTGCCTTTTCATTTATAATGCCATTCAGTGTGGCACCTGCCTCATCTCAGCCCTATTCAACCCTCACCAATGGCTTGCTAGGTACTTGTTTATTCATCTTCTCCAAGAAATGCTTTGCCTAATGGAGAGTTGCAATTCTCCATTTCTTAAAGTAAGGAGTGAAGGAACCCGTTTTTCTTTGTCAGCTGCATGCACATACATATATGCACATACATATGTTTTCATTACTCACTACAGTTTTTTTCCAATCATGAAGGCTTCTCTGCCTGGCTGTCAGGAAAAATCTTGTTTCTCACATTGCTCATTTTAAAGTCAACTCTGATTCCATCACAATTAACGCGAACTAGAACTGATTCTCCTGTTTCCTCCAGATTTTTATTTTCTATCTCTCCTAGGCAAGGCAAGAAAGAGTATATGGGGAACAGAATACACCCACACAAAAGAAAATTTAGTCTAAGGAAACAAGCTTTGTCAAATGTCTTTCTGAACACCACCAAAAATTATTAAAAAAAAAAAAAAAATAAAAATTAAAGACACAGTCATGCTTTACACAATGCAGGTCTACAAGTATTTTTCTACTTCTGTTGCTGCTACTGGCTCTCTCATCCCTTTGCACTCTTTATAAATGTGCTACATGTTCATGTAGAACATATACTTACAGAATTGTATTTTGCTAGCTCCTGAAAAGCATTTTTCTCCGTTACCCAAGGTAAATTCCAGAATCTGGAATTTGGACCTGCCAGTAAAATTTGTGCCGAAGTTCAGACCTGAGCTTCAGATCATTATAAAAAAGGCTTGGAGCAAAATTCTAGGAACACGATGTTTGGGACAGTTAAAAAGCAGATTTGACTTTGAGGCTTGATTTCATTTTGGTTAAAAAATCAAAGTGGATTCTTTGGAAAATCTACTGGAGGGGGAGAATACAACAGACAGCTTCTTGCTGTATTGTGAGCAAGTTTGCTCCTGCTCTGTGCAGTCGCCCTAAGACGTTTCAGTAGTCACTACGGTTAACTGTGCTATACAGCACAGGCTAGAAAGACCACGCTGGTAATAATCCCTCCAGCCCTTCTAACCTGTTGAGCAATGTACTCAGCATCTGCACTGGCGTCATAAGACTTTTGGCACTGGTACTGTCCAGCTGACATCAATATAAGCCTTGCTGTTGACTCCAAGGATCAGGAACTTCATTTCAGACACGAGTCAGAATTTTGCTTTCTAAACAATGTTTTTTCTGTTAGCTTCGAAGGTGGTTTTACCTTTTCTTTACCTGTTGCTTTCTTCCTATCTTGTTCAGTAGAATGACTAAAAATAATTATCTGGTTATAAATAACTAATGCCCCTGAATACAAGGGGAAATGAAATGAAAACTGAGTGATCTTTTGCATTAGATCAAAACCTGTTAGGGACAGTTTCCTTTGGAGTGTAATTGTAATTGGGCCAACTTTGTGACTTAAGGGTGGGGAACACTTAAGAAATAGAAGAAATATAAGTCAGGGAGGGAAACAGCCCACTTTAAAGTTCGCATCTTATTTTGAAGTTATATCTGTTTCCATGAAACAAACAGCTTTGGTTAATAACTTTATAGCAGACATACAAATAATCAGGTTCTTTGTCCATAATGTGAAAAAAACTAAAGAGAACTGAGCAATGAAGGTCTGAGGAAATACTAAAAATAGCATGGAGCAGTGCCAGTCAGTCATGGGACCAACAACAGTGCTAAGTGGTGTACAGACAGAGCAAGAAATAATTCCTTCAGAAGATGCAAAATCCCAAAAGTTTTGTAAGGTATCAGACTCTTTTCAGACTCTTTTGTCTGGAAGGACATTACGCCCTTGCAAAAAAAAAAAAAGTGTGTTTGGTACTGGCTTTGAAGCAGACAGCTTCCTCTTGCAGAATTCATTTTCCTTGCATTTTGTTCAAAATCCAGTTTTATTTTTAAGACTGTTTTGCAAACCTGCAAATGTTTGTGAAATATTAAAGACGTAAATCTTTGTGTGTAGGCGATATTAATGAAAAAAACATACCTAAGAAGGCATGCCTACAGCATGCTCTAGCAGACAATACTTAGGCACTTTCATCAGACACCTTGACTACAGAAGGAAATAGGTAAGACACAGGTCATACTAAGCTTCATGATCTTACCACCACTCTTTTTAGCAACTGGGATGATTCAAGGGGATGACCAGGGCAGGATTTCCTGTTTAACAAGGTGCAGTTTCTGCTAGAAGAAGGATTCTATTTCTTCCTACTTAAAAAGCTTCCCAAGTTCACTAAAACATAAATGAGTACACTTGTATTTTTCTGCACATTACTCTTGTTTGAATGGATAATATGAGGGAAGACACAAGTGAAAAACAGACCTTGGTTTGTTCAAAACCTGGCCAGATGTACAAATGTTGATTTGAATGAGAGTTTATTTTAAAGGTTGTAGGACAGCAAGAGGACGTGGGAGAGTCTAGAGGCTCAGAGTTTTAGTGTGAGGTTCTGCCTAATTGAAAGTTCAGTATATGCCACTGCATATAACAGCAATAATGGCAATGTGCTGATAAAGTGAGGCAGTCTTTATGCATTTCTTTAACAGAAAAAATACAGGTGAGTTACCATTTACTTTACTAGCCAGAAGCAGTTCAATTCCATCTCTCATTTTAGCTTTGTCAGCCTCTATATCCTGGTTGTTAAAACACAATTCTGCCCTCCCAATCTGCCTTGTTTATGTTGCTTTAAAAAATGTTCCTGAGGAATCATCTGCCAGGATTTAAATGTTTCTATTACTTGCATGCTTCTGAGAATGCTGCCTATTTGTCTTATCTTTGAAAGATCTGGGGCAAAATATTAGCGATACTAAAGAGAAATGGGAATGAGTTATCTCACAAGAAGAATGGATTTTTTTTGAAGGGAAAATAATTTTAAGAAATTTTTTATTCAAAAGGAAGATAGTTATATCAGTCATTGCTTGTGTTAATAATTTTGAATTATTTACTGCACACACAGCGATATCAATTTGCTAGCTATCCAGCGTGAAAGCAGTAGTAGTGGATTTCAACACACAGAATCCTGTAACCCTGCTTTGAATTTTATAAACCTTTATAAAATCAGAGAATAACTACAATCACCTCCAACTGCACAAAACATTTCAGGTAAAAAGAGGTTGCTCTAGCTCAAATCCCTAATTTTTATCCACTTTGCTAAAAATACAGGTCACGATTCTGACACATTTATTCACATTGCAAGTACCAGACTACATGCATTGCTCTACTGCAGAATAGAAAGGCATGGTCCTGATTGAAGGCCAGATGCTGCAATGAACATCCAATTACAGGAGAATTTCCACTAAGTCTGCAGGAGCATGGTTATAAATAGGTCGTGCTCAGCATAAATCAAACATGTAGTTTTTGCCCCATTAGGCATAAAAAGAAGTATTGGTTCACTTTATGTTCTCCATCTTTGTTTGGATAACTCACTTGTTAATCCAATACAGGCAGCATGCAATCTACTGCATTTTTTCTTCTGCTCTTATTGCTGTCAGTCCTCATGATAGAAGGCTGTGTTTTGTTGTTTCTTTGGATCATTACTGAAACACATTTATTCACTGCTGTCTCAGGCTTGATGAACAGGTGTATTCTTAAATCTTAATTTAGTTTTCAGTGAATCATTTGGATGTTTCTGAGTTCAGTGTCTCACATCCACTCCTTCATGTCATTCAAATTCCCCCTGAGCTGACAGAATTGAAGTGCCAGATTAATTACTGCATATGAGTTTGGTTTGCTAGCAAGTCATGAGTTGAGGAAACTATGATGCATAAAAAAGGTATTGTTATAGTTCTGATAAAGCAAGTTCTGTAGGACAGGTACATCCTTTCCTTAGATCAAATGATACAGTTAGGAAAGATGGACAAGTTTCCAGGCACAAAGATGTGAAGCCTAATAGTTTGTCCCAACTGTATCAGCTGGTTTAATGCCATTCTCCAAAAGATTTGTGTCTCTGTCATACACACACACAGAGAGTACTTCTTTGTGCCTTGCACATTAATTTCAAATGAGGATTTATTGGCAAGGCATTTTCTATTTTTATCTAGGAAATGGGGGGGGGGGGAATAGGTAAGAAAAATTATTAAGACGGAACACTGAATTTCCCTGAAACTCAACAATAGATTTAGTTATTTATGAAGATTGCTAAGGAGTAGATATTGGTACACACAACTGGCTGCAAATTTCTTTGTGAAATGACTGTAATTGGGGTCCAAATTTACAGACCTCTGGGCTTCATAAATTGGGATCATGGCAGATTTTGAGCTGCTCTGTGCTGATTTACATTCTCTCAGGTTAGTGTATTGTTGAAATGTTTACTGCATGAATCTATTGGGATGGTGTGACAGTGGTGGAGAAATAAATGGGAAGCGTTGGAAATGTTAAGAAACTAGTCTTGGAAAAGACCTCTGAAGAAAGGACAAAATCCAAAGTTCTTTCTGAAGAAGAAAAGTGATAGATTTGAGAAACCAAGCCAAGAAACAAGCACTTGCTAAAGTTTTAGAGATAACTAGGGAAGCAGGAGATGGACATCTAATTCAGTTATGATGGACATACATGGCCTATTTCACAATCTCTTGCTCTAAAAGTGCTGTATTCACAGCTAGAAAAAGACAGCAGGAAGAATGCTAGGAAGACTGTCTGGTTATTGCATTCAGAGAGTGTTTTTCACAGTTTTGAAGAGAACTTCATTCTGCAGACAAATGACAAGGACAACCTTTGAATAATGAATAATGAAAAAAAAAAAACAAACTAACCGAACCAGAGAGGCATATAGCTCTGCAAAGCCAAAATTAATTCAGCTTATTGCATCTGAATGAAATCACAGAAGTAGAGTATTCGGGAACACATCATAAAAATAAGTGCTACAGATGTCCTCTGTGGACATTTCCCCACGTTTTGTGCCCCTGACTAGGATCTGGTTCCCCATATATAACAATTTCCCTAAGTTCTCACTCATCTGCCTCTACTTCTTACTGTTTCCTTACTACAAATTCACCTTGATGAATTGTTAGAAAACCCCTTTGCCTGAAATAATGGCTGAATGTATATTGTATCATCAAGGGGTAAGATAATTTAAAAGATGTTTTACTAATTCTCAACTATAAATACACCTTATTTCTGAGTCTGGCTATATAAAATTCAAGAAATTTGGCTGCTACGTCCTTATCCTCACAGTCGTCAGAGAAATTGTCACCAGTGAAAGCCCACTGCTTTTGAAAATGTTTTTTCTTAGTGAAAGCGAGAAATTCTTGTCCAGGTAAGTGACAAGCCAGTGAAGATTTTTTTGTATTTGTCAGTCTGAGACAGAGTGTTCCTATCTCAATAATTATGTTTACCATGCAGATTAAAGCAGAGGTCTTACCAAAGGAATAAGATACTTAGTATGCAAAAGACTATGATGAATTGCTGGACCACTGAACTGGTGGTTACAAAGTAGGTCCTGGGTTGATGGTATTATAGAACAAAAGGAGATACACATGATGCTAATGGAAAAAAAAACAAAACAAAAAAAACAAAAAACCAAAACACAAAAAACCAACAACAACCAAACAAACCCTAACTTGGCTATTATGATCATAGGATCAGACCAAATTATCAACTGGAAAAATTCAAAGGTAACAGTTACTCTGGGCCCTGGGGAAACCAGTCTGGCTCAGCTCTGGAAACCAGCTGCTGCCAGTGCCAAAAGGAAATGGCTCATCTGAGAAAATGAATGCTTTTTGTAACCAAGGTTGACATTGGCAGGGCTTATACCACCCCAAATAATGCAGTGGGCACAGCCAAGATTAAAAGGATTTGTAAAACATGATTTCCATGATAAATGCTTTTTGTAACCAAGGTTGACATTGGCAGGGTTTATACCACCCCAAATAATGCAGTGGGCACACCCAAGATTAAAAGGATTTGTAAAACATGATTCCCATGATAGGACAATAGGAAATGCTATTTACTGCTCACCTTTCTGGCCCTGTTATTCATTAGAGTAACACAATGATGTTTTCTTTGAAGTCCAGAGGAGGAAGAAAGGCTTGGACACATTTCATCAAACTGTAAGCTCCCTGCCTATGTTCCATGCACATCTGTGTTGCTTTCAAATCACTTCTGCAAGGCTCTGAGCACACCCTGAAAGGTGTTCCTTCCCTCCTTCGCCAAGCATACCCAGACTGTGCTTTCCTCCTTTTGCCTCAGACTTTCCTGTACGATTTTCCATTACTAAGTTTGTCTGCTAATTCTACGCATTGTCAACCTTTGCAAAGTTCTCCATTTGTTATTTCCACACAGTCTCCTCCTTTCTGTTTATTTCTAATATACAAAGAAGAGTACGAAGGAAACCTAATATATATGACATAAAGTTTCTATATTCTGGTGTGTTTATTGGAAGGATCATGCATTGTTGCTTCTATTCTGACCATGAGGAACACAACAGCTGTTTTTTCTGTCCATTAGCATCATTACATGTGCCTTGCAGGCCATTCATTCTGAGCTATCTGATGCTCTTCTACTTTGGTTGCCCTGTATAATGCTTATTGCAGGTAAGGAATGGCAAAACTGCTCCTAAATGCTATGTCTCTGCTACACAGCCATCAGCTCTAGAGAGGGACTACTGCTCCTTCATTCTCTACCCTTCTCTCCTATGGCAGACCTGAGGGTATGGCCTTGGTTTGCAGAAGCTCAGGAGGATCAGACCAGCACTGTACTTGACAGTGGGAGCTCCAGCCCAAAGCCACAGGACCTGCAACAGTTACTGTGCGAAATCAGTGCCCATGCAGTTCCTCACCTCCACAGCAATGGGCGTGTGTGTCATCCAGATGATGAAACAAAACTGATCCTTTTGGCCTTTGCAGACCACTGAAAATCCCAATGGTTTTGATGGACTATTTCCAGTGTGATGGAGGCCACAGTAAGTGATCTGTGCCCAGTCTGTGCAACTATATTGTTATGAAGATGATGGCTTTGCGCTGATAAACTGGAAATGCTGAGTGCTATATGGCTTAAAAAGTTCAGGAATCCCTTTCCCAGAACCAGTCCAACCTGGATAACTATATTCTAGGGACTTGAATGCCCAAGATATTTAAAATGGTTATTTGGGATTTTTTTCCACGTCATACTCCAAGCCTCCATCTCCTTGCTACTTCCTACTAAATAAAAGGCCTCATATTTATGCAAGACACAAACTCACAGACATTATACACACATGCTACGATGTGTGTATACCTTTTTGATGTGCTTTGAGGTGAAAGGCAGTATATTAATGTGAGATTACTATCTTTTCTTCAATAAGAAATCAAAGGAAAAAAGATCAAAAGCTAGTGATTTCATACAAAAACACAATGAGAGGTCTCTGTCTTCATGTTTTGTCTACCAAGTTATTTATAACCTGTAATTATTACTGCCCTTTCCATGGTATAACTGGGTTGCACACTGCAGATTATTAGAGTGATTATTCAGTATTGGTCAAACCATAAGGTCCTAATTAATTCCTAGTACAAGTGAAATGATTAAAGTCAGTCACAGCTTTATCTGCAAATGGAGTAAAACCAGACTGTTTTCTCAGCACCTGGCCTATTGCTTTATTTCACAGTTCTATTGTCATCTTTATCTTCACTGCTTTATCCAACATAGTGAATTTCCACTGGCTTTGCATGAGAATGAGACTAAGAGAGATGTGTCATCCCTTGGAGTAGCTTTTCCAGGACCAGCTAAGAGGTAACACAGATCAGCACTGCCTTTTGGTACCATGCACTGCTCCTTTTTCCAACAGACCTAATTATGAAGTATTGCTTGAATTACTGCTTGTTTATATCACATTGATTTCCAGAGAAGGTTGCCTAAGTAAGGGTGAAAAATGAGAACTGACTTCAGGTCCTGATCCAGCTTTCAGCAACCACCAATATTTAAGGAGTAAACTGAGAGATACCATCAATAGCAAAATGCACTGAAGTGAGACTGCACAATTTCCCATCCTTTAAATTCAGTATCTCGGTAGCAATAGGCAAGTTTATCCCTACATTAAATATCACATTTCAGTTTGCATTGCAGATTTATTGAAAACGCTGATGGTAAGCAAAGCATGAAAAACTGGGAAGCAGCTAGCAGAAATGGTTTTGTTTCTGGGAATCTAACAACAGCGTACACAATACCATACCTACATTTCTGAACTGAAAGTTGAGAGAGACAAAGGAAGCTTGACCTGAACCAAAATATCAGATCTGAACTCTGAAACTAAATTCTGTATTTTCCCTCCATATCCATACTGACTTTTATTTAGAGTGTGCTGTTCCAGAATTTGTGATTCCAGTGTCATCATATTTCTTTGACTCATAAGGAGAGCTGGATGTGAAACTAGATTTAGATTTTTCAACTCAGCCCAACTCACAGTGCAGGGCGGGTATAAAAGTTCATTTAATTTACCTCCCTATTCTAAATATCTAAACAGACTAAGTCCCACATGCGTTATAAGTAAAATAAGAAAGATAAACAAGCAAATAAAATATTGGAATTTTATTACACAGAAATACTTTGAAAAATAAATTTTCCATCTGCAGACTAGCAGAGAAAAAAAAGAAATAATTTTAACTTTTTTTTTCAGAGGATGCCAAGTGTTTCATGTACTGCCTGTAAGCTGCCAACATTCCCTTAGTCTACATACTAAGTGAAATCTGATCACCTTAAAGCTCAAAAATATATCACAGGACAGAAATAATAGCTGTAAACCAGGACAGATGTCCTTCTGATGAAGTAATGCCAAATTATACTTCTCTCATCTCATGGTCATGCAGACACTAATAAAAAATGCAATGACCTCCACTTCCCAGTAAAAATTATAAGATCTGAACAGTCAGCAGTTAATTCTGAGCAATGCCAAGTGCTGTTTTTAGAAGATGATTATGTATCATTCATTTCTCATTCCTTGTTGTATCATTGTGCTGACATCACTGCCATCTTACTGATGATGCAAGTTTATTCTGGATCTCCCCTAAGGATTAGTTTAAGTTATGGAGGAAGGAGCAGAATCTGAACAATTGCTGAACAATTGTAACCCGTTAATATAATGGATTGAAAATGTGACTCTAACCATATTGGTTTCATATTTTGATTAAAGAAGCAGAAAAAGATTAGAGAAGCAGAAAAAAATCTTAGTGTATTGCACTCAGAGAAGATTGACAATGTGATAAGAAGTGGTAGGAACAGAGGAAGGATTAGTTACTCTGGAGTGTTGAAGTCATGAGTATCATCCCATATTGAACCACTCAAACATCTATGCCATACTGCATATTGCATATGCCACATAAAGTACAGAAAATGTTTTTACATGTTCATTGCATTGTTTAGAAACCTTTTGGGGGAGTAAACCACTTCTATCTAGCTGCAGCAGTAACTATAAGGACAATGCTCAGGTCTTGTTCTCCAATAAACTGCAGTATTTTTCACATTCTTAAAAGTACCATATACTTAAAACCTATTGCCTCTACAAAGGAAGGCCCTTTAATGAATGCTTTTGTGCAGCTGGTCAGGAAACCATAATGCATGAAAATTTCTGAGATTTCAGTCTCTCTTGTTATAAAGAATTGCCAAAATTCTCTCGAAAAAAATGAGAGACATGATGAACACAGATTATTTAAGTCAAGGTGAACAACACCTTATGTGTGAGAGGCACAGTTCCACTGTTCTGCTCTTACTTGAAGAGCAACTTGAGTCTCCCGTATTCTAAACAAGAGAGGAATCTAACCATCCATCACAAGGGTTCGTTACTCTGGTGTCATGAGCAATTCAGTTCTCACACAAAGCACAGTAACTGAATCTGCAGAGTCTGAAAGACTCCTGTCCTGGAAAAGCCAACCATGTCACTGTAAAGCATTCATAGGATATATAGGTGCTTGCTTGAATCCTTATTCTGTATTCAACATACTGATAATTTAACCAGACCTGTTCTTATCCTAAACAAGTGCCTTGGTCAGTGGCTATTAGCTACTGTGGGATCTTTCTTTTCCTCACATGCCCCTGTTGCAGAAGCCCATATCCTGAATATAAAAAACTCCAAATATTTTTTTCATCAAAATTGGCACATTCCTATTTTACTGTTTCTTTCTCAAAAAGTCTGAATTTTTAAAAAACAACCCCCCAAAAATGAAAAGTTGCTGACTAACTTCAGTGATGTATATGCTACCAGGAGGTAAGGAATTCTTTCAGACCCCCTTTCTAGCCTGGTAAGAATGATAGAGATCTAGTTTTTAGACAGCTGTGACATTTTTAAGAAGAGGAAAATCATGACCTGCCACTTTGGAATCCTGTTTATCTTCAGCTTTACTTTTACAAATGTGCCTTTTCCCTAGCAGGAAGAACAGATAGTTTAAAATTAGAAGACATACTTGTGCCATAATAATCTTTTCCTTAACAAGCAGTTTGAAATAGTAGCACAAACGTGAAGGAGATGCATTAAGGAGGAATAGTAGGTTTGGCACCTTAAGGCCAGCAGCAAATGTATTTCTCACCTAGTGCTAAAATTTGCTGTGCAGAGTGGACAGGTAATCCTTGCAACTTTCAAAGGTACTGGTGTACCATTAGCAAACAACACCTTCATTTTAAGAGGCTTCAGAGGGTTCCTGTTTGTCAGAAACAAAAACCTAAAAAACCCAATGAATGACATTATAACAGAAGTTAGAAAGGGAAGAGACCTTCATTATTCTAATTTATTTGAAATGTTCAGGTGTGTTCTAGTTTTAGCATTTTGAGAAACAACTTTTTAAGACTATTGGAAGAAATTTACTTGCTTTTACAACAGTGAGCTGTATGGGAAGTGTTTTTCCTCAGAGAGCAAGGAGTCTAAAACACCACCAATCTGTTCCTGTGTTTGGCAATCATTTACCTACCACCTGGGGACATTACAAACTGACATATGGTACCGTCATCGTCTGCCTCCTGGCAGCTAGTGGAGGGTATCTACATGAGAGGAAACTTTAGCCTAGTTAGCACTAAAGAACTACTAGAAAGAAGAGATCCATATTTTTTTTCCAGGCGGAAATTGCAGTCTTAAATAATTCTTGAAATACTGAAGGAATAATTAGAGACCAGGAGGGATTGAGCTTGCCACACTACTATTTTTAAAGCTAGGGACTTAAATAAGAAACAAAAGAGAAGAGCAATTTAACTAAATAAATAATTCATCAGTGGAACTTGTGGCCACAGGAGAACACATTTATGAAGAGATTCAAAAGATTACTAGATAAATTCACGTAAGAAAAAATCCTTAAATGGCTATCAAGTATTATTAGAGATTCAAACTCCAACCCAAGAAGTGCCCCTAATGTGTTAAACTGACAAAAGTTGGGAGGATGTACCGATGGAAGTGTCACTATATGCTTGTCATTTTTTAATAGTCTCTCTAAAGCATCCACTATTAGATACTAGCAAAGATACTGGGGAAGGTCACCTTCTTGTCTGACCCACTGTAGCCATTCTATGTAAGAAACGTTACTTACAAAATCATGAGTCATCATATAAGCTGTGAATCTAAAGGAATATACATACTTTTATTTATTTGTCTGAATACAGGTGTAAATGTCAGATTATAGGCATTGACATTCAAAACTTTTAGATAAAAGACTTTTTAAGTATGAAACATAAACTAGTTGTGTAAAAAGTGGATATATGGCACCGTATATATGATAGTTATGACATTATTTTATACAGGCTTCCAATGTTATTTCAAGACCTTTTAACATCCTGCAGTCTGCCTTTTATGTTAATCAGCCTACATCTGCTCTGGTTGCAATAAAGGAAGCTTAAAAGGAGAAAGACATTTCCACTCTAAGGCAGAATATATTTGCTAAGCAGTAAATATAAGCAAGAGCTCAGCTAATATCCTCTGTGTCATCATCTCCAAATCTGTGATAGTCACACATAATCCACTTTTGTTATTAAACTGATGGAACTAGTTAAGTAACTTGCAGACACCTGGAGAAGGAATGACCCTAACAGCATAGGTTTGAAGTTCAAGTGCATACCACAGGTTTCAGTTGTTAACCTTGCAGCCAGTCTAAAATTATGCAGATGGATTAAGAATTTACTAATATTTCAAATGCAAATGTTTCATTGGTCCTGAAAAGTTGGAAAAAAGATGAATCTGGTGATTACAATCCTGGAACTTACATGATTTTGCTGGTGAACAGAAGCCATGGGACAAAAAACTACTAGAATGGAGCTGAGCATACCTTTCTGATGGGAAAGCAACTGAGCATCATCTTCTCTTCTGTATGGCAACCCTAGTTCTCTTTAGATATCAGAAGCCTCCAAAGGATGCAGAAAAAGCTGGGTCCTAAGCATAATTTTTTCTACTTGTCCCTGGGTTACCCAGCTGTTAGCAGAACTAATGAAATCACCATTATTTTATATTTTAGGGGATTTTTATATGCAGCTTGCCTAAACATCTTAGTAGTTATTTTTCATTGCTGCTTCACAGCAGCAGTAAGACAGCAGCAGAAAAGATAACTGCCACCTTTATATGTAATCCCCCATCACAGTTAAAATCTAGATAGTAACTAGATAGTATATCTCAGCCGTGTAACCCTTACTTTTACTGCTCCTCACGACAGCTCTAACTGAGCCAATAGCTCCACACGCCCAAATATCTGGCAGAAATAGCAACTGGCTTCTGAAAACAGCGCAGACGCATAATACGGTGCTGTGTTGTATTTAAACCAATGCAGGTCCACATCACACCAGCTTCTACAGCAAAGGTGTTGAAGCCCATATCTGCAGCACAGATATGCCCTGCTCTGTTCAGTGCTTCTCACAGAGATGCCTCTGTTTTGAACAGTGATGACAAACCATCTCCGCTGGCAGTGGATTCTGACTGGAAGCCTCTCCACGAGAAAAAGCATGGAAAAGCAGGGTTACAGGACTAGGTACTTCATTGGTTTTGATCCAAATAGCTCCAGTAATGTCAGTGGATCAATGTTCATTTTCATTACCAGAAGATATGTCCTACTGTCTGTGTGAGGAAGCTACCAACTTATTTTCTTGAAGGGACATAGTTCCCAAACAAAGACCCAATTTTCTCCTGCTTGATCTCACTATCTCTCAGTACAGATACAGCCTTAGCCAGCTCTTTCATGGCCATACAATACTGAGTTGGTCTGTGATTTAGACTGAGAGCTGATAACATTACCAGCCTCCATGAGGAAAGAGATAGGAGTCAATCAGCTAATGGAAAAGTATGGAATGGAGTAGAAAAATATCTTCCTGATAATAATATACTCTTACGGACAACACCTTGTAGAAAAGAACTAAATGACTCCAGACTACACTCCTGAGTGTAGCTTCCCTGAGGAAAGCTAAAAGGGAAAACAGTGAGACAAAAAGCTGCCAGATCAAAACTAAATGGGGGGGGGAAGGGTGCTACATCACTGACGTTTAGAAAAGCGGATTTTCTGTTTGAGTTTACACCCACATCCCCAGAAAGCACTTTAAAGTATGCAAGAAGCTCTTTTCCTCTACATTCAACATCTGTATACAGCCCTTTCACGTGTTTTCTTAAGCTTGATTTTCTGTGCAGACAATGATCCTTATCATCTAAGTGAGAAGACTCCAGGGTAGTGGTTAAGTGGAAATGCTAGCTTATTTTTTGAGGGTTAATAGCCTCCAATACATTCCAATACATCCAATACAAACAAGTGGTCTTTTTGGATTGTAAATATGGGCCATTTCATACAGAGTGGTTGCAGAGGGATGGCAACAAGGAAAGCAGCCTGGAGCACAGTTAAGGAAAGTTGTCCTTCTTTTTTTGCAAAAGGATTAATCTTCCCGCCATCACTCAGGAAACAAGGCTTTAAAAAGTGACACTGGGTGAAGGAGGGAACCAAAAACAATATGAAGGAGTGGGGGAAGAATGTCCCTTCTTGATAAATAAGAATTCCTTAAATTTTCTGAATGGCAGACAACAACTTTACTGTCACATTTTATTTTCTCCTTTATATCAAAGCACCAGGTTTGCAATGGCAGACACATAAGCAGCAGATTTTGTGGTGGCCTAATATTTAGACGTTGGCAATGGAAAAGGAGGTGCTGCCACCGCACACAGTGAACAACAAATCCATCAACTACCTTTTATATTACTAGATTCTTAGAGGGCTTATATCTGTCAGCAGGTCTCACACCAGGGATATGTCATTGCTTTCAATTAAATTATTCCTTTACATTGGTGTAATTGAAGGAAGGCTTAGGGCCCATAGTTTCCTTCTTCTATCTTGATAGTATACCCAAGTTCTACTTCAGTCTCTTGCAAAACAAAGGGAAGTAAATGCATTAACATGTAAGACCAAAAGAGGGAGGTAATCAAAGGGGATGCAGGAAATAAAACCACTTTTATGCCTTTAGAATCTGATGTGTTAAATTGGGAGAGCAGTAAGATTTATTTCTCTGTGTCATATCATCCCAAACCAGCATATCTCTCCCTGAATTTGCAATTTAATGCTAAAAAAGATTATTTACTTTCCACCCATCCTCATAAATAATGGACAAGGTCTAATTTCCGTTTCAGATTGCTGATGTTAAGATTAACAGCAGTTTACTTGCTTTGGTATGCGGATGGGGAAAAGCCAAAGGACTGTCTATAAACAGAGACTGTGCAGTCTTTTCCCTCTTGCTGTTGTTGCTGCAACCATAGCTTTGGATGCAGCTCTGACAACTGCCATTTTTTAGTTATTTAACAGCTAGATGTGTTTAACTGGACACGAGATCAAGTTTTACATCAACTGCTATGGACAAGGTAGGGAAGCAGGAATACTGCCACATGCACATCTGCTACAGAAATCCATTGCGCACAGTGGCTCTGTCACCTGGGGTGTGCACAACTAATACTTATTCCTGACTCCAAAAAATGCAAGTGGTTCAACTGGCTTGCATGAAATGAACTGGTAGTCAGGTCAGAGCACTTTCGCTTATCTTCACCTGGCAAGCAATCCATTGCCAGAGGAAAATAAAGGCCTGACTTCTTATTTCCTGCAGGAGGGAAAATGTTCCTTACACTTTTCTGTTCTTCATGATACCAGAAAAGCACAGCTTAGGACCTTCAGTGCCAGCCTGTGACACAAATGTAGGTTGATTTGCGTTGATTTATAGAAGGAAGAAAAGGAGAATAGAGTCAAAGTTGCTGGAAGCTTTTCAAGTATCTAATTACAAAAAAAAATCAGTCTTGATACAAGGAAGATGTTCAATTTAATCTAATTTACAGCATTTTGAACAGTAAACTAGAGAAACAATGATGAGTAGAATGCCATCTGCTTTGTTGACAAGACTGAAAGATCATCATATTTGACTACATTTGATGACAACCTGATTGACAGCCAATATAAAATACTAAAACCACTCAACAAAACCAAATTCTTCTCCCCCTCCCTAAATTAGAAAGCAAGTCAGAACTCTGATTTACATTTCTTTCACAAAAAGCAATATACATGTATTACTTTCTGCAGGTTTATTTAAATATATATATAATATAACATTATAGATTTGCAGAACCAGAAATTAACACTCAGTGCCAATTGAAACCAACATGGTTTAGCTACTGTAAAGGTTCAAAATTGGATAAATGTGTATATGTTCCTACATATGTTTATATGGAACAATTCCTTCTTCAAGGTTGAAAAAGATATTTCCAAGATATCAGGAGACTAGAAATCTCTTCAGCTGGGGCTAAGTTGAGCTCGAAATACCCCAAACCTTGACTTCAGATGTACAAATAACATTAGCTTGCTCTAACAAAAGAGCGAATTAAAAAATACAAAATAAAAAAAGAAAGGAGGCAGGTAGAATATGGCCAATACATGTTTTCTGCAGGCATGCTCAAAAGATTTTCCCAAATGATTGCACCACTTACTTACATTAATTACTTTGAGAGGATATCATGGGTCACTACTTCCTACACTGCAGGTATGTCTAAATAATTGCGTTTATTTTCCTGCTTAAAAAGAGAACAATTGTTTTCTTTCACTAAAAATAATTAATTCCTTACTTTGCTGGAGTGGGTTTCCTTCATCATTACAAAGTTAAAGTTAATTCATAACTCTCACCAGAGCTGAAACTGGTTCAGTGTTCAGTCTTTCGAAAGGGTAACAAATTAAATAACAGCATGGAAGAGTAAATTACTAGAGGTTTGGTAATCCAACCTTTGTATGTAAGAACCATACTGAAGTTAACAATAATAGCACAAATATAGCTAATGAAATACCTTAAGCAGAGAAGAACAGAGAAAATCCACCTACGTGTTTTTGTCACATGCATTAGCTCAATAAACTGATTATCTGAAGAGTCTTTATCGTCTGTGTGTTCTCACTCTACCCTCCTCCCATCCATACAAATTTCATTACACCTAAATTTGGGCATGGACCTGGACCTTCTCATGAAAGTTCTTGGTCCATACTATAATCAAAATGCTTTAAAAATAGAGACCCCTTGCTGACAGGTCCTTGTGCTTGGCTGCTCTTTAGCACTGCTGGGTGCTATAACCATGAAATAGCAATACTGCAGTGAAAGAAAGGACCATTAACATGATAACATATTATTAAGTGAGCACAGATATGGAGCTCCCAAACAGGTATGTGTCGTCTGTATAATAAGGTTCAGAGTATAAAACAGACCCAGAAGCTCATGCTATTACTGAAGGAGTTGCTCTCATGAAAAAAAAATTCAAAGGAAGCATCATAAATGCAACATAAATGCAAGTGTGCTCCAGGGGAACAGCTTCTGTCTGCAATAATGGAAAGATAAAATGAGGGAAGGGATTTACATTTAACACCCTTTACCATTTTCATTTGCCTACTAGAGCTAATACTTAAACCATCCCTTCTGGACTTTGCGAAGAGGCAGTAAAAGGCTAAGGTGTTTGGCAATAGCTGCTTTTAGCTTTCTTTACGCTTATCTGACTGTATCCCTTCCTTTACAAGCATTTTTTGAAGTCAGAATTAAGTTTATGTTTACATATATTTTGATTTGTTAATCTTCTGCCTATAGCCATATGTTCTCTTATGATGAACCTGCCCAGTGGTATTTAAACTTGCTTCCTATACTCCTTTCTCCAATCTAAAATCCTATTATAATTTTATTATGGCTTGTTATGGCCACAGAGAGGCCAGAAACTTGTGTTTCAGAAGCTATTGAGTCAGGAAACCTCGATGTCATTGCAGTTAATAGTAAATCACAGGTAGAATGGGAGCTGTCCTCATTTAAAGTTAAGCAGGTTCTCTAGTTCTCTCATAACAATGTTTTTTCCATGATAGCTCCCAGCCATATAGTCTCACTATAATTTAGAACTGCTGTATCTAAGATGTCCATTAAACAGGTGAGAGAGTACATAACGAAGGTGGATTGCTGTTACTTCGTACAAATTACAGGCTTTTTTATGTCCTCTGAGAGCACTACATTTAGAATAACAGAGTGGATGGACCCAGAATGTCTCTTCTTGTAGCAATCTTTTGCCTGTTTGAAAACTGATATTACATTGCCTCTGATTACTCTTCTCTAGGCTATTTTTCACATCCTCCTTGTGTAGACTTCAAGGGGGGTTTCTGCTGTGTGTAGGTGTTTGGCGGGGAGGGAAGCATTCGCTTCCATTACTTATGTAGTATTATTGCAAACCCGCCACATTTCAAATTTGTATACATGATATAAAAATATATCAATTGTAATGCACATTTTAATATGGAAATTCTTTGTACCATGATGCCACCAGTCAGTGTAAAGAGACTGTTAGTTTGCTTGTTTTACTGAGTAAAAAGTTGAATCCAACATAAAATGCATTTATTAAGGCTAGGAAATAATATTTTAAAATCCTACAGTGGATGTTATGCACAGGACCCTCCAGATTCACAATACAACCTTTTTTTTTTTCAAAATGCAACATTACTAGGTTTCAATCTTTTATATTTAGGTTCTGTAATTACAATGAGATGAATATTTTATCCTCTACCATATGATCACCGTAGGCTGTTTAATTTTAGACTATGAACCATATTTTAACTAATACATTAAAATGTAAGATATCATCCAAAATTACTTGGGTTTTTAAATACATTGATATATGGGGTGTGAACCTTACAAGACACTTTCACTGTACCTCCATTTACTTTGAAATCCCTGTTCTCTCCACGCTTATCACATTGTAAAGATATGACAAACTGTATCAGCAGTACATTATCACAGGGAAACCTGCAGAACTAAAAAGCTTCAATAGCTCAGCAAGTACGTGCCTGTGTGCAAATGCTGCCTATTCCTGCTTTGTTTCTCCCAATGTTGCTAAAATCCATGTCTCTGGCAACTTCCACTACCCAAGGCAGGAAAGGTAATGTTAGGGAGATGGTGCTCTTGCATCAAGACATTTAGATGCTTTTTGGCTTGTTATGGCCACAGAGAGGCCAGAAACTTGTGTTTCAGAAGCTATTGAGTCAGGAAACCTCGATGTCATTGCAGTTAATAGTAAATCACAGGTAGAATGGGAGCTGTCCTCATTTAAAGTTAAGCAGGTTCTCTAGTTCTCTCATAACAATGTTTTTTCCATGATAGCTCCCAGCCATATAGTCTCACTATAATTTAGAACTGCTGTATCTAAGATGTCCATTAAACAGGTGAGAGAGTACATAACGAAGGTGGATTGCTGTTACTTCGTACAAATTACAGGCTTTTTTATGTCCTCTGAGAGCACTACATTTAGAATAACAGAGTGGATGGACCCAGAATGTCTCTTCTTGTAGCAATCTTTTGCCTGTTTGAAAACTGATATTACATTGCCTCTGATTACTCTTCTCTAGGCTATTTTTCACATCCTCCTTGTGTAGACTTCAAGGGGGGTTTCTGCTGTGTGTAGGTGTTTGGCGGGGAGGGAAGCATTCGCTTCCATTACTTATGTAGTATTATTGCAAACCCGCCACATTTCAAATTTGTATACATGATATAAAAATATATCAATTGTAATGCACATTTTAATATGGAAATTCTTTGTACCATGATGCCACCAGTCAGTGTAAAGAGACTGTTAGTTTGCTTGTTTTACTGAGTAAAAAGTTGAATCCAACATAAAATGCATTTATTAAGGCTAGGAAATAATATTTTAAAATCCTACAGTGGATGTTATGCACAGGACCCTCCAGATTCACAATACAACCTTTTTTTTTTTCAAAATGCAACATTACTAGGTTTCAATCTTTTATATTTAGGTTCTGTAATTACAATGAGATGAATATTTTATCCTCTACCATATGATCACCGTAGGCTGTTTAATTTTAGACTATGAACCATATTTTAACTAATACATTAAAATGTAAGATATCATCCAAAATTACTTGGGTTTTTAAATACATTGATATATGGGGTGTGAACCTTACAAGACACTTTCACTGTACCTCCATTTACTTTGAAATCCCTGTTCTCTCCACGCTTATCACATTGTAAAGATATGACAAACTGTATCAGCAGTACATTATCACAGGGAAACCTGCAGAACTAAAAAGCTTCAATAGCTCAGCAAGTACGTGCCTGTGTGCAAATGCTGCCTATTCCTGCTTTGTTTCTCCCAATGTTGCTAAAATCCATGTCTCTGGCAACTTCCACTACCCAAGGCAGGAAAGGTAATGTTAGGGAGATGGTGCTCTTGCATCAAGACATTTAGATGCTCCAGAACACCTCCCACTGCTCTGTTTTCTTCCACCCATTGGCTCTTTCACTTCCCCCACTGTTACTACTTCTCTCTCTTTTGCCATTACAGAGGATGCCAGAAGGATTTGAGCCTCTTTGCTCAGGCAGGCTACAGCTCTGAATGCTTCCATCACTTGTCATGGCACACGGCGTCAAGATCAATGAATGGGAGCATTGCTTTGCCAGATTTTTGGACACTAAGGAAGATGACAATGCATGTGTTATATTCCTGATGGGATAATTGTTACACACCTCTGCAGCTGAGTGCATTTGACAATACTTTCTTGCCAAGTGTCTTAAAACCCTAACTTGAGTGCCTCTGCAGAGTACAACCTCTTATTAGGTTTAGTCTAGTCTTCATTATCAGGATTTAGTCTGGATTAGTGCTCAGAGTCATCTCCATGTAGAGCCAGAGAGTGCAGAAACGCAATCTCACTCTCCAACATTACAGTTACTTGTATACTCTCCTTATTAGATCACTCCTGTCTTATCATTGGCCTCTTTCACCTCTGCATCTTCAGGTGGGACAGATGGCAAAGAATGCTGGTACAATTGCATAGGCTTAAAGATGCCCTTCTGTGTCTGGCGTGAATATTGCAGAACCCTTTCGAACTTATCTGGTCGGCACATTCAAGGCTGTGACCATGACAGAGAAAGAAAATCTGCATTCTTGTGTATACATATTTCACTTGGTGAGAAACCCGGAATGCAGACAGCCAGAGGACAAAGTGCTCTCCTTGATACAGGCACTTGTGTGCTTCACGGTGCTAAGCTGTTTCGATGGATTATGGCATATAACCAATATAAATTTACTGCCTGGCTGGCAATACTAGGAAAATGTAGTAGAATGTTAATCAACACAATTGAATAGATGCTTTCCTCCTCAAGAGTCTTGAGAAAATACTTCTCTAGACTAATTTTGGAGGTGTCTCTCTACAACACAAATTATTCAAAAAGTCTAGACACATAAGTATGCAAAGTAATTCCCTGGAAGCTCTAAGAGCTCTGCTGCAGGCTTCTGGCCAGATGATCTCTCTTGGAGGAGCATTCTTTGTGCGATCTCCTAATGGATTCTCAGAGCTGCGAAGTGCTATGTAACACCTTTGTTGCTGCCAGCCACAGTCCCCAGGAGGGAACACATCTGCTCTTTTACATTTGGGGTCACTTACTAGGCAAGTGCAGCCCTCAGTAATGCTTGAGCATTCCCTACAGAGCAGATCAGGATATAAAAACTTGTGTAAGCAGGTTATGCACATCTTTGGGTCATCTCTGAGGTTAATTAATATCCCATAACAAATACAAAATGGTTATTAGCTGTTCCAAGAATGCTGTCTAGTCCTTGCTGAAAACCTCCAAGTATGCTGCAAGTACATGGGGATTTTAGGATAATATCCACTAATTTCTGAAATATGACTCTGGGCAGCACCTGGAGGTTATTTACACTATCTTTTTAACCATTTATCTAAACGGTTGAGGTTCCTTACACATTTGGTGACAATAAGGAGGCAGACTTCTTCAGAGGGGAAATGCATCCACATGCATGAAGAGCCTTCTCTCCACACAGGTGTCCATACTTGTATGTACCTCCTAACTGAAGTACACAAGAATATTGCTTTTTCTCTCATTTGTATGAATCAGAAACCAGCAGTATTAACAAGAGAGAAAGAAATAATGTTCACCCTTTGAAGTGTTCCTCCTTGCAATTAATTAATTTCTTCCCCTTTGTGTTGTGGTTTGTTTGTTGGGTTTTTTTGTAAACCATAATCTCTTGGATCAAAATAGGACTTACAGTATCGCTCTCCTTTGAACTTCCTTTTAGAATACTACTCTGGCATGAAACAAAGGCATAATTACAAAATTGTCTGGGTTTTGCTGTCATACATTTTAAAAAATATCCTTTAAAGTGCAATGACAGTTTATTTTAAATGGGTTTCTAAAAATTACTATTAACTTACCTCTTCAGTGTGCTTTCACGTAAAATCTTCTTGCAGAGAACCTGAAAAAAAGATGAAGCTAGATGATTATTGGTTGAATTTGTAGGTTGATTTCAGCCTATCCTGTAACTCAGCTGTTAGCTAGACTAGCTTCTCCACTCTTCTCTTAGCACATTTGCCCAGAATGTCTCCTGTGTCTTACAGCCACAGCAGTGAGACAATTTCATTGTGAGGATGTTTCTCAGTGTTACATCTGTGTTAGAAAATACAGGGTATTGGATGCTGCAATTCCCAAATGGTAAAACTTAAAAATTTCTTATAAGTGTGCTGGTGTTAAATGAGAGGGTAGGATTCTATTGTTCTTCATGGGAACAAACATCATCTCCTACAAATTCAACTCTGTTGGCAACAGATATCAAATGATATACAACTAGTGTGCTATGGCTGTGCTGCAGCTTCTACAGAGAATTTTGGGTGTTACACTTCCAAAATAACCACTAAATCTATTCAATATCCATCCTTAGAAATATAAAAAGTCCATCACTAATGCTTAATAAGGCCTACTATAAGGAGCATCTTAGAGTAAGAAAGCTATATATAAATAAGAGCCTTTAGATGTCTGTACTGTAGCCAGTGTAACTGGAATAATAAATGGGGAACAGTATTATTGCATACTCCATTAGTCTACCTAAAACCCTGAGGTGTTTCATAAGCTTAGCAGCAGTAGTACATACATTGTCACCAGAAATTTGTTCTCCAGAAAAAATGGCTTGGCATCAAACTTCTAATATGGAAGTCCTTTGCCATCCACTAATTGTACATTATGAGTAAATACCTCATAGTTGCAATTTTATCTAATTTTCAGGAACTTCCCCAGAGATCATCCCTCAAAGCTGTGTCCCAAAACTCATGTAATGATTTCCTCTCAGGTTCTGGGAAAAGCTAAGTTATTTTAGCACCATGTTTTATATTGAAATTAATGGACTCTTGCAACAAATAACACACTTTATTGGGTTTGTGTTTGCTCAGATAATATTATTAACGATTGTCACCAGTATACACTTGAAAAAAGTCAATAATCTGAAATAAAATTTGACACCATGTAATTGGAATTGCAGATAATAATACAATTATTTTATAGAAAATGTCCCCCCTCCTTAAGAAACAGATAATAGAAAATTTAGATTCCTTAATCCAGTTGTATCAGTTAAATTGCTGACTTTATAGTCTCTGTTCACAATGGAAAATTACATTCCCTTGAAAAAACTAATTACCATTTCTGAGCATTTCCCCTAGCTCCTAAGACTTATACCAAACCCTAACAAAGGATGAAATTGCCATAGCAACTGCCAATCTGCTTGCTTTTTATTGCTGTTTTTATTTTCTCACTCAGAAGCCCACATAATAAACCCGTTTCATCAAATGACCAGCCAAGGAGACTGAAGTACATGCTTTCAGAGAAGACAGTGCTTCTCCACCAGAGGAAGATATTGAAAGTAGAGAAAACAGCAAATGCAGGCGATGAATACGGGCCACCTGCACTCTGAAACTTTCAAGAGGATGAATCTTTGTCACAATCACTGAAGTTTCCAATAACACTCTTCTGCCACAGATAAGAGGCATTTCTTAGTATTGCTTTTACAAGCTTTACTCTGCATCAGGAGATCTTCATCAGTCTACTGGCCTCTAATATATCATGACATTGTGGCTTGGCAAAGCCACAGAATTAAAAAATAGCTTCTTGGCATGGAAGCAAGACCTTTCACTTATATTCACTTCGGCAAGCTATACCCTACGAACACAGTAAATTCTCATCACCAAACATAACTGAATGGCAAAACCATGTGTAATTTCTGACAGGAATGAAATAAACTGTAGAAACCAATGAATTGCTAAAATGGGCTCTTCGGACTCCTTACACACTTTCTCAATATTAAATAATAGCTCTGAGAAAGTGATTAAATATTCAAGCTATAGGGCATGTAAACCCTATTCTGCCTTTTTTTGCCACTTGGAGTACTTTTGCTGAAAATATATTCCTAAATTGTATACATGTTGAGAGAAGAAACTTGAAAGTCTGAAGTTTCTGGGGTTTCACTCATGGAAAATGACACTCTTGCCTTTGCATCTGAGAAAAAGGTTCATTGGTCATCTATTCAAAGGCTGTCATTCACCACTCAGAAATGAATGAAACAGTTAATTCTAAGAATATTATCGTCTTCATCTGTCTTAAATTCTGTGTAATTTTTTCATGCAGGATTCTTTGCAAACTTTTAAACATTATTTTCAATTCTCCCTACAAGCTTGCTCTCTCCTTTTATTTATATCATGCCCAAAGAGCATGGGAGTTGTAAGTTTGTTCTTGAGAACAGGACAAATGTGAGAGTGCAGAGAAATATTTCAAAAATGTCAGCTGCATATAGCATGCTATGATTTAACTGGCCATATCAATCATCCCTGTGATTTAAAGGCAGTACTGGTTTCAGTTTAGCTGACAACATATAAAAAGTTTCTGTGACCTATCCCTGAGGTTTTGACTCATGGTAGTAGAATGAGGAGTGAGAAGCGAAATGCTTAACAGCATATTCATCCTTTGCCAATATTACCTGTAATCAAAGTCACCCAGCACTGCACACACAACAGATTGGTTTTGGATCCTTCTAAAGCATGGCCACTCAACCAAGCTTTTGCTATTTATGTTCTTAAACTCACCATGGTGGTGATACAACTTCTGATTAAAAAAAAAAAAAAAAAAAAAAAATCATTGTTAATGTCTGTGAAATCCAGATAAAACGGAACAGACTTCCAAAAACCTCCTAGTTTTACAAGTAGACCAGCAGGAAAAAAGCACTATCATATGCCTAATCCATCAAACATTAGAGTCTGATTCAATAATATCAGGAGGAGAAATGGCTTCCACAGATACTGAAAAACTTTCCAATGTAGAAACAATGCGATTTTTGTGCTTTTCATCCTAAAGTTTGTTTCTAGTGTAGCTGCTGGAAATTCCAGAGATGGGCTTAGGTATTTGGGGTAGTTTTATTTAATGGATAATTTTTTTATGTTAGAAAACAGACACATGTCATAAGATGAAAAATCAAACAAGATCTTTTTGACTCCAGAAGGGTCTCAGCTTCATGCTTCGTCCCTTCTGGTCCTAAAACCACACACACCAAACTCCAACTCCTTCTCTTTCAAAAATGGCTTGGAACAATCTTTTCCATCATCTCTCCTTTCTGTGGGAAGAAGGAAAAACAGTCTCTCAATCCATTTTTCTTGAGAAAACAGGTAAAAAAACCCCAAACCCTGTGAAACAAAACAAAGCTTTAAAAATATTCACTAGGCATCTCTTCAGCGACCTGACTGACAAATGAGCCCCAGCAGCACTGGTGGTTGTCAGCAGCCCTACTGGTTGTCTTCCTTCCCTTTTTACTTTTTTGTTGTTGTTGTTTTGCATTTAGGATGCTTCAAGCTTTTGCCTGAGTTGGGTTTCTATTTGCTGGCTGTTGCCTCCTGAGTCTGGACTCCTGCAGCTTTCATTCTGAGCCATATCTTATGCTGCTGAGGATCCAGGCTGGAAATGAAAGGCTGGATTATAGGTTAATAGGCCCTGTCACAAGCTGCAAAAATCTCTTTCTCTGCAAACATGGAAAAACTACATCAAAAGCTACTACATATACATATACGGATGACTAATTTCCCTTTTTATGCATACTGTGTATACTTTTTAGGTATCTGCATATTGACTAAAAATAGCTTTGCAGCTTTTCATTAGTTTCTAACTACTTAGAAAAAGTATTTTTATAAAATATCACATTCTAAGACTTCTTGCCACAGAGAAGAAATTCTGCTCCTTAAGGGGAAATACAGAACTTCAATAAAATTTACATTTAAAAATGAAATATCCTAATTCTGTAGTTCCTTAAAGTCACTTGGGCAATAGATGCAGAATTTGTTTCACCAAGATCAAACATTCTTTGCTGAATCACCTTACTGGGAAATCTGCATTTCTGTTTGGTACTTATTTCTTTATTGCCCATTAAGTAGTATTTATGATAGCTTTTTGCAAATCACACTTGTAGTTGGATTTCAATTAAGAAATGTAAATATTTTAGATCAGAGATGAAAAATTGCATTAGACTTCATTCCTAATGTACATGTAAAAGTACTTTCCAGCTATTAATGAGGTATTTATTACACTAGATAGATAGTACATATACTACTAAATACAGCAAGTCATACACTTTTTTTTTTTTTGAAAACAATTTGCCCTTTGCTTAAGTGGATGGCAAAACTTCATGTACTTCAGTGAATGCAATAGAAAAACCCTAAACTACTTGAAATAAGCAATGGAATGAAGGCCACACTGTATATGGTATATAGTTAAAGAGTAGTGTGATAATTTTTAATGGGTAAGGAGACACTATGATATCACCTTATGGGGCAACCTTTAAAATCGCTGTGTTTCTACAGAAGAGAGATCCAATATCCCCTGATATGCAGTGCTGTCTCCAGCAAATATACCTGCCTCTGAAGGCCGCGGTGATGGTTTACAATTCCCAAGAAGCCAACTGTCTTGCACCTTGTTCTCACTGAACATGCATTGCTATTCTGGACTGGCACTGCTGAATTAAGTTTGTCCCATGTGTTTTCCACAGAGTCTTTAATGAATGTGAGCTGCCTGGAAGCAAAGCCTTTGGGAGCACAAAGCAAACGAAGGAACAAACTTTTAATCAAAGAATCTAAGTATGCTCAGAGCTTGGTTGTGTGAAGGGGAAGCTGAGGGTTCTCAGCATCCCACAGGAATAAGTAAATACGGTGGAAGGTGAAAAGCTTGCAGCCAGAAAGTCAAAATCACCCATTCTCAGAAATCAGACTTACAATGCATACCATGGAGGGAACGATTCACTAATAATGGCTAATTTGCAAGAAGAAATTATGTATGTTCTGAAATTAAAACCCTAATTAAAACCTTATTAAATTTTGAGATATATAGTGCTGTAGTCTGAACTGGAGGTTTAAAAAGCTAGTTAATGGCTTTCTGATAGCATTCCCTTAAAATTGTATCAGAAATAACTTTCCCCTCTTGCTATAAAGACTTTAAAAGAAATTACATTTTGCAAATTCAAACAGAAAAATTACCAAGGGAAGGCCAACTCTGGAATTTCCAAAAACGTCTGTCAATTTTTCTGTGAATTAATCATTACAGATTTCAGTCAACCACATTTTGATCCCCTGTTGCTTAACCAATGTTTTGCAGTTATTTTCTTAGGCTTTAAAAAATTCATGTGAGAACATGTTTCATACCTCCAAAACTCATTTTACAAGCGTTTTTACCAAGGAGAAAAGGAAGGCATAATTTCTTTCTTATCCAACTATGTAATTCATATGGGGAGGATTGCATACAATGGTAAAAACCTCATAACCCACCTAGAATAGGATGTAATATCCCTGGGTGATCTTCAGATTTGCAAAACAGTACTCAGATGTGAGATTTCTGTATCTTTACAGAAGACTTATTTTCACAATAACACTCTGCTGGATAAGATCTATTCAGATAAGAAAACGTTCCCAGATACAGCTCCTAGAAAGGGTTATAGATCCACAGCATCATTTATCAAAAGATGTAAGTACCCTTGAAATCAAAGGCACACATTCACCTCTGCAAGAGCACGCCTGCTCCAAAGCCAGTTAGCTCTGCAGTACCCAAGTGTTCTGGTGAAGAACTCCCATGAAACCCTATGGCATGAGTCTAGGTCATGTCAAGGTCTCTGCACTGCCTCATGAACCTATCAAAATAAATAGGCACGGTGCAATGCAGAAGGAGACCTCTGCACGGTAATGACATGGATAACATCTTAGGTACATATCTAAACCCTAGTTTAAACTAATCAGCTAGCTAATTTTAAGCTAGGTAGAAAATTTCAAAATGTGTAGCTGTAATAACATAGAGCTCAGTTTGTGACACAAAAAGCACCCAGTAAATAAAATAAACACCTAAACTGTCATTCTGTGTTGAGCCTGTGTCCTGGTTTTGGCTGGGATAGAGTTAATTTTCTGCCTAGTAGCTGACATAGTGCTGTGTTTTGGATTTAGCATGAGAAGAATGTTGATAACACACTGATGTTTTAGCTGTTGCTAGGTAGTGCCTAGGCTAGTCAAGGGCCCTTTTTTTTCAGTTTCCCATGCTCTGCCAGGTGCACAAGAAGCTGGGAGGGGGCACAGCCAGGACAGCTGACCCAAACTGGCCAGAGGGGTATTCCAGACCACATGACATCACGGTCAGTATACAAACTCGGGGGAGCTGGCTGGGGAGCAGCAACCACTGCTCCGGGACAGGTTGGGCATCTGGCAGCAGGTGGTGAGCAATTGCATTGTGCATCACTTGTTTTGTATATTCTGAATATTCTATTAATATTATTATTATTACTCTTTTCCTCAACTTTTTTATTGAACTGTCTTTATCTCAACCCATGGGTTTTACCTTTTTTTCCCAATTGTCTCCCCCATCCCACTGAGGGAGGGGTGGAGTGAGCGAGTGGCTGCATGGTGTTCAGCTGCCTGCCGGGTTAAACCACAACAGCCTGGCAGCAGTAGACAAACTAGCTAATTTATAACTAATTTCATTCTGTTCACAAGACCACCACTGCTGCACTACAAACACACAACTCCTGCACGACAAATGTGCACTCGGAAATTGTGCAGGCCCTGGCAAGCAGAATGAATGGTATGGAGGCTGCAAGTGCAATGTGCCTTTAGCAAAGGTTTATGCTGGTAAGAACCCCTAGTGTCTGAGCATCTTCACTGAACATCTGTGAGATGGAATCACAATCACTCCCTTCCAGAAGAAAAAACTACTTCTATAGCCAAGATTTTAACTCTGACAGATGTATTTAAGCTATCCCAAGATTCATGCTGGGGCGAGGGAAAGCAGCTTTTTATTTGGCTGCCCAATTTAAGACATAATCTGAGGGGCAAAATAGACCTTGTACAGGTTTTTCCTATGAACAAGTTTATAGTTTTGAATCAACTCACTCTCTTCCAGTCTCAATGAAAATGTGGAGATTATGAATGCCCATTCTGCTTGTGTGATAATACCGTGAATAGTCTTTGTATTCCATTTTTATCTACTCATTGTTTTGGACCATTATTGAGATTTCTTAAAGTCTAGAAATGGGAACAGGAGATCAAAGTTTCATTGTATTCTATTAAAAAGACATTTAGAAAATAAACAGCATAAAGATTTATTGAACTAATAACAAAATACAGATATCTTGCTGAGAATTACAGTGTTACACAACAATAATTTCTGCATCTTGGATTATTTTAATAAACATATCAAAGGGAGAAAATAAAATAGCTAATATTTCTGATGCTGGATAATAGTTCTTGTTCACTTTTGTATTTTATTTAATTACTCTAGCTCAGAAACTTGCAGATATACCATTTTTAAAACATATCACATGTGGTTAAAATATTAGGGATCTCTTTCATGTATACTCCCAAGATGGGTCTATCCGCCAGACTTACTAGTTTATGTTTATAACACTTACTTGAAATCCAGCATCATCTATTGACGCAAAATAATGAAATTTTGAATGTGAGTAGAAAGTAATTTTTCTTGGGATGCTGTGAACATGTCCACTTGAAATAAATTTCACTCCCTGTAACAGTTCTAGATCTAATGCTATAAGATGCTGAGCATGTTTCTTTCTCAAGGGCTGTACCCTGAATTTTTTTTCCAAAATTGTGTGCATAAACTGTTTTCGATGCAAGATCTTTTCGGCTAGCAAGTTGCCTCCACTTTAAGCAAGCTGTTGGCGTGGGAGGTGTTGGACCTGATGCCTACCCGGAGTCCTTCTAATGTAAAATATTTTATGATTTTACTACTTTAGGGCCAGCCAAGTTCTGACAGGAAACAGCATATCGCTAGGTGTCATGCCACTAGATACAGTGATACACAAAACCCTCCAGGATGTCAACAATTAATGTCTGGAAGACATGTTTCTAAGCATTCAGAAAGGCACCAGAGAGGTGATCAGGCTCAGTTCTAGAAATGGGCCCTGCTGCAGAGTTCAGGTAGAGATACAGAATTCCTAAGTCTCAGCAACTGAAAATGTATGTGTTTGGGGTTCATTTGGACATATCTGGATTTCAGAATGATATCATGAACTGGAAGAAAACCCATACGTCGCATCACAAATAATCCATCTGAAACCTTTGGTCTACATTTATTTACTGTTGGGATTTTGGGCCCAATTTCACTTAACTGTCATTCCTCTTTAGTGTCTACTTTGCAACTGAGACTTAAAGCATTGATTATCATATCACAGTGTTCTTGTATCTGCTTTCCCAGTGACTACAAAGAGATCGAAAGGGTAAGGAAAATATTTTCCATAGACTCCTGTATTCTGTGGATTGGTGATGACAGATCTGCCTCTCTGGTTCCTGCTTGAAAATATGAATTCAGAAAAACAAAGGACCTGACTTTATGTCCATTATGATCAATAGGACAAAGCCGATTAATTGAAGTGTCTGAGAAGACTCAGGATGTCAATGGGAAATTGCATCTGACTCTGGTTAACCCTACAGAAAAGCAGGGTTACTAATCATAGGAAGGACACACTGTAAAAGCGAGGAGCCCTAAGTGCAACTCCTTTCCAGATCCTTAGTTGCTTCCATGATAACTTTCCCAGACTGTTTTAGGACAGAGACTTTTTCCATCTTGAACCCCTAATTCTGCCCCTCCCAGTGGGCCACACAAACATTTTTGTAAAGTCACTATGAATTTTCTAACTGGAACTGAAATTATAGCTCAGAGTGCAGACTAGATCTGCAGGAAGACATGACCACATTCACCCGCTTTGACTTCTGGGGAATGAGGACACCTAGCATATTTGCAGGATCTGCTCTTCTACAAGGAAATCCTGACTTAACTTTTGGCCTTTCTGTCCCTGTACCATGCAAGGGTTTATAATGTAGCTCATTGTGGGAGCATGTCTTTGCTGAAAGACCATATATTTAAATGTGATACATGCTATGGGGACAAATAACTCACCAGCACGCACACTACTTTCCAATTAGGTATTCACAATACTTTTTTTCTTTTTGTCAACAGAATGGGAAATTCTAATAAAGTTTACTAGTTAGTCTGTGAATTTTTATCCCTCGAGAACAAAATGAGCCAGCTGCAGGTTGTCTTTATTTTGGTGTGAGTTTAATTTTGTGTCCTCATTCTTAAATAAAAAATTAGTTATAACTAAGTACGCTGTTCTGTAATTAAGCTGCCACGGGGAAGATGCTGATGTCTAGGAAACATCTTTGCAAAGAGTCATTCCTCTTAATGAAGCCTGCATTTCATAAACAGATTGTTCCCATTTCAGAAGGGCTTAGGAAACCAGAGACTTTAGAAGTGTAGTGTGGATGTTCCCAATGAATGTAATTGTGCAATAACACACTACTCTAAGAATTAAATATTCTGTCCTCTTAAGCACTGGACTGATATGCCAATGGGGACAACAGTAGTCAGAAGAGTGCTTGGTGACTTTATGTGGAAGAAAAATTACCCATGTAGAACCATCCTATATCTGTCTGAAAGGATGAGCTGCAGAGTTTTAATTCTTAATTATGAAGAGCATAATTTATATTATTTTGAGATGTCTGTCATCTCTCCAGCTCATCTCCGTCTCTGACAGCTTTCAGAATGAAAGGGTTTTGCAACAAAAAGCTTCTTTTTAAGATTTGGCTTTTATTTCCATTTATTTATTTATTTATGACCATGTTTTTCTACAGTCTTATTACCAACTGCTGAGGAATATTCTGAACTCTCAAGCACTGAGCAGCTGGGTTCCATCCCAGGCTCAAAGGACATGATAGTAAAAAGCACCATGAAAGTTGTTGCACATTTTACAATTCAGCTTGATTTTTACTTTTGCATTAACAAAGTCCTAGAAGTTTCTTCCTTCTAATTTCTCTGTGTGTGTTCTCTAGGCCCAGATATTAACCATTTCAAAATTTAATTTAAAAGCCTTCCAGTTAAATGTCCTCCCTTACTCTTTCTCTTTTTGATGTTTTTTTTTTTATCTTTTCATCCCCTCTTCCCTTTCTTCTCCTGTTTTTTCTCTTCTTCATTGTCATGAATAAGTAATAACTCCATTCAGTTCAGTGAACTGAAATTGGTCAAAATCATACTTTCACAAATTTTAGTTTGGTACAACTTTAAATAAATTACTATCCTGCTGTGAGATATTAAGTAAAAGGTACTTTTAGATGATAGTTGCACCCTGGGTACTGAATGCTATGAGAACAGGTATAATAGGATTGAGAAAACAAGCATTTAGACTGAATATTAATCTATGTCTGTATTGGTGGGTGGAAGCTGGCCTAAAGCCTCTGTGGCTGAACACAAGCCAGGCAATCAGTTGCCACAGACATTGTGTCCTGGAATCCAGGTTTGTCTGCCTCCTGCAGCAGACATACCTTCAGTTCATGTGGTCTCCCAGAGCATGGAACAGTCTCTCTGGAAAGGATAAGAGCTTTTACATAAAGTAACACTGGTATTTATATGTTAAGGAATCACTGTGTCTGGAAAGGGGCAAACTGGCGGATCCAATAAGGTATCTCTGCCCCTGATTTATGTTAGAAAATCTTCCAAGCAAATTATTCTCCTTTTCTGAAATATTATTTATATTATTTTTCAAAACAAAAATCTAAGTAATTCTACTGCTGTTCCGGGGCTTTTGCAAATGGAAACAATAAAAAAGTGTGGCAAAATGCAAATAAACTGCTATAAAATATAGTGCTAGGAAATACTGAAGTAAGAAGTATGGTTTGAATGGCAAGCATTGACGTGCGGTGAAAGAAGAGATCTTGTTATTGTCTTTCAGACTGCCTTGCACTGTTATGTCCTGCGAAGAAACAGATTGCCTATTTGGCTAATTACCGCTCAGTTCCAGGAACTTACCGGTTACAGCTGAAGAGGGCCTCTGATTGCTAATGGTAGGTTCCTGACTGGATTAATTTTGCAGGAGTTCGTATTGACATTTTTATTGTCTCATGGTATAGATATGTTTTACTGGTCTCAGCAATGGTAATTAGCGCAGCTCTTCCTTCAGGTGAACTCAACTATATCATTTCTAGTATTTGATCTAATGCAGATATCCCTGTACAGTGCTACTTTGTGCTGGGTAGCCGCAGCCTCCTGGCCACTGAACTAACCATGGACAAATGCTAAATCTTTTTATCAAACATTGTGTTTTTCAGATTACTCTGAAATGTACTGCTTATAGGAGACTTTAATAAGGATAAAAGCATCCAGAGCAGGTGGATACTAACAGAAAAGAAGCTCCTGTCTGTAGAGGCTTCGAACAATATCATAGAAGAGAAATGAAATTGTAATTTATGGTTTAATAACGGTCCATCATACACTCCCCTACACACACACACACACACACACACACACACACACATTAACCTTTTCAAAATTATTTTTGCAGAGATTTTTCTGACCATGTGCTAAAAATAAAAACAAATAAATAAATATAGATTAGCAACTCCAAGAGGTAAAGCCAAAGGCAATAGCTAAAAAAAGCACTTGATCTCTCTTATTGAGTCCTTGAAAATCTTAAGCCTTTAAACATTAACTGTTTAATAATATTAAAGTAGAATAAAATAAAATGAATTTAATAAAATCAAAACACCTATGTGAAACAGACTCAAGCCATTTTCTTCTATGCTGTATGTATGATTCACGTTCTGTTCAAGAATTATCGGTGGTGGATCTCCCAGGAAAAAAAAAGGAAATTGTGAGATTTTAGAGAAAGAGACTAAAATAGAACAAATAAGAAAGAAATGTAGTGCTTGCTTGGACAAGGAAGCTATACTAACACTACTAAGTAGGATGTATTAACCATGTATTAAGGGTAACGTCGTCTTCAGTACCTTGAGCAATTTCAGGGACTTAGTAGGCTTCTGCTAGCTCCACATAGACAACTGTCTACCATCAGAAAAGCACTTATATTTGATAGGTATCACAAGCACACTGGGACTTGGAGTAAAGTACACTACAATGGGCAAACCAGCAATCAGCCCTACCCTGCATTGTGTGCATCCAGGCACAAAGGATTTTCTTGTCCCAGTTCTTTTCTTCTCTGGGCTCTAAAGTCACCATATACACAAATAACTGAGGGAGAATCTTCCCAGTACCTTTCTTTTTTCCTGATAAAATGAAAAAGAAAAGCACAGCTGTCTTCCTGGACTTTAGTATGTTCACCACAGAAAGAAAAATTCATCACTTTCCCCTGGAAAAAGAGGTGGGCTTCTTGCCCTGTGGGCCACAGGTCTACCTTTGACCTTTTTACAGGGCAATCAAATGCAAAATAAACCACACTTTTATCTCCTTCACCCCTTAGATTTTTTTAGATTGTTCAGTTGCTGTATCTTCCAGCAAAATTACTGTTAAACAGATGACAGTTTTAAATGCCTCTTCATAAAATGCCAGCAAAGCCCATCATCACATCTCCATAGGTTTTAAATGATTTGGAGTTCACAGTCAAAACTGCATTTTCCAGTTCAGTGAATCCTTTTGCTGACTATTGCTCCAACATCCTTGTTGTTTCCCATTACTGAACGGAAAGTCACCATATGACTCATAATAATTTGGATTTAATTGTAAAGATATGACTTTGGTCCAAGTGGATTGTATGGGAGGGAGGGGCAAGGGGATTATCCATTTTTCTGAAGCCATGGTAAGATTTCTCTGAAACATTTTCAAATCTCCAGCACAACATGTTCACCCCAATTCTGAAGGTCCTTATTAGATTTCTTCTAATCTAAAATATTCCTGGGGTTTCTCTCTTGTGATGTTATTGCCTAATAAATGGTGTGGAAACTTGGAATCTTTCATAAAAGCTCCAGCAACATGAAAATAGTTTCCATAATGGCTAGATTTAAATCTCTAACTCCCTCTGTAGAAATGTTTTAATCATGAAAGACAGAATGGAGTTCTCATGGGGCTGTTATTTAAAATAGTAAAGAAAAATATTTGCATCTACTATGTAATTGTGAAATAAGGCTTGGCGCTTTGTTTACAATGGGCAAGCAGACGGTTATTTTACTGAAAGAACTGAGTGACATCTTGCATGGATTTTTGAGAGGGAGTGCATTTGTGCTCTGTGAAATCCTTGCATTTCTGATAGTCTGAAAAATTATATTGTTCCCAGTCTACATCTTGATAATATTTGTAGGGGGATAGCTAGCATTTGAGGTAAGAAAGAAGCTTTCTGTATAACATTCCTCACATATATATGAAGCAAATGACTAGCTTATATGAACAGCAAGATTCTGTCAAATGCAATATTCTCCCTTAGCTTCATGCTATTGCTGTCTCAAGAATGATGACAGAGATGATAGGGCATCAATGTGAATTTCTCATTTTCCACCTCCATGTTTTGAAGCACTGAAAATGGAAGGAATACATAAAGGCAATCAAGTTTGCAGATACTGTTAAACATCTAAATAACATGAATCTTGGCTCTACCGACAAACAGGACTGCAACGACAAAATTTCACTCCAGCTGCACATCCTGCATTTATTAGCAATTAACACCATTTTGATTTAATTTCTAGCTTCTTCTATTCCTTTTTACATATGCAACATGTACCACACAAGCATTGAGTTTAATCTTCTAGTGTGAGTGATAAATATGGATGTGATGAGAGGTTCATGACTCCATGGAAAAAAACCTCTGGGATTTGATTTTATGTATAATTAAGTAATGAAAATATTAATAAAATCGATTATATAATTTCATTACTAATCTAATGTTGGATGCATAAGTAGGGAAGAGTGACAATAGCCTTACTGACACATGTAGTTCCCTGTCACCACAAATGCCCAGGAAAGTACATTAATTCCAAGTGGTTTACTGGATGATAACTTTATTAAACTATAGATAGGTTTGCATGGGAATAAGTAAATTGACTGGAATCTTTACTTAAGACCAGTATTCAGCAAAGTCTTGGGTTTGAGTGACTTTTATTTTTCATGTTATTTTTCAGCAACACAATTATATTTCAAAGAATTGTTTTAAAAGTTTTCAAGATTCTCCTGAATCAATCAGCAAAAAGATTGGAACACAGGGTAAGCAACAACAAAAAGATAGCAGATTCAATTTACAATGAAAACCAAATATTTGCCTGGAAAAAAACACCAAACACTTGAAAAACTCTTTAATTGAAAAGTTCAAAATATAGTATTTTTTCACCATTAATTAAAAGCTTAGTGATAGCAGAAGCATTGCCAAATAAATACAAATCAGTCAAAATTTAAAGAAGTCAACTTTTCTAACCACAGCTAGAAAACCATCAAAAGCCAAGAGCAATAAGGGATCTGACATGGTACTAAAGATATTTCAAATATAAGGGTATGCATATATTGCAAATGAATCAAGTTTAAGACAGCATCTCCCAACCCAGAAATCATTCAATACTGTTATCTTCTAGGAATATTTTGTATCTATTTGCCTCTATTAATATGGACTATTAATAGGGCTTTTCTAAAATGTATGAATATTTTCTCATAGATTTTCTCCTTGAAAGTACATGTTGTTATTCAAACACATTAATACATTTTAGTGTTGCTTGTGACTATACTCTTATGGAAGAGACTTATACAATGCCATTTAGAAAAATACACATTTTCCATGGTGTCTTATCCTTTTGAATTGTCAACTAAAAAAAAGTTCATCCAAAAATAAAGGGTTATATTAGGCATAATTTAAAAACTCATAGAAAAAAAAAGAGAGAAATGTATTTTTAATAATAACAACATATGTGGAGGCCTACTGGTTTTATTTCTATTAGCTTGCATAAGACTTTCCCATTAGGGTAGCATATTGATCTCCCAACTCCTCCTAAAGTGTTGCATGTTACTGTATCGACAGAAAAGGCAGCAGGATAAAATGCTCAGGAACTTTTGAGCTAAAAATTCTGAAGAGCTCCACAAGGACCTATTATAACAAAGCAATTGGATGATATGACGACCAGATTAAACTGAATGTAGAAAATTGCAAGGTAGTGCACACTGGAAAGAACAATTTAAACTACTCATATGCACTGATAACTTCTGAATTAGTTATAAGATTCTGGTGAAAAAAAAATGAAGGGGTCATCAAGGAGAACTCAATAAAGACATTTGTTCAATATGCAGCCAGTATCTAAAAATCATGATAAGGCATTAGATTGCATTAAGAAGGAAATACAGGATACTATTAAAGCTATAATGTTAATATCTAAATCACTGGTGCATCATCACTTTCAATATTACATGCAGGCATGTGATCTCATTCAAAAAAACAATACCGTTGAAACAGAATAAAGAAAAAGTATGACTATGCCTTAGAGACAGGCAGAGACTGTCACAGGACCTTTCTTAACGATAAGAACAAAAAAGGTAGCGGTAGAGAAAAATAAGACTCAAAAATGGTTCCCAACCTTTATAGATTGAATATTCAAAAGAAAAAGGCAAAGAGGGTTTCAGTGTATATAAAGAGCCAATGTGGGAGGGTAAAAAAAGATACAAAGAGACTATGCATAGAAAAATAGAAAATAAGACAAGTAGGAAGATCAGCAGGTCTTCTAGTCCATCCCTCAGGCCTAGACATCAAAAAATACTAAGTCCATCCCTCACCCCCTTAAATGAAGGTCTGTATTTCATGCTTGTCCATGACTGTCTTTCACAGCAGTCCCAGGGGCACTAACATGGTGGTAGTGATGGTTCAGGCCAGAGCTGTGCAATCCTCCCACCAAAGCCAACTTGGAGAGAGGATTCCATTGCTCCTAGTTCTGTGGAATCTACCACGTTTGGATTTTTGGGTAGGGTCATGGTTTGGATATTCAGATACAAGTCGATCAAAAGCAGTATACTAAGTTATCAAACATTCAAAAAAAGGCCCAATTACTATGCCCTGCAATGTCAAAACAAGTAACATGCACTAACCAACATTTTAAATACTTTATTTGCATACACACCTTATTAATTAGTGCTACAAGATAATACTGAAGCAAAGAGTCTGGTAAACCTTTAAAAAACAGCCATGGAGAAGCAGTTTGTAGTAAGTAATCAGCAACTGCAACTTCTGTATTATCTCAGGTCAGCACATCCTGTCCCACAAGCCACTTCTCATGCAACTGGTATTTTTTTCCTAGGCAAGGCAACACATTACAGGAAAAAAACCCATGCCATATTTCAGTATATACTGTAGCAAATAGCATGCTTCTAAGTCAGGAAGAAACTCCTACCCGAATGTGGAAATTCCTTACTCACTTCTTGAGGTAGTCTTAAGATACCACAGCGCCGGGTGCATAATAAAAGCCTCAGAACATTAGGCTAACCAAAAAATACGTGAACTACTATCCAGAAATATTTTCATAACTGCCTAAAGAAGGCTGTAAAAAAGAATTCTATTTACTTCCTTTCTAAAGAGAGCAACTGAATTATAACAGATCACAGACAGTACAGTCTTTAATGAAATCAACATTTGAAAAGAAAAGATGACATGGCTGGTAATTCTCATCTTAGCGTCTTCACTAGGGTTCTGCTTTCCTTTTACCCATCATTTCTGGAGATTCACTTTGGAAGTAATAGTATTCCTTGTTGGTTTGGGCTGAATGGGAGAACATGAGTGTCTAGGTTGTAATTCCCTTCTGGAATTTATTTGTGTTGACTGCTGACCAAGCTGTCTGAGTCTTAACAATAGAAAGACAGGAATTACTTAGTCACTGTCTCTTTTCTGCTGTGTCTGTTTCAAGTCCAGACATCCCTGCACACACTGAAGATGAACAGACATCCTCATTTTCCTGTCTGGATACCGGCTCACAGTTTGTGCAGTATTTGTCTCCTATGTAGACATATGGGTAGTTGATATGTTTTATAAGGAAAAATAAGCAGCAAATGTCAGACTCATGCCAATTTTATCAATATTGGATTTTAAAAGCCCCAAACACAACAGCTACAATAAAAGTTTGCTGAAAAATATATGTCCAGACTGTCATCTGTTGTAACTATCCTCTTGTATCAATGGATTTCTGACAATTTACAGCTTGGGGCTCTGGTCTCTTTTATACTACTACTACTACTCTTCTTTTTCCAAGATTCTTGATTCTCTCATTTCCTTTGTTTTCAGGTTTCATGTCCACAAAGGGATTTACTTCACTGATATGAAAAAAAGAGTCTGTCAACAAAGAAAATATTAAATGTGATGGAACTCTTAAACTGTCCTTATATTGTTGTTAGGGCAGAAATAGGATCTAGGGCGAGCTGCCTCTGAAAGAACTACATGCTGCATAGGTAACGTTTGTTGACTTATTTCTCCTTTACAAGCTGATTGTGTCTCGGCATTTTTTTTTAGCAAGTTCTTTTATCTCAAGTATTTCTGAAATGGTAACCTGGGGAAGTGAAAAAAGCGAAGAGGTAGTTTGGGGAGAACTGAAAACCCTATATTGCTGAAGTATCGTTTGAAGTCTTACAATGAAAAAGGTTGCCCTTCTAATGGAGCCCTTGATCCTAAAGGAGTCTGTATAAAAGAGAACAAATGCTGAAATATTGAGGTAAGCAAATGGAAGCCAAAGGTTTGCACAACTGAAGCAACAAACATCTAATACAAGTAACTGAGTAATTTCATATTCAGCACTTCTTCAACTAAGTAAATTTTGGTTTAGGTCTTCATTACCTAGTTTATATGTCCCATTTATTTTGACAAATCAGACTCTTGGTCTTCAATATAACAGCTTTCTGGATCTCCTCCAAGGTGTCTTAATTCATATCTCCTTTGCTAGCAACCTGGATAACTTGTTTGTGCTTTTCTTGAGGCTAGTGTAATGCTGGCAGAGAATGCGCTCCTCAACTTCCATTATGCCAAAACTTGCAGATTTAGGTTTGATCTGTGTGAGGCCAAAAAGAACTTTCAGTAGCTATGTTACTTGGTTGACTCGTGAAAAAATGACAGGATTAGCTCAGAAAGAAGACAGTCAAGTTGTCTGTGTTGATGACAGGAAAGCTGACTTGAAAGGCTAACCTGGAATATATTTTCAAAAACTCTCTCCCTTGTTTCTGTGTGAAACTGATACTGTTGCAACCATGTTTCTAACTATCAATCATAGATTTTCTCAGTCTTCTTCTAGTATCATTATTTTTCAAGGCATTCAAATTCTGAATATTGACTAGCATACGATAAAAAATAAGATGACCTCACTCAACTTTCACTCATTTTACTAAAATACAGTTTTCCTCAAGCTGGTAAATTACCATCTTAATAATTCAAATATCTTCATAGACAGGTTCAACTGCAATTACAGGAATGAGGTGGCAAAGAGGTGGAAGCAATGCAAATAAAACTGATCATTTACATGAACCCAAAGGTAAGGTCACATTTCCAAATAGCATAGCAAAACCTTAACGGTGTAATGATATTTACAGGCAATTTCGATGGCTCTGCATTAATTTCAATGGAATTGTACCCATTTACAAGAACAGCAAATCTGATCTATCCATTTATACTGCCAGCATTTTTCAGTTTATAAGAGAAAACCATAACTAGTTCTGACAGCTAAAAAATGACTCTAGGAAATTGAGACTGGGTTGTTTTCCCTACCCCTCACTGATGCTGATTAAGTGCAGAGCAGCCTAGAGAGTGCGGAAAGTTCCCTGCTGTTATAACTTTTAACTACAAAATATCTGGCCTCCTAAATGGACTTAACACATGAATTACTAATTGCAGATTTATTATCTGTACTCTGCAGTGGGAACTGTTAGATCATCCAAATGCTCATTTGGACTCCACAGGCTAAGCAGCTAACCCTGAAAGCAAGCCAACAAGTAGATACACACATTTCCAATACACCCTTGAGTGTCATTTTTGAATGTCTTCTTATGGCTTACTATACTTGATGACCAGATCAGCTGAGCTAATAGTAGAAGACTGTCTTGGAATACCTGGCCACCAGCTGGTCAGGGTCTGACTCAGGTTACTGTTGCCCACTTCCTGGATGAAAGAGTTAGTCAAATTTGGCAGATTTCAGATTAGTCCCTTGGAGAGGAAAAACTGATAATGGAAGCACAAATGCCTTTAATGTAACCTTGTTTATATACAACAGTGGTATACACTCCTGTTTCCCTGCACCCCAGTAAGGAATTCCCTGTCTTACTGCAGTTAGCGCTCAACCCAAGACTGCTTCTCCCTTCATTTCTCAAAGGTCATTGTGACTTTGGCTTCTTTACTTTTGATTCATCTGCATTTCCCTTCCCTTCTCCCCTTTCTTCAGTCAGTCCTAGCTCCTGCATGTGCTTTATCATTTCCCAAGAAAAGGCTTTAGCCTAAATGGTTTCTTCTCATTCTTATCTGGGCCTGTGTTCAGCTTCTAGTATTTTGCAATGGCTGAAGAAAAGGGAATTAACTGCTCCTTCATTTAGACTGAATGAAAGGACAACTGCTTTATACAGCAGCTTCAACCCAAACTGTAACAAGAATTATTTCTTTATACACACATAGATTTCCTTTAAAGTTTTTTTTTAATCCTCTGTTACATATATTTTCCACATACTAGATTTTGGAACAGATTGATGACTGATGGAATTAAGCAATCCCCATTGTCAGAGTTTAAGGAATGCTCATATCAGCATATGGTCTTATTTATACTAATTCCATCAAGGCCTTGCTTCTAGCATGAACATCCTGCATAAAAATAAACTAAACCTACACAGGACACATGGCTTCTACTAATGATATTTTTCTGCAATAAGAAGCAGAGCTATGAAAAGTCAATGTACAGTCATATACAAGTATGAAGTCACACTATGTGGTCCATTCTGCCTGACATAGATTTCACTGAAGAAGAGCCATGAGGAATGAAAAGGATCAAAAAGTGATTTACAGAACTGAATAAGAAAATAATCATCTTTATTAGATAGCATGTTTCCCTCTTTCTCCCAAAACAACCCTGTGCAAATGCCACTTCAAAAATAATTCTAATAGGACTTTTCAATGAAGGCAGGATGAAAAAACTATTTTCTTGGTTGTTAATTTAATTCAGGTAAGGTACACATCATTGTTAGATGTGGTTCAAACTAAAACCACTTTGAACTTCTTCAAAGCTTGTCCATTTAATCTTCTAAATACATCCACCACCAAAGACATAGCATGACTGTACTTCCAAAGAATGTAGGATGTTTGTAATGCATTCATTGTTATACACCAATTAACACCACCACATAACAGCATGTAGCCTTTCCATACACTGTGATGTTGCTCAACAGAATAGTTTTTGTCAAAATTATTACAATCTTCAAAGTGTCGTCTTCTTACTCAATAGTACATGGGAAGCAAAGCTGCTGTTATTTCAGATATATAGATTGTACTCTTCTCATTACAAAAACATTCACATAAAAAGACAAACCTGTGTTCTGAATATAGTCAAATATTTATTATTCTTAAAACTGTGACACTAATAAAATTTATAGAAAATATAGGCCTAAATCTTCTGCGCTGCTTACAGACATTTAAAAAATCTGATAACAGTGTACTATACATATGGCTAAATTTCTAAACTTTCATGAAGACATGTATCTATAACTATAACTTCGCTTTTTGAAAGAGTATATAGCCAGCCCCAACCAGCTGGCCAGGTTACATTGAATTTGAAAAGTATGAAAATATTAAACTATTGTTTCATAATTCAGAGGATAGCTAGTGTTTTCAGCATTCAAGCAGATAGTTTTGTTACCAAGTATCAATTCTGTGATGGCTAATACAAAGCAATAACTTTAAGTGTATTTCTACCACTCTACTTGATCATATCTCATAATAACAATGTATCCCAGTTACAACAGCTATTTTACTTTTCAGTGTTTTAGCAGAAATCTCTACACTTGAACAAAAACAGCAACAGTAGAAATCAAGTAAAGAATTTCAGCAGTCTGTTACAGCAATTCTAAGTATAGAGCAATCATAAATTTACTTTTAGAAATTACGTTTTCAGAAAACAGATTCTGGGAGGATACAACAGAAACCACAATAAGTAAAACACCTCCAGATTTGTCCAACATCAGAAAATGTAAATGACAGTCACACACAACTGGGTTTGCAGACAGCAATTGAAAATACCCTCAAGCCAATTACACAAGAAAAAAAAAAAAAAAACACCCACCTGTCTCAAAGAAACCAGGTTTCCTAAAGGAGATTGCAATACAGAAGCACAAAGAGTGCTGGAAAAGACAAGACCTCAAACAAGCTTCACTGTCATAACTTTCAAGAAATCTCAACTAGATCTTCACCTGGCAGTCTTTACTCTAACAAGTCAAAAGTGACCTTACCTAAATAAGGGCTAAATAAAAAGACACACAATTGTTTCACTGACGATGTTCTTCAGTAAAGCTGGCTGAATAAAATACTTCTGAACCACTGAAAAAGAATCACAGACAAATTCATCTGGAAATAAAATTATACTTTCAGGCTTGTGAAAATATAGAGGATAAAATGATGCATAAGATATTTTGAGCATCTGACTTTTATGGAACGAACAGTGGGAAAATGCAAAATTATCTTAGTTTTCCAGCCAAGGAACTACTTGGCGAAACATAGCGTCAAAATGTGAAAAGAAATGAACACCATTATGGAAACATATTTGTGCCTGGTTTCCTACAGAATTCTGGAGAGTTAATGAGTAACTGGCATTCTACAGTCACTGTTCATCCCACCAATTGTAATTATATTATTATTATCCTGGGTAAGTGTTGCACCTACTTATTAAATGTTTAGAAAGGAACATCTCTGGCCCCTGGAAGACCTCTACATTTTTGTGTAATGTGTGTTGTGTCTGTCACAAACAAACCCTGATTAGCAACTGGATCTTCAACCATCCTGGAATAAAAACTTCTGAGTAGAAACTCTTCCTTTCCCTCAATCTCTCTTTAATATCCATATTATATATGGCCAAAATTTCAGCTCAAAAGATACAGAGAAGGGAAAACTTGTAGCTTTGGGAGCTGGAATCTAATGTGTGACTAACAGTAAGAGCAGGCTTTCCTGTTGCCTAACATTTAACATAGTCAATTATATCAGTGCAGAGACTCAAAAGACTGTATAAACAGAATGGTATCTTTTGTAGAGACATTACTAAAACAGGACAATGGCATGCACAAAGAAAAAACAGGCAAAAGGAAGGCTATCCCAAAATAACCTTGATGCATTGAACTGAAATAGATTCTGTTTATATTTTAAACAATCATAGACAGTCATATTCATATGCTATGAAAATAGATGAGAGAAATGGACTTCAGAGGATTTAAATGTGGCACTTAAAAGAAGGAAGTGAAATATGTGTCCAAGACAAAGTTGTCATGGCCAAAGCCTGCAAACTTTGGGTACTTGCAAACTCTGTTTCTATGAACAGTCATACTAAGTTTGAAGTGTGAAAGCTGAAGACTAGGTATTTATCTATGAAGTGAGAAAAAAGTGAGAGCAAAGAGTTCTCAGCTTAAAAGTACACTTAAACAGAGGTTTCCAGCTACATGTATCTCTACAGAAGAAAGGACATCAGATTCACAACTGGGTAGGTAATTCAGTGTAACTTATGGAAAAAGCTTAAACCTGATATTTGATTGTGCCTCAGAAGATCTTTAAAAGAAATGTCTGCAAGATGGACTGAACAAATCATACCCAGCACTTCTGGATATTTTTTTTTTGTTTGTATCAAACTAATTCCCTCAAAACACACACAGGCCCTGACCTTATCTCTATGAGTATTTCTTGAATATGTCAACTATAATGGCACTATTTCAACAGGATCATGATAACTAAGAGTTAGTTACTTCCTAGACACCAAATGGAGTAATTTTTCCCCAGCCTGTATTTTTCTCCTTCTTTTCTATAGCTTTTGAGGAAGTTGTAAGAAAATGGAGATACACTTATAAGAAGTGTTTTGTCAAACCTTATATTGTAATTCTTAATCCATCATGTAGAGAGCCCAGAGCACTCAGTGGATGGCTGCAGATGAATTTTAAAAAACCTAGAAGAATAACAAAGAATCAGATACATTCTGCACTCATTCTACATACAGCATACGCCTTCTCTATTCTTACTGAGCTGACCTGCTGTTAAACTGGGTTAAGTGTGCTTTTTCAAAAGAATTCCCACCTTGAGCATATATGTCTCATGCATCTGACCCTTCAAGGTCTTTCTAATTAAAGACAGACTATATCATCATTTGCTAAATGCACTTGGAGTTAATGTAATTTACCATGGCATTTCTAATACATTGCAAGACATTTTACTTGGATTCCAAAATGAAATAGAACTACTACCAACGTAATTAAATCATTACAGCAATTAACAAAACCACAGTTGTATAAAGTCCTGGCCCTGCAGCAGAAAAACCTGGGTGGGATAGTGGCTAAGACAAAATAGAGAGAGCACTTCCATCAAAGCAGAGACAGGCACAAATGCAATCTAGCAAACAAACGGTACCAGGGTTAGGGAACTTGGCATTGTCCTGGTCTGCTACAGAGCTTAAGCTCACACAAACCTAGTCTTCCACAAACTCATTTAAAATGGCCTCAGGAAAAAAACTTTCAGACATGCAACAATCAATATATTTGACATGCTGCCCTATCCTCCATCTGTTCCAAATTCCTAAACTATTCCAACCCTGTAAAAACAGCAAGATCAGGAAGAGAAAGAAATGTGCATGTTGGCATAACTAAGCAGTTGTTGGTTGCAGACTTACTAATAAGCAAGGGAATAGCATACTGCTGTTTATGTAGTGTACTGCTGCAAAGGGGTAAGCATGATTGAAGGGAAACGTCCTGACTTCCCAAAACATGGAAGCTCTTTTCCCTGAGCATCTCACACTCTTCGTCTAAGTCATGAGTAAGCCACCGCTCTGGACACTGTGTTCATACCACCTTTACCTAAAGTAACTGCATAAATTCCTTTAAACATCACCTCTATCCTTGACTGCTTTGAGTCAGTTTATTTCAGATCAGTAAAGTGGTTGTCTAGCCGACTTTGCCACTCATGTCATCCTCTCCCACTAAAGCTAATGCAGTCTGCTGTAGATCTGACCACTGCTAAGCATGATGCCTTCTCCCTGTCTATTCCACTTGCAGCAGAGACTGAATGTCAGTGAAGTCTCTTCTCAAAGCTATGTTGAAACTTTTGATGATGCAGGTGCACAGACCAATAAATCAAATAAAGATGCTTTAATATCAAGCTCTGTTTGAAATGGAAGGGACATGATGATAAAAAAAATAATCTCTGATTAATATAAAATCATTAGTGAATTAAATTTTTTTTCAAGCTCAGAAACATTTTCATAAATTATCAGTTAATAAAAAACTCAAATGCCTTAAAAAATTTTCTAGCTATATCCTTTTGATGCTTCAATACACTATAAAAATATCTAGACAACCGAGAAGAGCATAGTCAGGGCTTTGCAGATGCCACAATTCCTGCAGAGTTTAAGACCAGCTTCCTGCAGAGTAAACAGGTCTTGCAGCTAAGTAACTGATTAAAGCCACTAGCTCCTTAATAAGTTAGGTGCCTTTTTTACTGTAAGCAATAACTAAGCAGCTGAAAACTAGAGGCAGTGAATATACTGAACCTTTGCTGCATTACACTCAGGGCGTATCTAAGACACAGTCACTGTGCCTGCACATACAGGAGCTAGCTCAGACACCAATAGTAGCACAAAGTGACTGCATGTGCAGTATTTTGTGAGGAGCTGAGTATATATTTGGCTTTTAGACAAAAATAGAAAGTGTGCTGTCAATATCAAAATTAGCTAGTATAAAGCTAGCTCATATGTCTCCATGTGCTATAGCTGACTGAGTGCTGCAGGCACTGCATCAGACAGCATTGGCTTGGTATGGAAACAGAACAGGTAGGAGGAAATGGAACATGGAGAGAGACCAGAGGAAGCGGCAGAAAGAAACTAAAGGTGCTATAAAGACAAAAAGGGAAGCAGGTAAGAGAGACCAAAGAAAACGGGGGAATGATTGAAGAATTTTTGTCAGATTTCATATGCAAATTATTTACATGCAATGACTGAATAACTGCTGCATGATGTAGAAATATTTTACAGTCTCTGCTACTCTGAACCTACACACCTCGAAGTACAGAACCTACACAGAAGGGAATCCCCAATGGTGAAGAGCTGGCTGTACACCAACTTCATGTAACAGTGAGTGGCCGAGGAAGAGACATCAGTGTAGACGCTTCCGGCAACTGAATCATTAGCACGGACATTTGGCACATAGGTGCAACAAAGAGCAAATAAAATATCCCTCACCACTGTATTTTTATTCTCTTTAGAGGATGAGAAAATTTAGAGAGTAGAACATCCTTTCTGACGTACTGCCAGAAAAATACAGTGGAGGCAGATAAAATAAAGACAGAGAAGATCTAAAGAATGTTTTGGAAGTTGTAGTTTCAATTTCTGCACATGAAAACCTCCTGCATACGTACAGCAAACTGTGGCCATATGAACAGTGATGCTATTTTTAGCAGCAAGGATCCAACTGGACATTCTCACATGCAGAATCTTATATTATTTGAGATAAGGGAATTAGCTCTGAAGAAGTAATAGTTACAAAGCAGCCAGTTTCTAAGGGATTAATATCAACCCATAGTATTACTGATACATCAGAAACTACATGGAACTATCGCACCACAAGATGATGCAAAAGTACCTAAGTCCTGACCATAACCATAGTTTAAATAAACTTCCTAGGTGCCTGAACAGGTATAACAAGTACCAGTACTCTTCAGGCTCTACTGCCACATTACACAAACCGCAATTTGGACAGTAAGCCATGCTCCAGTGCCTTATTACATGTGGCAATCTTTAAAATAATCAGATGGAGAAAATCAGACATACGATCTTATGTTGGCTGCTGAGTAAAAGTATCCCCTGAGACTTCTTGCTTATAATCCCAATGAGATATTCCTTTATCTTTAAGTCTGTGTGTGAAAAAAAATGCCAAATCTCTTCCTAATTAAAGTGCATATTAGAGCCTGAAAAGCTCAAATAAATTTCCAATTGTTGGACAATGTCAAATAATATAAGCTGTTGAAATGCTTCTTTTTTTTTTTTCTGCAGGGAACAATTTTCGATGTTGGAAGCAAGCCAAAAAGCCCAGCTCGGGCAGATAAAAAACATCATGAAAAATATCACTTTCTAAATTCATAAATTAAGCAATGAAAATAAAGCCAGGGGAGAAAGAAAACAATATTTCTGTCCCTGTACAAGAGTTAAATAGCAAAAATAACTAATTGAAAAAAAAAACCAAACCCACCCAACTTCTAGAGCACCACTTTAACCAGATGCAAATATTTTGTTATGCATCAAAACACAAGTTTGTGCAACAAGCAAGAATTTGTGCTTGCAAGAATCTGTGCATGCAAAGAGAGGTATACAGAAATACAAATAGGGAACTTGAGCTCCTGGCCACAAAACCATTGCTCAAATGAGACACAGAAAGCCTAAGTCTTATGTAAATCCATACAAAAAGAGCACACCCTTGTACAATGTGGGTTTCACCTCCAGCTATCTATACCTTGTCCACTTACCAAACACAGACTCAAGGAATACCTGGAGAAGAAGCAATTGATGGACTAGTTGTCAGAAGGCATGATTTTTTTCCTTATTTTGCTCTTTTTCCCATCCTACTGTGCTAGTAGAGATCTATTCAGGCAGTGCTTTGACTGGAAGCATTAATGTTCCACTAAATTCTGCAAGTGGAGATGCACATCAGATAGCTTTCATGCAGCTAGCTGGTGTATCAATTAAGCAAGACATGGACATGTCTATGAGTTACACTGCCAGTCACCTATGTTAAATGGAGAAGACTAAGATAACGTTATTTACCTGCAAATCTGTGAAAGAGTTTAAAGAAGAATTCTTAAAATTGCATCAGAAGTTTATAGCTGCTGGTTTATATTTTCTAAAACCGCGACATTTTCCCTTTGCTTACTGTCATATAATATTTATAAGGTACCTACACCTCCACCCCTGGGGTGCTTCATGAGCAATTAAAATGCAATCATCATAATAAAGAAATAAATAACCTTAATTAAAACATTTCACAGGAACCTTCCTCAGATGCAGAGCCAGTGGGGAGCTGTCTGTCTTCATGAGATTTTACATATCTGTCAGTTAGACTGAGCTCCAAATGCAACATCAGGTTTCATGGACATCATCTGGATTTATTATATTCCCCAAGGGCCGTGGATTCATATACCACCAATCAGATGATACTCAAATGTAGACTACTTATTTGTTAGATAAGATTTTTTAATTGCTTTATTTAATTAACTTTTAAAAAGAGTTCTGGGTGTCTGGACCACACACAATCTCCCCTACTCCCCTGCTACCCTTCTTATCCTCTTTTTTTCAGATACAAACAGAACATCTCAACGTCTCTGTCCACTCCTACATTTTGGTTTTCCATGCAGGGCTGTTATATTATAAACTTTTGTACTTCCTTTTATCATTCGCTCTTCTATGCTGTGTTTACCAGCCCTGTTTCATTCCAGGCAAGGAAGAAATCTGCAAAATATTCTCCCCCTACCTGTTACCCATCAGCAGGCCTAGATTGTTCTCAGTTAAGTTGTTTTAATCCTCAGTTTTTCAGTGTAATATTCCCCAGAGGGAGCATAAGACCACAGCAAAAGAACACTTCTGGTCTGAAGTACAGTTGCTTTCAAAAGCATTACACAGAGCTTTTCTGGGTACTAAAAATTCAGAAATGGAGAGGAAGAAAAAAAGAATTGATTTATTTAAAGTGATTGGACATGGAATCACAGTTCTTCCTGGGTCAAAACTCCTATTTGACAATATAATCTACTCTCCAACTCCAAAGCAATTTTTTTTGTGCTTTGCATGGCATTTTGTCCATATGAAATTATTATCTTCATATAAAATTATCCATTTCTTTTAAATATTTTGATACATATTAAGGAAATTCTGAACAGTTTCTGATTCATAATGTCAAGTCTGTGACTGCCACTTTTAATACACAAGCTTACCTGCCCCAGAACATGTGTCTTTCTTACTCATTCCTTCTAGCGTACATGAACATGAAATGCTCTGCCAATTTTGAAGAGCATTGTGGCAACAACCATGACTCTAGAATTCTCTGCTAGAGACACTGACTGTGGCACCACCCTTTCACACTTTTCATGAAGAGTCCAGGCCCTTAAGGATGGTCATGTGCTCTATTACAGCGGTAGCAATGATGATGGCTATTTTCAAAGTAATCAGGGAAGCTCTTCCACCCAGGACCTTTCCTCATGCAGCTGCAAGTTCAGTACAAATAGGCAGCAAAGTTTTCATTAAGCCATGGGACTAAGGGCACTACTGAAAGGAAGATACCCCTCATCTAACACAGAGGCACAGAAATAAGTACAGATGGCTCTTGCCTCAAGTGAGTACATGGTTTCCACAGATATATGTGAAGTGGTATATCTCACCTTCTTCCCGAGCCTGCCACCTTTCTTTTTTTTGGATGGAGAGAATCCATCTAAGAGCTAAAATCATACTGCTGTGTTCAGCTAATTCCATGTTTACAATTTACTGTAAGGTTGTTGAGCTACATAGATTATATTTGATGCCTTTCATACGCTTTGAATATGTTGTTTTCTAATTGCATCTGTACCTATTGGTATTCACTGAGGAGGACCATGCGGACTCATCGCTCTGAAGTTCAGTATTGAAGCATTTAGATTCCGACTGATGCATTTTAATTTCAGGAGATCTCTCAAGTTCTAGATAGGTTTCAGAAGAATGAAATACAAAAGGATAACATAATTTCCTTCTTTTCCAGGAGGAATTCAGGATCCCTCCTTGCTTAAGGCATTTACTATTTATTTTCAATTAATTACTGGAGGGGAGTTCATACACCAGGCTTCCTCCTGTTGTAACTATGTTTAGAACACATTCTCCTTTTCTGGGCTGCCCTTTTATACTTTAATTCCTCCTCTTTTGAACTAAAGGGAAATGAATTATAAATAGCTAAGAAGTGTCAACATACATAAGGACAATATGAACACAGGCAGAACTTTTATTGTATTGCTTTGAAACAAAGCAGCTTTGTATGCAGTGATCTACTTAATTTGGTGTAAAAACAACTGTTCCTTTCACAGGTCTTCCTACAAGATACTTGTCATTTACCATTGTCCTCAGGTAAATACAGCTAAGAATTTACATGCTGTTGTCTGACTGATAGCTGCATTTGGCAACTCCTGACATTGCTCTTATGATAGTTTTACAAACTGAAATAATGTGCTGGATGAATAGAGGGCATTATAGTCTCAAGAAGGTGTCACGTACCTCTGCATTTTATTTCTGATGTTCATGAGTGCATATGGCACACACTGTCTCAGTGCGGGCTGGCCGTCTGCATCCCCTCTGAAAGAGCAATCCAAAACCCCACCAAACCGCACGTCACCATCAGTATTCTCTGCGAGCCCTCCTGTCACCTCAACCTGGAGCAGCTGCAAGGGCTGCAAGCAGTAACCAATCCTCTTTTCTTTGTCTTTGTTTTAAACAAATACAAACATCCTCCTCGCTAAAACAACAAAAAAAGTTTTATTCTTGCCTTTTGTCCTTTCTCTCTGAGAGTGTGTTTGAATGATCAGAAACAAAACAGTAACACTGATGAATGGACTGCACTTGTTTTATACCATTTCATATGACACAGTTGGTCGTTGTTACAACAGACATATGGTTGCAAGAGGAAAAAATAGAACTTGTGTAGCGTGTATAAACTACACAGCCTAGATTGTCATTTTTATGCTCCAGAAATTCAGTATGTCAGTAAAAAAAGATCTTAAAACCCACAGTTTTTTCTTTAAAATACAGAACTCTTCCAATAATAATTCCAAGTGAGTTACAAGAGAGACATGCAATTCCAAAAAACTTACTATTTGCTTATTGCCAACTGAATAAACATTCCCGGGAGAAGAATTTGTTCTGGATTACTAAAAATTGTAACTCAGATCACATTAGAATTGAGATTAGCCTGAAGATGCATAATCCTACTAGAGTTTCAAACAGCCAGACTTTGATAGTAGTTTAGACCAGCCTATTTGTGTAATTATCTTTGCGAGAGAATGAAAGAGAGCTGGAGCTAATTTTGAAATTAATACATGACTAAAATCCAGTACATCAAAATTTATTTGATTCTAACGAGAAGGCAGAAGTTCTTTTAACATCTTGAGATTTGGGAGGAAACATGTTAAAACATTAAATTATATCTTTTTGATATAGATAATATTGTAGGTACATATAAAAGAGCATGTATGTGTATATATGTATATTTATATGCACTGTAAATACGGTGTTGGTATATATGGTGTATAATGTATGTGAATGTCAGAATTTTTATAATTATGGTATTTGTATGAATAGATGGGTTAAATGAGAGTATCCATCCTTGCCTTTATTTCTGTGAAAGCTCACAGAGTTACAGGAAGGAGATGCAAGACTGTTTTGACTTGTAAATTCTATTTTAAAATGCACCTGAAGGTGGGTGTTTTGTTCACCTACAGCCTTGTTTAGATGAGGAAGTTAACAGGCGAATTTGAAATTCAATAGCTAATACACATTAATTTCCTGTGTTAACACTATTTCCTGTATTAACACTAAGTATACAGAATAGTAGAATAAGTATGCAGAATAATTTCACACAAAGTAAAGAGATGACCATACTAGGAGACAGAGTGGAATTACAATTTAAAATTAGAGTTACTGGTACAAGCGAGTGGGATAAAAAGAAAATTATCCTCCACAGATTTTAATGGCATTCAAGCAAGTTTCAACACAGAATAGTTTCAAGACTGCCATCTCACAGGGATTTATCTCACAGTAGACTGAAGAAAAGAGTTTAACTGGAAAAGAGAGAAGCTAAGGGCTCTAATCTTATACGTGGGATCTAGATCATTTTAGTGACAGCTCTTAAATATCTAAGTATTTTGTGGGGGTTTGTATTACAAAAATTGTAATGAAGTCTTTATTGCTAATCTAATTGTAAAGTAATTACATGCTGACTAGTTTTATCTCATACTTTTAAGTCTCAGTTCTTTTTAACAGTCATTACTTAATAAAAATATTGCAAAAACATTTCTAAATCCAAATCTAATACTTCTCTCTACTTAAAGGCAAGCAGAAGTAATAATTTCTACATTCCCCATTATTTATATTGTGGAAGCCCCCAGGTGTACCAATTGATTTGAAAATACCAGAATTCATTATACCATTTAATTTTACTGATGACAGTTACCTCTTGCATTAAGTATTCCTTTAAGTAAAAAAGAATCTTTCAGTTAATATTAAATCAATGTAAGTAACAAATAATTGCTCCTTAGATCCACACACAGCTAAGGCTCACATATAAAATATATTTTAACATATATTTTAACTCACATATAAAAGATAGACTAGCCAAAATATTGTTGAAAATAAGGTTATTACCTGTTCCGGTCCTGCCTAACATCTACATACACAAGAGAACTCAAAAGGATGACTGGAATGCACTTTTCATATTTTACAACTCTCATTTTTCCAGAGAAAAGATAAAAACCATTTTACATTTCATCCCATGGTTTGTCACAAGTAATTTATTTCCAGAAATTGGGAGAATTGCAAAGATTCATTTAAAGATCGTCAGACAAATTATGGGTTTAATTTATTCTGTAATTGAATTACTGCAGCTATATAGTATATAATAAATGAAATAAGAACACTGAATTTAAGTTTTAGTTCATGTTAATGTCTTAAATTCTGCAGTGTAATACTGAGCCATAGCTGAAGTCCCTATCCAGACAACTATATTACTAAGGTCACTTGTGATACATGCATGGTCATTTTGCTCATCTCACCTGCCAAGGACAGATGTTCAGAATTTGTGTTACTGAATTTGTCTCCACTGACTTCAAAGTTGCACTGACTTTCAAACTATATTCTTGCTTAAAAGAATAGCTTGTTTATTCAGGCTACAAACAAACAATTTTGGTTTTAATTCTCACTAATGAAGTCTGTTTCAAGCACTCATCATGAGAAAATATCAATTAATTTTTTCTTACCCGTTTCCCATATGAGAGATTTGAGTTTCAAATCTTGAAGTGGTCACAAGAGCCTGGAGAACGACTTTTGTGTCCTCTTTACCATGCAAGAAAGAAGCTGATAACTGAGAAGTGGTATTGCCCACCCCACTCCCCAAGAAAAGAATGAACCAAAGTTGGGGTTTTTTTTCTATTGTAATTAATAGACTTTTTTAATTTAACTGCTACCATTAGCTCCAGAAGACAGTGCAGTGTAAGGACTAAATTCTGCCTTCACATTGTTGGTGCAGGTTGGTAACTAGTGAAGCAGCTAAGATATTGACAGCAGTACCCACGATTAAGTTACAACCTGATGATGATTTGCCATACTCCCTGAAAAATGACACCTTATATCTACAGCTTTTGCTAAACTGCAGACTACTGAAAGACAATTAATGTGTAAGTGAAAACTGCCATTCCATGACACAATTAAAATAAGTCCTATAGTTCTACCAGAAACTGGAGCACAGTATTCTGTGTGTAAACAGTCAATGTAATTTGTTAAATGGCCCTCAGAAGAACAAGAATTAAACCAAGGACTAAATATAACAACTGACCTTACAAAGAGAATTTGCTTGTAAACACTTAAGCATATCGCAGTTAAGGATCACTGTGAGACATGGGGCCTTTTTCAGTGGCAATGTAACTTCCTAAGTCAACACAGTTACAGTTTCTTACTTATACGCAATTATAATAAGCTACAAGAGGACTGAAGCATTTTAGATCATGACTCACTTTGTAATAAAACTGAAATCATCATACACATTTTCTCTAGGAGCAGAGAAATTCATTCACTTGCTTACAGGAAACATAAAGGGGTGATAATGTATTAACATGTGTGTGATTGATAGATGGGTAGCAATATGAGGAACTGAATTCTTCCAAACCTGTGCTTAATAGAAACAGTCTTTCAAAACCATATACTGTCTTAGATCACAAAGACAAAATATCGCTCCAAAGTGGAAAGCAGAAGGAGGGAGAGGGACAGGGGAAGACAGGCTGAAATATAAACCTCTCCAAATCAAAGCAGTGGTGCAAACCTGGTATTTCCTATAGTTATTACCTAAGAATATACTGGAATGACAGAAAACAAGTAACTGCTTGATAAAAGTCAATAATCTCCTTTTATAACACAGATGCATCACAGCAAATTTCTAGTCCATTTACTTTCTCTCTAAAACCTTTGAACTACATCTCCGTATATACAAATATATGGAGAATATATATATACATATATATATAATGAATACCTAAAGGAGATTTGCTGCACACAAATAAGGTAGTGGCATACCAAGTATGGAACAAATGTGAATGTTTTCTTGTATCTGTTACAAATTTACTGGCAGTTACAGTATAAATGAGCAATCAGGATGTCAGCTCAAAACAGACATGATGTATGTAAGATATGTCAAAAAGAACATTTGGCATGTGTTGTAGACATTGAAAGAAATGGACCATTTCTTTATAGGAAATATTATAGGATTATATTAGGATTTAATTCTAGCAATCCACCCCATTCTCCAGAAAATATTTATCTGCTGATGCATAATTCTGTTCATCATTTAACTTGTGGAAAAAAACAACAGCAGAGAACCTTAAAGACTGATTGTATGGGAATGATACTCTTAAAAAGACATGTGTTCTGAGCAGTTAGACAGCAGACCACAACAGCCTTTTTGCACCTCAAATAGAAGAAGAGTCATAAATCTGTGATTAATGGGTATTGGTACATGAAAGAAAGATCAGTGACTACTTCAGAACAGTTAGCAAAATATTTCTAGAAATTCAAATAAGAAGCTGGAAATCACAGAATCATAGAATCATTTGGTTGGAAAAGACCTTTAAGATCATTGAGTCCAACCGTACCTGTCCACTATTAAACTGTGTCCCTAAGCACCTCGTCTACCTGTCTTTTAAATACCTCCAGGGATGGGGACTCCACCACTTCCCCGGGCAGCCTGTTCCAGTGCCATAAATAGACCATGCCTGCAATCAAAAGATAATGACTTGTCTTTCTTAAACTGTTACAAAAGGCAATGAAAGTTTCCCCTGTGAAGCCAAATTATGTATATCTATCACATATATAAGTTACCCTGTACAGGAATACAGGATATTAAACCTCAGTACCATTAGAAGAAAACACTCAGAATGTGAAGGGGAGTGACAAGGATAGATTTAAACAGACAGTTATCATGAGCCAGACAATTAGTATCATTAGTTTACAACAAGGTTCCTGGGTGAAGATGGGATATCTTCAATAATATCAGCTACAAGGATGTTATTTATCTATAATACTGTTGGTTTTGAATTTAAGAGAAAATGAAGGTTACTCCAAATACTTGACTGGAGAGCACTTCTTTTGCAGAAAAAAAGGTGAGTCAGAAAGCAGACACCTTGTACTGTAATGGCTTAAAACCACTCAATAAATACTTTGACTGGAGTTCCTTAGTCAAGAGCAAAGCCTAACGTAACTCTAATCCTAATTGCAAATCTTTCTACCCCTACTGAACTTCAATGGGAGCAGAGGCAGCTCATCACCCTGTGTGCTGCACTCACACGGGTTTGTTTCCAGCCAAACCCCACCTAATTTTGAGAACTAGGAGTCAGATAATTTCATAAGCAATGAACCCAGACAACACTTAGACTGGGTAAACTGGGTAAAGTATCTTTAAGTTGTTTGGGATTCTGATGCCCTGTAATTACTGGGAGCATGCTCTCAAATGGAAAATGTCCAGCAGCTATTAAAAATAGCCTTATAACAAACTCATTTTAATTGTCTTGTAGATAGCATGAAATTGAATACACTAAGGTCATTAACCTTCAATACTCAAATTCTGGTTTTCTATAATTATGTTTTCTGATCACAGGAACCCTGCATGTCAGAGCCAACAATACACACTTTACACTACTAAATAAAAGTTGAGGCCACAGGCTCAGTTGACCTTCACATTTATGTTTAACATTCAATGGTAAAAATACTTTCTGAAGCAAGCATTTTTTGTTTTAGACTACTTCCCCTGCTGATAGACATAATTCTAAACTTAAGAATTACACTATTTTCCTTCCTTTGGCGTGTTTTGCCCTTAACTATGTAATAAAATTACTAGTGGAATTCATATTGCATGGTACATATTAGCTATTTTATTACTTACGTTATGTTTGGAAATCAATATGTATAAATTCAATTCATCCATCCTATATGTTGCAATCTCACAGGATTATATTTAAAATACTGTGGGTAGTTTATAGAGTAATAAATGCTTGAAAGCATTGTATTCTTCATGATCATCCTTTCAGAACATGAGATATCAGTTCTCACCATGACTCACAATGCATTTACACTTAACTTCTTCTGTTGTAATCTTTTCTTACACAATGGTCTCAGCACTTGTGGTATTTAGTGACTCCTTATAACCTGTAGTGCTTACTGGTCATTTCAGAAGGAAACCCACTCCATGGAAAAAGTTTGTTTTCTATACAATATTGTGAGAAATGTGTTGCTCTCCTTCATAATTTAATATTTAAAAAATTGTATTGTAATCCAGTTTTACTAACAGTTATCCAACATTATAGACAAAAGAAATACTGTCAGAACATGACATAAGAAGGACAAAAGGAAGAAATGGTGCAGATCACTAATCATCTTAGATGTCTGCATACTAAGGGAAAAAAACAAGAGCTGGTAAAATCTTAGCACATGCAGGGCTGTGAAATAAATGGCAAAGCAGAGATCCAATGGTATAACTCAGTTATTTGCCTTGCATTTAATTTAGTTTGTTTCAGGAAGATAGAAGAGAGAAAAGATAGAAGGTGATGTTAGCTTGCACATGAAGGATTTGCTATGAAGCCTGGAATGTGGATGAACCCACTGAAAGTGTAAGAATTAACAGGAAAAAGAATAGGGGATCTCTTCTGGAAAGCTTACTCATGAAACCAAAACAGCAAAATCAGACAAATCAAGATTTCTGTAGGCCTTTTGCAAAATCATTCAAAACAAACTGAGTGGTGGGAATGAGGGATGTCAGTTGCCCAGATATCTCTTGGGGGAGGAACATGCTTTGTCTGGTAAGCTCTTGAAATGCATTGGTCAAAAAGAACTGCACAAACACTCCTCGATATTTGTTTGTAATAACAGGAAGCAGCTGCTGGAGGAGACTGAACTAGAAAGCATCTTGGTCTTCAGTAACTTCATAGGATATAGAGGAAAAAAATGTCTCTATGAAGGCAGTCAAACACTGAAAGAGGATGCTCAAGGAGGCCACAAAAACTTCATTCTTGGAGATATTAAAAACTGGACAAGGCCATTAGCAACCTGATTTAAGATGGCCTTGCTTTGAACAGGGGTTTGAGCTGGGCGGACCTCCAAAATTCCTATCCAAGCTATACTGTTTCTTTGATTCTATGATCCTTTGTGAAATGGCAGTGTTCTGAGCCCTCAAAAGGGAAAGGAGAAAGAACTGTGAATGCAGACTGAAACTGAACTTCAGTTAACTTAAGAATCAAACCAATATATACCTAGCTCAAATCCTACCTCCAACAGAGGCTGAACTATTAACTCAAGTGACTACAGTCTCGCTTGAATCTCTTGCATGAGAAGAATGGAAGGTGACTAATACGGCATCAATCTTTAAAAAAAGGGTGGAAGGGCATACTCAACCTGCAGCAAAACCAATTCAGGTTAGACATTAGGAAGAACATTCTAGCAATAAAGGTAATGAGTCAATAAAAAAGACCAAGCAGATAAGCTGCAGGAGCTCCAACGTTAGAGACTGGCTAAGAATAGGTTGGACAACCGTATACTCACTCAGTAACATTCACAAACATGAGTTAAACTGGATGACTCCACTGCCTCCTTCTGCCCCAGCTAAAATCCATATCTGTCTCATGGACACTCACTCATCAATATAACTAGAACTAAGTTAGTCTTCTTTTGATCTCTCCTTTCTGTTTCCTTTACAAACCACCAGATCTCTCTCATCAGTATTCATACACAGCAGCTGATCACTACTATTGAGTTAGACTTCCTTCTAAATCTTCACACCCACATTACGTCTAAATCTCAACCAAGTTAGAAAGCTCCACTCCACCTCCAAGATTCTGTACATGTTGTCTGACGATAGGATCTGAATCTCATTACCTGTTATTCATAATACTGTAACCTCCTTTCTATTGGTCTCAAGCAGTGCATGCTGGCTCTGCTTGTATATATCCAGAAAGCTGCTGAAAAAGTAATTTTCCAAGTTCATATTACAACAGCTGTCTCTGCATCCTTCCACTGGCTCCCCTCTTTTATTGCAAGGAATCAGAAAAGACTGGTATGCATTTTCGGAATATGCACATAACTACCCTATCAAACAATGCTTACATGTCACGGTGATCAGCCAATGCTGAACTCATACAATTCTGGTACAATTCTGCTCTTAGATACAAACTGGTAGATTTCATCTGCCTGCAGGGGCAATTGCCTACTTATCATGATGAAGAAAGAATATTGTAAGAATGATCACGTCTGTCTGTGAGCAGAAAAAGCAACATGTGAATGGTGAACCTGAAATAAAGCACAGCAGTGTTTTCATTTCATCATTGCTTGAACCAAGACTAAAAACTCTTTCACACTGACCTTATTTTGTTAACAGGGCCATTTTTGTGATATCAACCTTTTCTTTAACCTGCACTATCTTTGTGAAGTACATTAAGACTAATTTTATTCAGTAAAATGCTTGTGATCTTTTAAAACAAATAGACCAGATGATAATCTGGGACAGAAAAGCACTCAGGTGTACACCAATGATTTAAAAAGGATTCTTCACGGATACAGAGATCTGAGCTATCATATCCCAGTAGAGGGTCAAGGCCTCAATGTTATAATTCCATAGGGATGCTGAACAAACTTTGTATTAACAACACTTGCCTTACTGGAAAGGCACTGAAAAGGGTTTTGTTTGTCTTTCCTATGCTGTAAGTGTGTGAATGTTAAACCGCAGCTCTCTCCCCAAGTCAAACTGTTTTTAAGAAAACTGAAGGCACTGCAATTGAATGGCTGCCAGTCCATCTAATTTATACCATTATTTGCACAGACTCAGAATGTTAAAATAATGTAAAGTTGGTATTTCTTTTTTTAATCAAAAAAGGTACTTTATTAAAATGCTTGATCCCTATGTATCGAGGGGACATATATAACATGGTGGCCTTTTTGATATTTAGCAAATATTATTTAAAGTATTAAATTAGACTGTTTATTTCAACTAAAATACCATGTAGTGAAATATCACAGCTATCATGTCTATACACGGGGCTTCAGTACAGAAAATGGAAACTGCTATTTGTTCTCCTTTGTTATAAGATTGTATTCATGTTCTTAACATGCAGAACAATAATTAAAAATGTGCAAAAAATTATTCAGCATGATGGTAAGCATAAGAATTTTTCTCTCAGTAAACATTATCTGGCATTCATGTCTTTCTCACTACACAACACCACAACTATGACAGGGTTGTACTCAGACTGAAGCTGTCTCATTGAAATCAGCAGAGGAAAAATATGGTTAACCAGAGATATAAGTTAGATTCTATGGTGGTACTTGACAATATTCCTTTAAGTAATACTAGAAAGGTTTTAAAATCACACTGTCCTTGGCTGTGGTCAAACACAGTGAATCTTAAATTTGAAAAGAAGAAAAAGAAGATGCTCAAATATATGATATAAAATTTTTATTGCTGGCACTTGGTTCTGTAGGGCTATCATTAAGTTTTGAAGTCAGTGCAAATCAGGAAACTTCATTTTTATCTACTTCATCAATGAAGAAAACTCTCAGTATTCAAGCAAATCTAGGACTTTGAGCCATTCTTCTTAACCAATGTAGTTATTTGGCATCAGCTAGCCTATGCAATTAAGTTAAACTGTTTTCTCAGTAGTGGACACCGTTGCAAACTACAGCAGAGCAGGCTGCTGACATGGGCTGAAATGATGGTCTATAGCCTCACCTGACTCCAAGTCCTTGGCACCCTAGAAATCAGTAGGATGGGTAAACACGTGAGAAACTCACTCCTTAGACACCTGCACTTGAAGCCTTTTGAAGCAGAAAGAATTTTAAAGAAACTGTTCATTGGCTGTTTCATCTGACCCTTAAGGAAGCAGCAATGCCTTCAGTGCCTTTTAAGCTCTGTTCATCTTTAGGTACCCATGCTAGGGCTGATATAACTTGTAGCCATTTGACTCATTGTAGTTCATTATTTCTCGTATGATCAGTGATTGTTCATAGACCCTATCCCAGGTGGATTTGATTCAAAACTCAGAAATTCATAACCAACTGCTACCCAAATTATCAAACAGCCTTTCCATACTACCTGAAGTTGTAGGAACTCCAGATTCCAATTTACTAGAAACTTTGGGAAAAAACAGGAGTTGATATGGATCCAAAACCAGAAGTTTAAATAATATATCTCTATTCAATGAATATATCTCTGTTAATATAGAATAGGAAACAGAGTAATTAAACTGTTTTGTTGTCATTGTGAAGTTATTAATACTACAAAACAAGCCATCAGATTGTTTTTCTGATTCACTGGACAACTAAATTCATTGCCATTCCTTGACATAAAGCAAAACAAAAAACCCATTTGAAATATTTTCCCTCAGTAGAATTACAGTATGCAATCATATGTTACCTTTACAGGACTCTGTGGTCAGTGTACATAAAAGTAAATGAGCTACTTAATAAGATGGGAGCATGTATCTATCATTTCATAACTTTTTCACTCAGAAAAAAGATGAGTGTTTTGTAAAACCAAGATCACTCACAAACTTACTCTTTTTCCCCCTGCACTCTGCTCCTCGTCTTGGCACCATCTATCAAAGATGTTGGCCAAATCCCCAACTTAAACTGAGACATAGCTGGAATTAAGTCAGTGGAATAATGACATTTTATATCAGCTAGAAATCCCTTTACAGAAATCAATCTGGCACTGTGAGGTAGCAGTGTTTGCCATCAGAAGCAGCAAAATAAATCATAGGAAATATACAGCTGTTACGTTATCTAATGACAAGATCTATTTATAGCTACTCGGCATAGTAACCAAGCTGATAAATTTCATTTTGCATTGTAGAAGTAGCTGCATTATTCAAAACACATTTCATAGCCTGTTGGCCCTCAGAAATGTCTTTATTTTCCTGTCTTTTGACCAGGCAAAAGAAAGACAGAACCAATCCAGCTACACTGGATGGAACCAGAGTACCTGAGAAGCTGAAGGTTTCGCCACCTAAGTGCAGAGCTTGGTTCTGGTGAAAATGTACAACGCAGCAAATTCTTCTCCAATGAGCTCTGACTCTTGCGCTTGCTTTTGTGTTCTATCAGTTACATTTCTGGCTTTCTGAAACTGCATGCTCATCTATGTCCTCCTTTATCTCATTTATTTAATACTTTTATCTTTTCATGCCATTCTGTCCTCTGCCTTCATTTAGTATTTTCTAACTTCCACGCCACCTCTCCAATCCTCTCCACCTTTTTAACATCCAGTGTCCATGCAGAGAACAATGAAATATATAAAGATCTGAAAAGAATTTACGATCATGTAACCTGACACTAAGATTAAAAAAAAAAATCATCCTAGGTATTACAAAACAGTCCTTGAATTTAGCCCAAAATTTGTGGTTGAAATAATGTAAGTGATTAAAAGAAATCTAATGCTGATTGGAATAGGGCCATTAGTCAGTCCAAAAGAGATTTATAAGCACATATGCTCAAGGTGATGAAAAGGAACAATTTCCTCACAAGTCTGGGCTTTTGCAAACACAAAACCCCTGATGTATGAAACTTTCAAAAGCTCCTTTTGGGAGGCTTAAAATAACTGGTGCAGCCTCCTTTGCAGAACCTCCCTTCTTTTCTGAGCTTATTCAAGGAGATATTAAAACTCCAGAAGAGGTTTTTGGGTTCAAACCAAACCTTTTACTGTCAAGTTAAAGAAGCTGCATTAACACAGGATTACACTTTCTTTAGAAAATTTATGATGTGAACTGTGTAATTGAAATAATCTTACTTTTTCTTTTTGAAGATTTTTATAGGAGAGAATTTTATACTTCTGTTTTCAAAGAAAAGCAGTTCTCTTTGTTTACGTCTTTTATTATATTCCATGATATTTCTAGTGGTTCTTGATATTTTTTCAAAAAGTTCTAGATTTCTTCACAAGTAGCTTTTATTTTTTTAATCTGCTTTGTTATGAAACACACATTTGTGTGCGAAGTGAGTACATATCTTAGTGGAATATTTAGGAGTCACTTATTTAAGATTCAACTGCTTTTCGATATAATGTATACAGCTGTATGAATAGTGGGTTTAGAAATGCAAGCCAGTAGATTTTCCCACAAACATCTTTTTTTTTTGAGTCAAAATATGTCTAAGCAAAACAGACATTCAGCTACGCTTTTTATCTTAATTCAAGTATTTTAACACAGTTTTTCTTGAAAGAAGTAGATAAACAGAAGTATTTTTTATTTCCTAAGTAACTTCCTAAAGAATTCTGAAATGTGATGAAAATGGTGCCATGTGTGATACTATACTCTGATTTTCATCCCTCCCCCAGAATATGAAGAAGAGATATTTACATCCAGATTGTGCTTTTCCTCTGCAAAAAGTGGAAACATAAACAGTAAAAAGTCCTTTCCTGTCACAGCCACATTCCAAGGTGAAATTTCATTTCTGGTACTCTTTGGGTTTGGTACTATCCTCACAGATTCCAGGCTAATTGGGATCTGCAGGAATTACTCCTGCATGAAGACAGGAAGGCCTAAACAGCGATGGCTGTGGATTGCCAGCACTGCTAACTGTACCAGCTTTGCAGAAAAGACATGGATGAGTGATTCTTACCTATATGTGTACACAGATGCTTCAGTAATGTTTGTACTAGATACAAATGGGGAAAACCAAGAGCTGTTGAAATTACATCTGAAGTGGATGCATTTTATCTCAGGACCAAAAGCCTGGAAGAGCAGCTCAAATCCAAATATTACATAATCTCAAAATTCTTTATAACTTTGTTATCCAGTATATTCCATCACTCAGTAAATACATGTCAGCAAAAATCTCTTAACTGTATTTAAAATGTCACTATCTTCCTAAAATCTTCCAAACTTACTCCATGTTTCAATTTCGAATCTATTTAACTTCTATTATTTTAAAATGCTTAGCTAAAGCATTACAGAAAAGCAAAGCAGGAGTGACTGAAGAGAAAGAATAAAAGAAAACCAAGTAGCGCACACAAAAAAATTACTTCTTTCATCAAAAGCAAACATGGTATTTACAACATGCATTAGTGAAGATTTAAAAGGTAAGGTTCTGCAGTCTGAGTAGCATAAATTATCATGTAGACTTTTAAGATACAAAACCGAAGAAGTGGTAGTGTTATGAGTCTAGGAAAGAATCATGTATTATGAAACATAATTCTTCAGGTCACTTAATATCTTTCCCCTTTGCTTTCTCCTTTATACTTTTAGTTAATTTCTTACTGTATCTGCCAGTACTACTGCTTACTATTCAGCTTCACAAGCCAGCTTGAGTGATTTAAGGGTAGAACGTTAAGAATAATATTTCTCATTTTCTAACTTTCCTAACAAACACCAGGATTCTTTAAAAGAAAGAAATATGTATACAGATTAGATACAGGTAATTAGGCCCCATTTTCACACCGGCTCAAATAGAGTTTAAGACCAATTCAACATTTGTTCTAAGCAATCTGATAAAAAAGTACATTAGACTTCTAAGTCACCTAGAAGCTTTTTTAATATTTTACCTGGTGTTTAATTAAAATATCACAACCCAAGTAGAAAGCAAGGCTTTGCTTCATTATGCTATGGCCTGGAGTGCATCTCTGAACGAATCAGCTGCAAGTTGTAATAGGAAAATGTGTTTTGAGAGGAGCAAGCACACAGCTGCTTAACCATATGGAAGTGTAGCTGCAAGAAGCTCTGTTAATATCCACTTCTCACCTCCTCACTTACATCCAGACGTGTTGCCCTGGGGCAGCCTCCTACTTCCACCTTCTCTCCCCTGCAGCCTCCTGCTCTTACCATCCTTTTGTCCTCATGTAATACCTCAGCTGTTCCCAAGAGCTCTAGCTGGTCACCCAGCCATGTGACCTTGAACACTGACAAGCATCCTGCCCAATATACCAAGTCTTGCACAGCTTATTTTAGATGAACATTAAATGTCTCTGGTAACCAAGTATACAAGCATCACTTACTGGAAAAATCAATCAAACAATCTCACATCCTTTCCACACAGCTGGAATCCTGCAAAGTGACAATATTGGTTTGCAGGGGATATACACTGCTTTTTCAGTCACTCGCTATGTGTAGGTTCATACATTACTATGATCTGATCCTTTTCGTTCTTTAGTTTTCTGCAGCAAATTTTAAAATGAAGATAGATGGGGCCAAATCTACAGAATTCTATGCTTTGAAAAACTAGATCATAAATTATGCATATGACAGCTAATGAAGAGCAAACCTATAAAAGGAGTTAAACAGCTAGATTAATATCAGAAGCATGAACATGTCTAAACCAATTATCTTTACCTGATAAACTTACTGATAGGTTTCAAGTTGACAAAGAAATAATTTATGTACCACACACAAGGGTCGATTACTTTCTGTGTTGAATTTGTCATGGATATAAGCAAATTGCCCATTTATTAGCACAGAATTGGAGAGGGGAACTTTTTAGCGCAAACCTGGTTGCTTACTATACCCGGTTTTCACCAGTTTGTTTTAAATAACTGACAAAAGAAGACTCCAATTCTTCTCCCATGATGACAATAGAAACATGCTATAAGAAAGCAAGATACTCAAACATTTAGCATATGAAAATTTCCCTACGGTGTGACTAACTAAATAGGTAGCTCCTTGAACCTCATCAAAATTCATATGACTGCACTGAAATACAAAATCAGAACCCACTACTAAGCACATAGTCTCTACCCAGCCATCATCAATGAAAACACAAGCTCAATTCTGTTGCTCATTCCCTGTGGGCTTCAGACACTGCATCCCATCTGTGCTCTCATAATTTGTCTGTGAGCTGCGTCCTTAGGCTGGTATTCTGCTTTCACACCCTTCTGAAAGTGCCTGATGCCTAAGGAGACACTTCATATGGAACATAGAATTGCTTATGCTCAGAAAAACAAACCATGCCATTTAAACTCCATTCTATGTTGCAGGCTGACCAAAGATATGTTGGCCTTTAAAAAGATGAATACAAACACTGCAGCATCCTGTCCAGGGTAGCAAGTTATTCTGGTTAATACCATGCCCTGCACTGCAACAGGAGGAGGACAGAGACACAGCCTCACTTCCTTAGCATATCCTGCAGAGAACATGGCTAACTACCCTGGAATGCACTTCCCAAAAGGTGTTGCCATACTGCCAACAGAATGAATGTGGAGAGATTTGTTTCTGTAACAAAGCATCTGAGTTTGCTGTTTACTAGATATGAACACCCACCTCAGCACTCCTGATGCACTGAGGAAGCACTATCATGATACTTCACTTATGCCCAGTTCATTTGCAAGCTGTTAAGGTATTGTGGGGGAAAAGAAAAGCTCATTGTTACCTGAGTTCCTGACACAAGCTGGCCCTTAACCCAGAAACCACAATTAGTTTATTCCATCATCTGTGTACACACTGTAAGTGTAGCAGGAAGAACATGCTTACTATCCATGTCTTTCCCAGGCAGATAAATTTCCAAAGAAATCTCTGAATCTTTCAAGCAGCCTCAGGCTTTTCTTTAACAGGTGCATGAGAATGAAGTGACAGGCTTTAGGGAGGATGGGGAAATAAAGTAGTATTTTGAATGTTTCCTTTACTGTTAGATATCAGTAGTGTTTATTCTAACATATCACCTAATCTAAAGTCATGTCAATGGAAAGGCTTCACCAGAGACTGCAACAAATTGTTTACTCAATAAAGGTCATTCAGTTGGTGGTGTTCATCATTTAGTTCCATTGTGAACACAAGCCCAGCTCTGACATTTAACAATTTAAAGCTAGGTAGGGTTACTGTTTCCAAGACTAGTCTCATTGTCAGAAAGAATTCTAGTAAAATTGTTTCAAAAATGAAGTGTGAAATGTTTTTTCTGGTTTAAAGGCAGTATGTTTTTTGACAGGTCTGGGCTATGCGTTTTGTGGCTTTATTTACCTTGTTTAAGAATAAAGTGACAATTTGCTCTTCATAAATATGTTGAAAAAGTGTTTTATAGCATATTTTCCCTTTGGAGTCAATATGAAAGGTCTTTACAAAACAAGTAGAAAAATGCAGAAACAACTTTGCTTTATTTTTTTTGTCAGAAACTGCTCTTACACAGGACTTCATCCAGGCGGGCTTTGAATATCTCCAGAGAAGGAGACTCCACAACCTCCCTGGGCAGCCTGTTCCAGTGCTCTGCCACCCTCAGAGTGAAGAACTTTGCTTTATTTTTTTTTGTCAGAAACTGCTCCGGGGAGTTAGGTCTCTCTTTTCAGTGCAGTTTGCTTTCTTTGTGCAGAGCAGAAGCTTTATAAAAGTTTAGCCCTTGTGACTGCAAAGACAGCTTTCTAATGTACTTGAGACACCAGATTGTACTTCATACCAAGCACTTTGCATTGCCTTTTCCTAGTGATTTGTAGCACCTGTGCTCTGCTTCCTACCACAGAGAAGATGATAAGAGACAATGCAGTCTTCCAGTTGCCAGAAGATACTTTCATCTATGTTGACCCCAAGCCAAAAAGATATCTCTTATCTTTCCCCCCTTATTTTACTGTACATGATGTTTCTTGACACAGCACAGTTTTGTTTTGTTTAAAAAAAAAAGACAGAAGACTGAATTAGGAGCTAAGGTGATGAAGCACAGACAACAGTCAGACTTGTGGTGTGCAGCAATGCCTAAAGGAATGGAGAGAAATGTCTGGCTGCTGCAACACCTATACTTGAGTAGCAGGAGTGAAGAGGCCGTGCTAGTAACTATCTGGTTGTCTTACTATTCCTTTGGCATGCACTGAAAGATGGTGAGAGGTGTAGTGGGATGGGAATGAAGCCTGGGAGGGAGAAAAACTGAGTTTGTGGAAGGGAAAGGAGAACACAGCAAACAACATTTTAGAAATTAAGTAGCAATTACACTGTCTTCAAGACACTTTCAGTAATGTCTGTTATATCTTATGCAGTTGTGAAATGCCTCTATGTGTACTGCAGAGAAGCTGTGGCTCCAGGTACAGAGCACAAACAAATAGAATTGCTATGTAAAAATGGAGTCGTCACATATCCCAGACACACATACTATGGATGCACTGCAGCTTGTAGAGCATGCTCTGTGAACACAGTGTATCTCAAATGGATCAGATTCACTGCACTTGAACAGATAATCTGTACAACAGATCTACGTTGAGCTCATACTTCCTACAACATTAAATTCAGTGCATAGGCACAGTGGAGCTGATTAGCATGTGCACAGTGGCCAATCTTCAGCATGTCTTGCTATACAACAACCAGTCCGACCTACATGGTAAGAGCTTGTACCACTTGACACTGCAGAGATACTCCCCAGTCTCAGACTTCCCGAAGCTCACAAGATCACAACCACGTTTCCTCTCCAATAATGTATATGCTCTGTTTTCAGATACATATACATATTCACAACTCATAAACCGAAGCCACTCCAAATGTGGAAACACAAGGTACCAATTCACATACCCCAAAAAACTCCACAAGTGCACATTACCGCTGTATGCACTACAGACAAGTCTTTTTTCCTTCCTCCCATTCTCTCTGGTCACAGTTCATTGCTACAAAACTCCTGAAGAAAGATGAGTTGTGGCATGAACCTGGAATGTAATCACAGACCTTTACACCTTCAATCTAAAGTACTCCCAGAAGAGTTACTGTAATGGCATGCCTCACATGTTTCAGGGAAAAATTAACTAGACCTTTTGCCATATTATAGGCCATTGTTCTAATTTCAGCAATGCCACAACATAGCTCCAGTGTGTTTAAATAAGCTGTAACTTAATTTAATATATATCTGACCACAAAGCCTTTCTACATTTGAGTCACATTTTTTTAAATGACATTTGTTTTAAAGGATATGCAACTCTACTGTTCTCCAACCATTCCTACTGTGCAATGGTTACCTAATCTCTCTATGTGCCAGTCAGTTATAGCCTCAGGACATTCAGAATCTGCTGCAGTTATAAAAAAAGAAACATCATTTGGTTTCAATACATATCTCATACATAGAATTTAAACACTATAAACAATGAAGTGCTAAAAAACCTGCTAGCCCAATAGCCCAGGAAATTATTTTAGGAAACTATATAAACTGACTCCACAAAAATGCCACATAATGGTTTAGAGATAAAATTCTACATCATGCAGTTGTCAGATTCAGCTCATACATGCAAAATGAACGTTGTACACAAGTACCTACATGTTCTTTCTAATAACACGAACCCCTTGGAAAATACCTAACATTCTTCATCCATTTCAGAAATTTCCACAGTATCCAGGTTAATTTCTTGAAATGCTGTCCTGTTCCGCAGGACAAATAATAAAATACAGCATCATCCTGCAATAGTGCGCACTTCTTTCTACACAATTAAAGCTGGAGGGATCAATGGAAAATGAAAGGAACTGAGTATTTGATTTCCAGCTAGAGGAAAAGGACCTTCCTCTGGAAGGCAGGAGTTCAGAGCATCTAAGCCTTTACAGGGGCCCATTCAGAGCTGAAATTGGAGGTTCAAAGGTACATGCTAAGAACTTCTGGGAAGCTTTCTGGTATTTATCTCCTTAAAGCTGGGATTCAACATCCCACATGCCACACCTTTGTTGGCACTTCTACCACTAGCCTAGCAACATGGGGATTCCTAAACAACCTTCTTCTCACAGGATAGGAACATAATTTCTTCTGCATTTGATCGAATCAGAAAAAAATCTATGTGACTGTCCTTAAAACTCCTAAAAACAAAATTGCTTGTGCATGAAAATAAAAGTGACACCAACCACAAGAAAAAATGGCAGGTAGGGATCAGCCCCTTGGATATCAAAGTAAATACTGACGTGATTACAGATTAGGCATGATTAAGGGCATGCCTAATTCGATACCTTAGTGAACTGCAGCCATTTGTATCGTTGAATAAAGGTTGTTCTAGAAATAGACTTAGGTATGGCATCTTCTAATATTGTCATACCAAACTCTTAAGCCTCTTGCCCTGATGGTGCAATCCATGACTTTAAATGTCTGACTTGTCTAGAAACAATGGGGGGAGAATCACACTTGCTCACGGACAGAAGGACGGACACAATAGCTTCCTAAAGGAACAATGAAGAATGGGTGTGTTTTGTACTTGATCACTCTTGTGATCTCAGGTGCCTCCCTGAATCAGACATCTAAAATGAAATAAGAGTTCACTTCAACCTCATCAGGAGACAGAAGACTTTTTTAGCTTGCTGGAAGAGAGGAGGAGTCCTAATCACTGAATTAGAGAAACATGATGCTTATAGCTCTTGCTATCTGGCCCCACAAACCATGCATTCACTGCTGTATGACATACTAGTTCTCCCCACACAGTTGCAGAAGGTCTGAGCCCAGGCTTCCCTACAGCATCTTGGTCAGGGAACCCTTCTGGGAAACAAAAGATGCAGGATCTAATGAGGGTAGGCTAAAGAAGCCAGTGAACCCCATCCCTGGGAACATTCAAGATCAGGTTGGACAGGGCTCTGAGCAACCTTATCTAGTTAGCGGTGTCCCTGCTCACTGCAGGGGGGTTGGACTAGATGACCTCTAGGGGTCCCTTCCAACCCAAAACATTCTATGATTCTATGGTTTTAACTCACTCAGGTATCAACATTCCAGATTGGGTGGCAGCACCATTTCTGCATGTGTTTTTGAAGAAAATTTTGTTCAGATTTAGGATGCCTAATTTGCAAATCTAGATCACGATAAGCTATTGGGACACTTGGCTTTGCCAAGAAGGTAGATGTTCTGGGTATGAACAATACAACATGAAAGTACTCTGGAAATTTCACTTGGGTCCTATTGAATTTCACATTCCCACTAACACAGGAAGGTTTTGTAAAGAGCACTCCTAAGTGATCTTAAAATTATTAGGCGCAATCTTCAGCGTATTTCTTCTACACACACCCCTTGTTACGTACCATTGTAGTTTTGGGGCTCTAGGCTGAAGCAATAAAGAGCACAGCAACAGCAATTGCTAGTCATTAATATTTCTCAGTTTTTCTGTTTATTTGGACATTTCCCTCCCTTTCACCCTACTTTTCTGGTGAACAAGGTTAGTTGTTCCTCAGCATTGTGACCACACACAGTATTAATCCAGTTGGCCCAGGATTAAATGACCATGAGACTGCAAAATCTGAGATGTCCTTCTCAGTTCAGTGATGATTCAGTGATGATAAAATGAATGTTCAAGAGCTCTCTTCTTGCTAGGATTATAACTCATTGTGGAATTTCCAGTTAAAACCCAGTTCAGACTTATGACAAACTAAGGTCACTTCAAAGCCTCTTTTGAACTTTTAATGGAGAAATGTCACCAAGTGACTCACCATAAAGATTAAAGAAGTTTATCTTGTCTGACATACTGAAGCCATTAAGGTGACAAGTTTGGTTCTGATTATGAATTGCATTGTTCTGAATCCATTTCCTATAACTTATGTCAAAACATTTAATGAGTCCTGGTATTACAAGTTACAAACATAAATATGGTTAAATTAATAGACAGGTATGGAAGCAGGAAATTCCTTTCCAGTGGTTTAAAACTATTATTTCCATTCTAAGTAATGGACTGTTATAACCTTCCTACATAAGGGCATCTAAGTCCTTCATGAAGAATCAGAACATCTACCAGTTATTTAGGATTACAAAGCAAAGCCCTATTCTTACTGAAATCAATTCAAAGCTATGTACAAATTTAATGGAAACAGTATATGGCTCTCAAAACTAGTTAGTATTGTGCTTTTCAAATAACATTACCTATGAGCGATAGGCAAACCGCTACATTAAAATTTCAGCTTTTAAGTGTCTCCTCTGTATTTTTTCTTGAAACATCTTCCAAACCTGTCTCAATTCTTTAAGAAGCCTGATTATAGCTAGAAGCATGTAGCTTCTGAACTAATTCTTAATGCGTGTAAGTAATTTATCTCCTTTTCTCCCACTTCCTCACACGCCATTTGCCTGAAGTCTTGCTGTCCTCTAGTGGTGAAAGGCTGTAACACGTACAGTTATGGGAGCATTTAAAAGTAGAAATCCTCTCCGTTGTGATTTTCATCACCTCTGCTCCAGGTAATTTTCAGGTCTCTCAGCAAATGGATTCTTGAAAAAAGCTGATGATCTCAGCTTGACAGACTGTAATAAAGTCACTGAGTGAAACATGGTAAGTTCAATAGCTATTTGAACTCAGAACTATGCCCCAAGGTTGAATTTGTTAGGCAGTTTACAGTTAACCACCTGTATGTCATATTATTTTTAGCTTGAAAAGAAAAGGCTCTCATAAAAATGCCTATAAAAATAAATTATCTTAAGACTTTATATGGTGTTTTCAGCACATTTATTCAGATTTCATTTCTACAGTCTTACTTCTAAAACTTAAGTTTATGAAAAATATATGAATGTAAACTTCTAACTTGCTGACCTAATGATGAACTGTAATCAGTTTCTGAGTTACTCTGTCTCCTATATTCTCTAACAAGACCTTAAATTACTCAAACACCAGGTATGCAATTTCATGTCGGGTCACAGAAAGACTCTGTATGGTGTAAGTCAGTCATAATGATGAATATAGCCTGAGCCATGCTGTCACATGAAAAAGGTAAGAAGACCTCTACTTCCCCACCATCTAGCAGACATTCCCTCAGCTGCATACAGCTCCAGAACCCTACACGGCAGTCACAGTGGCTGGAATCATGGAACAGCTACCACTTAGCCTGAAGGTCTCAGAGGAGGACAGAAGCAGATGCCTTTCACACAGATTAACAAAATGCAGTTGTTGCAACAGAGGCAAAGAAATAATTCTCTTGCTCAGAGCTAAGATCTAGCAGTTTCAGGATTTTTTGAAAAAACAGAGTGCCAGATTCAAAACAGATCATCTCAATTGAAAAATTCACCCTGACTTCATTGTGTTTTACTTCAGGCCTCATGTTATACAAAAGTAAGAAGCTGAGTAAGTAGATCAGTCATTTAGCTTATTCAGGCTTGCACTTACTGCACAGGGTAGAGTACTGGGGAAAGCCAACCAGTTAATAAAGAACAGCCCAATAGCAAGCAACTTTTTAGAGCAAAGTCTTCACCGTCACTAAAAAGAAGTAGAATCATGTATAATCCAGGACAAAATTAAACTTTTAAAAATTACCATACTCCATCTTTTCACTGCATATCCTCAATGGAACTCTTTTAATCGTGTTCCATCAGACACCAATATTTTTGAATAATGAATGAGATCATAAAAAATTATCAACTTGATTCAGTTGCACAAACAATTTAACAGTGATTTATGAAGGACTTCTAACACACTTTGCTTATGCCTGTGGTCTATAGCCTTAAAAGTCACTCCATCATCTGAGTTAACAAAAAGGATGTTGTGTAGGAGTTTGCTCAGCTGTCTTTCATTTAAAGCATCTTCTGCTTTCAGGTCATGATCAACATTTGTTCTAATCATAGCAACTCTTATTTTTAATGAGGAGTCAATCTCTGGCAACCTGTCATCTTCAAATCTTCCTCAGCTTCCTCTTACCTTGTTGTATCCTGACCTTGTACACTAAATTTTATAGGAATACTTAGATAATAACATATCAGATATATTATTTTGTAAAATTAACATCTGCTAACTTGGAGCTGAATCTAATACTGCATGCAAAAAAACCAACCTTCTTTCAGAAGACCAGTTTCTGCAGCTGTACTTTTCTCTATGGGACAGATCCTCAGATCCATAGATTTTGTTTGTTAACAGTCATCAACAACTCCTAAAAGGAAATAAAGTCAAGAGTAAGAAACTTCAACTATAAATCATGTAGTAGTATAGTGGATATATCAAAGACAAAAGCAATAACCCTACAGATGCCACATAAATGTTTTTAAACTGCAGCCCAGCAGATTTTAAGTAACAGCAAATAAAGTATTTAGCATGTTTGCACAAAATGGTCTATGCCATAAAGCAGAAAAGTCCATGG
>NW_009259965.1:1906529-1909344 GCF_000687185.1 Egretta garzetta | reverse complement strand
AGTTGTTCCATTGTGGATCAGCAGTATGGATTATATACTGACCCCGAAGGGGTAGTTAGAATAGTAAATCTGTCAGAGGACCAGACAATGGTCCTCTATGTAATGAGGTATTCCATGTAATGAGGTATTCCTCATTACATGGATTCAGGGGTGGAAAGCAGTCTGGTTCTGTTACAGCCAAAGTCATGAAGGAGCTTTACAAAGTACAGGTCCTCATCTGGCAAATACATCTGTAGTCTGTCTGGCTGAGATACAGCTAATTTTCTTCATAGCAGCCCATATCGTGCTGTGGTTTAGATTTGTGAATAAACAGTGTTGATACACACCAATGTTTTAGCTATTGCAGAGCAGTGCTTGCACAGCATCAAGGCCTTCTTTGTTTCTCCCTCTGCCTGCCAGCAAGTAGGCTGGGGATGGGCAAAAGTTTGGGAGGGAGCACAGCCAGTTGATCCGAACTGAGCAAAGGCATGTTTCATGACATATAACATGATGCTCAGCAATAAAACTCGGGGGTAGTCTTTCCAAAGTAGCTGTTCCTCAGAGACTGGCTGGGCTAGAAGGTGTTGAGTGACCACTTCTGCATCACTTGTTGTTTTGGGTTTTTTTCTTTTCCCTCTTTCCTTCACTAATTAAACTGTCTTTACCTTGACCCACAAGTTTTTCTCACTTTTGCTCTTCCAATTCTCTTCCCCATCCTGCTGGGCTGGGATAGTGAGTGAGCAACTGGTGGGTGCTTAGTTGCTAGCTGGGGTTAACCCACCACATCTCACACATGGATTATCTTAATAACTTTTCTAAATTAGGTAAATAATAGCAATGTTAAACACAAAGCTGCTCAAGTATCCCAAATGTCTTCACTGACTGGTGAAGAACTTTATGGCGCAATTCACCCAGCATCAATGTCCTCAAAGGACTAAGGATTGGGCTGCTCCAATTGGAGCTTGAAAAAGTAATGTAACATGACAAGGCAATTTTTAAAGAACTTGATATTTTCTCCAGCAATTGATTTTCTGGGTCAATCCATTTTTGAAAGTTAAGACAGCTCATCCTCAGATATTCTGAGACACTGTTTCCAACATCTGTGCAGTGAACAGTTGGATTTCTGTCTGAATTGTCCTAATCAGTGATTTAAAGCAATCTTTGTTAGTTTACAAATTAGATGTTGGAGCAAGCTATTCTAATCTCTAAACATTAGGAAAACCAATCCATGAAGCAACAGGGAAGCAGTGTAATTTTTTTCTGTTTAGAAAGGGTTGTGTTAATATGGTCTCTACTATCCATAAAAATTCTGTAATGCACCCAGAAGCAGCATTAGAGAAACAACATCTACAGTTCTTCCAAACTATTTGTTAATGTCAAGCGGATTATTAGACGGAATCCAGGAGCTCTTACAATACTACACTTTTTATTCTAGGCTTAAAGCTTGGAGATTTTAACTTTCACAAACTCAGAATATGAGAACAATTCAGTTCAAGCACTAGCATGAATGTATTTTTAATTATTCCCAGCGCTCAAACAGCAGTGAAGTGGAGAAACAGCCTGATACCAACATGCAAATGAAGAAACCAAGAGCCTTGCTTTGTTACAGAATTACAGGCTCATTTGCTGAATCGCCTAATGCTGTACAGGCTATGTTATTGTCAAAATTAGGGAAAACATAGTAGGGCTCTTCCTCTTCCCACAATTGTCACATATTCTGTATACATCTTTTTCACAGAAATGGGGTTTAACTGGAATAGATCACCAACATAACCATAAATGATAGTCAGACAAGAAATTATTTTTTCCTCATGAAGACAAAGGGGCAAAGTTAGGGCAAACATCACATATTCCCCAAACCCAGAGTTTTTACTCAGGGAAATAAACCAACACCTTTTCTCTGTTGTACACAAAAGCAATTGTTCCCTCCAACAGATTTTGAAATTCAGGAATGTATCATTGGAAAGACATTTCTAAGATTTTTTTTTCCTCCTGTTAAGAGGAAATGTCTTCCCCAGTCATGGCTAACAAACCAGGCACATACGTGAGGTAAAATCTGCTTTAAAGTAGTGACATTTATGTTTTTCCAAGCCAATGGTAGGGTAGGTTCTGAGATTTGGGAACAAATTGGTGTTCTCCTCAGTCTCAGGAATCTGCTCCTCCAAAATCCCCAGGATGGGTGAAGGAACCAGATGGAGTTTTTTAAAGAGGCAGAGAGGGAAATGGCGTAAGGATAATTTAAGTGGGAGATAATCTAGGAATGCCTTGTTCCTGAAACGGAAGATCTTCAAACAGAGAATTCACAAGTTTCAGAGGAGGTAGCACAAGGTGCAGGCACTGAACTTGGGTGTGACACAGAGCCATTACCCGGCACTTACTTCTTGCTAGACCCACTACCATCTCTTCTCAGTTCTTCTTCTTTGGAGTGTGCCAACTGGTCTCACAAGTCACTATTTTAGGGTGGTGAGAGAGATTTCCCCCACAAGGTCTCTACCACACAAAAACTTGTGGCACAACATGCACATCCCTGTTCAGCTAAGGAGAAGCAGGCCTTATAAACACGTAGACCAGCCCGGGGCGCGGCACAGCCTGTGGACTTCGGGGAAGGTGATGGACCTTGTCGGACCCTGCTCTCTGAGGAGAAAATGGACACTTTTTCTGGCTGACACCGCCCGGCCAAGCAGCAGGGCCGGGGGGAGGTGGGGGCTGAGGCTGCCCCAGCGCACGCTGAGATGGTGCCAGTGGGAATGGGAGGGTTTGCCCTCAGGCTAGCTCCTGTTTATAAAAGCAAAACCTAAAAAAAACCCACTTTTCCTCAGAGGAAAGAGATTTCCGC
>NW_009259965.1:1883541-1906028 GCF_000687185.1 Egretta garzetta | reverse complement strand
TTCAAGTCGACGGCCTCGGTGCAGGAGCTGGAGTGCGTGGCCGAGTACGAGCGCCTGAAGAAGGAGTACGAGATCTTCCGCGTCAGCAAGAACAACGAGGTGGCCTCCATGGTGAAGAAGGAGGCCAAACTGGACAGGGAGAACAAGCGGCTGCGCGCCGAGCTGCAGGTAGCTCCCGCCGCCCTCTCGGACAAGGGGGCTGAGTGGCGGAGCGGGGGCTGAGCGGCAAAGCGGGGCCCTGGCGTGTGAGGCTGCGAAGGACTCATCCCGCTTCCCAAGAAAGCTGTGGCAGGGAGGCAATGGGTGAGACGAGTTTTCCTCGCCAAGGAAGGCAGGGTGCCAGGGAAATGGTGTGCACCCCAGTGCCATCCTAGCGAGCTGTCAGGCTGCGGTCAAGGTGTGCCCCTGGGGACGGGGACCACGCGGTGCGTGGCCGTCATCCATAGAGCAAGGAGAAAGATGTAGGGTGCTGGGATAATGTTGTATTCAGACCTGAACTTCACTAGCTGAAAAGTCATCCAAAACCTTTTATCAGCAGTTGCTTTCACTCAGAAAAATGGTGTATTACATGTTTTCAGGCACTTCAGAAAACTTACCAGAAAATACTTAGAGAGAAAGAAAGTGCATTAGAAGCTAAATACCAAGCCATGGAGAGAGCTGCTACTTTTGAACATGATCGAGACAAGGTCAAAAGGCAATTCAAGGTATGGCTTGACTTTTCTTTTCCGGGGAAAATGACCAAAAAAAAAGAGATAGATGTCACTTGGTCACATTCCCCCAATGAACTCTTCTCTAGCAGCTTTCATGAGGACCCCTCTTTCTTAAAAAAAACAAAAAACCAAAAAAACTAAAACTGCAGTATCATAGCTGTAGCTGCTTATTTCCTTCAAGATAATCCTACCCAAACATCTCTGTCAAACTAAGAGGAAAAAACAGAAAATAACTTTTTAAATATTGAAAGGAGTATATGCAGTGACGCATCTGAACACAGGAATATATTCATATTTGAGAGTGGCACCGGCTGCAAACTGACTCATGCTGAAGGAATGTATAAACAGAGAGTTCTATTATTTCTGAATAAATTTTATATATAGCATTGCAATGTTTAACACTTCTAGCTAACATTAAAGAAAAGTGTGTATTGGTGCATCTCTTTTGGCTGCTAAAATGTGATAGCCAGTTAAAGACAAAAGCCTTTGCACTTTCTGGAGGGATGACTTGAAAGGCCAAGCTGATGCTTCTGCTTTTCCCTTGCTGCAGATGATGGTGCTTCTACCACCCAAAACAGAGCAATAGGTCCTGTTTTTGCAGTGTTTTAAAGATTCTTGATGTCCTTAATTGTTACAGGTGTTAATGTTTGGCGGATGTATAAAAAAGAGGATTGGCTTTGACCTTATTTAAGAAAATGAGACTTGAGGGTTTAATCTCTTTGTATTTAAATCTAGGCTCATGTTTTTCTTCCCCTCATGATAGTAGTATTTTACAAATGTGGCAGCTGGAGATGTTTGATCACTTTCTTCTTAGGTAATTTAAATTTCTGCAACAATCAAAATTAAATACAAGGTTATATGTAAATGTAAAAAATACATGGAAGAACAAAAGGGAACCTTTGAAAAAAATTATTACACGCAGCAATTTTAGAAGACAGTAAACTTCAAGAGTTGAAGAACGTTACTTGCTATTTTTAATGAAATTCCCATACTAATGCAGATATCTAACTTTCAGAACAGTATGATAAGGTTTAGAATGGTAAAATTCTAAAACCAGATAATTTTAAACTATGCTTCCCTGCACATTTGTAGGCTTCTGATGGCTTCTTGTTCACATTTTCATGCCTTAACCTGCTAAATGGATGCTAGAAGCTTATTTTTCCAATTGAAAGCAGATAACGAATTCAGGAACTGATACTGATTTTTCAAAAGATTTATGGTTTGTATTTCTTGGTTTGTTTTTTTTTTTTTTTCCTTTCCTTGTCATAGATTTTCAGAGAAACTAAAGAAAATGAGATTCAGGACTTATTGAGGGCCAAACGAGAGCTAGAAGCAAAACTGCAGAGACTCCAGGCCCAAGGAATCCAAGTGTTTGATCCAGAAGAGTCTGATTCTGATGACAATTGTACGGATGTTACGGGTGAGAATTTCATCCCCAGCGTTTTGTGTTGGAACATGACTGAAGTCTCTGAATAGTAAAGTGCAAGACAAGTATTTATGTTCTTTTGAAAAAAGTTTTGTTAATCCAGGTTGAAAAGCAACATAAACCAGTTTAAAGGGTAAAAGCAGCTGACATTACAAACTTAGTTTAGATTGTGGGAACCCTGCATTTCTGGTATTATGAATGAATAGATGGAAAAAATAGAGCACTGTCTAGACACAGTGACTTGAACTTTTTTTTTTAAATTGTTCCATGAACAATTCTGATTTTTCTATTCGTTTTCTGATTCTAGATCTGAGAGATAGTGTTCCGAAGGACCCAAAAAGCACACCTGAAACATGAGGGAATCTTAAATAGACTTACTGTCTATTGATAACGAAGTATGCCAGTATCAGCTGCTGTACTTTTCAGAATAGCAGAGTTACATGTTTAACAAACACAAACAGAGCAAAAGAGTAATTTTATTGAAGAATTTTTTGAAAGGGAAGCCCTAGCAATCTTAATGACGTAAAAGGCAAAACCTTGTACATGCTGTAAGAGGTATTTGGTAACATGGGAAGGATTCAGATAGGTGTGTCATCAGTCCTCTGACTTTGTATCTGACTCAAAATAGAGCAGTAGTTGTAGCAGACATCTAGCACCTTAACACTCTTAAGGATGGCTGCCATCACTTTTGCACCGTGAAGGGTTACTGAGGAAAAACTGCGTGGAAGTGCTGTTGCTTAACCTTTGTTTTGCTTGTTGAGATATATCACCTGCCACATTTGGAAGGAGTATAAAGTATGCAATCTTTAAAAGAAATGTTTCAAAATGCAGTGATTGGCTTTTTGCGTAGTAATTATGCATTTGATGAACTTCAGTGGCACAGATAGTCTTGTTTATTTTTTTCTGCCTTCTTTTGTGTTAAATTCATTTTTTAATTCATTTTTCCCTTCATACTTTTTTCTAAGTCTTTTTCAATTTCCTGATTTTCTCTATGGAAGATTTATTTAGTGTCTTTACATTTATATATTGATTGGCAGAAGAGTAATTCAAGCATATTACAAAGAGATACTGGAAAGCTGTTTCACACAGCACAGAGAATATATTTTAATCCTTACCTACAGTCCCTTTAAGCTTTTTCAGTGCTGGAACATTCCTGAACAGAAGTTGTCAATTCGGTGATGTGCACAAATGACTGCAGCAGTACTGTGAACTGTTTTCCTGATTTGTAATGCAAGTCAGCATTTGAACCCAACAGATGCGAGCAATCCATATAATAACAAATATTAGCAAATAACATCCCATTAGCAGCATAGCTTCTCATTAACTTTGGACAAACGCCAGATTAGAACTACAGCACATAAAGGTGTGAGCAAATCTGCTAAAGGAGAAAAAAATCACTGGCAGGTGGCAGTAGGCGTCAGCTGGAGTATTTAAGATTGATAATTTACCTAGTTTAGTGACAAGGAAGAGTTTTTTTGTTTTGTTTTCCAATTCTTAGCTACTGGGGCACAATCTGAATACTGGAATGGAGGAGCTTTGGGAAGCGAGCCGTCTATGGGTAGTATGATGCAACTTCAGCAGTCTTTCAGAGGGCCTGAATTTGCTCATAGCTCTATAGACGTTGAGGGACCATTTGCAAATATAAACAGAGGTAAGTAACGGTGGTTTGTTTTGCTTAGATTATGTATGTCTATGTCATTTTCCCATCCATTCTTAAATAATTCTGTCCTTTCTTAGCTCCTTTTCTGACTGCTGTTGGGTAATTTGACTAAAAGGTTGTTGAGAATTCTTTGTAAAAATAAAAGGAATCTGTAGCTGTACATGCCAAGCTGTGTTTAATATATTTGGTGACTATGGTATGTGCAGCAGTGATTTTAGCAATCGGTAGCGAGTAGTGCTTCAAGGAAAGTAAACCAAATAGCATGTTATTACTTATGTTGACTAAGGAAGATAGTGATCTCTCAGTATCTGCTGGTGTTCTTTTTTTCCATTTTTATCCAAATTCTCTACTTCTTGAGTGTGAATGTTACATTTGTATTAGAATAAACTATATCCCTGCATTTTTCATTGGATTTGCACAGGGTTTGACCCTGCTTAGGGGACTGTTCATGGAAATCTGACTGCAAGAACAGGATGTATGCAATGTTACGTGAATCAGTGTTAGATATTTTGTTATCAATAATTGTTGCTTTTGAACTTTGATTCCCAAATGGCCTTTTGTAAATTGACTTCTGGTGCTCTGGTTTCCCCTCACTGTTATGCTGGCCTTGGAACCCCTCCTGCATGTAGTTGACACTGCTCGCAGTTTCTCCCCTTTCTTTCTTCAGTCCTTCAGGCTCTGATTCAGAAGTCTGTGCCTGCAAAGCGGTGCCTGCTGAGGGGGCTCCAGCTTCACATGCTAAGCCTTTCATCGCGCCATGTGGTTCTGAAAGGGGAACCTATTCCTAGCTTGAAAGAATGACCAGCTGCAAAATCAAGAACCTAAGAAAGTTTTAAAATTCATTGCTGCTATAGGGAATTGCAATACAGTACTGCAGAAAGCAATGGACTTTATCTCAAGAAGAGGAAGTTCCCATAATGTTTCGCTGTCATTTATTTGCATGGTCTAATTGAAATACATGTAGATTTGGAGGAAAAAAAATAATGTTTGATTATTAGTGACTTTATTATTCCTGCATGTTTTTACAACTATCTTCTTGATTTTGTGGATACATTTCCTCAAGCTTTTTTAAAGGAAATACCATTATAATGATAATACAACTATATTTAACACTGTTGTTTTGCCACATTATCAAATTATATAACATTATCAGATGATATGGGTTCTCTAAATTCAAATTTCTAAAATCAAAACAGTTAAGTAAAAATGTTACTACTATTTTAAATAAAAATGTAGTGTTCAGTATGTTAAGAGGTGATGACTAATCTTTAATTAGGATATGAGATGTGAAGATCTCTAGATTTCATTTTGGTTTTTTTTTTTTCATTGGCAGATGACTGGGATGCTGCTGTTGCCAGTTTATTACAGGTTACTCCTCTGTTTTCCCACTCTCTGTGGAGTAACACAGTAAGATGTTTTATTATTAGTACTGATGAGACTCAACCAGAAGTGGACATCTTAATTAGAGTGAGTACCACACGAACTTATGCTAATTTACATGCTGTTTTGATTCCACTGTGATAGTTATTTGGAAATATGTGTAATATTTCTTGAAAGCTTTAGTAGGTGCAGCCTGATTTCAGTGAAGTCAGTCAAAGTATTGTCAAGGACTTCAGGGGAATGAAATGCATAAAGAAAAGAAACAGGTTTGTCCTTAGTGCTATGAATATTTAGTAATAAAGCACATTATTCAAATTTGCTTTCAGAACTACTCACCAAAACTTCAAAGAATCTGTGAAACAATGGGGTACTTCTTTCAAGTTGTTAATTTTCCAGCAGAAAATGAAAGGCCTCTTAAGGATGTAAGAAAATGGGAAATTGAAAAAAGTTCATTAGTTATTTTGCTCCTGCATTTAACTTTGCCAAGGTAAGTATTTTCCAGACTGGTAAAGCAAATGGAAACTGGTAATTTATGCAGAGTGTATAGCTTATTAAAATGTGTGTGATGCTTTGCTCAGTACATTTCCTAAGCTGGTATCTTCTAAGTGATACTCCTTCAAACTTCAGGTTTGTTAGTGCAGACAGTTAAAAGAATATATCAGCTTTGTATCATTTCCTTTTTCTTGTAGCTACAGATTCTCTTAAAATATAAGCATGAAAGATGTCTTCATAATACAGAAATATTTTGCTTTCCAGGAGCAGCTTTCTGTCATGCATGTTGCTGGAGTCTTAGGAATTCAAGATGGCTGGTGTGAATGTCCTCAGTGTTTTTCATTTGCTTATCTAGCCTTACACCTGTCTGTAGTATTTTGATTTTATTCTGTCACATATTATTTTCTATCTTTGGCTATTTTTCAAACTGATTTCATGGCTCTCCTGTGTGGTACCTCATGCTAGCTTTCTACAGCTTAATTTACTGAAATCATGATTTTTTATGACAAATAGCGATGCAATGTGTTCTGTTTGTTTAGTGAGTAATTTCCTAACCTTCAAGAAGAAGAAACATGACTTACTAAATGAAAAACACCAAACTAGGGATGCTTTTAGAATTGTTAGGACTATTTCTGTTATGCATTTGGGAATTTTGGGCAGAGTTTGGTTTTGACGTTTTGGGGATGGAAGGGTGTCCTTTTTTCTGAAGAAAAGAGAAAAGGCGATTAGGAAAGATAATATTAAGGATCACAGGGTGGTCATTTAAAAACATCTGTATGAATGCAAAAATCTGAAAATACTGGTATGTGTTAAATTTCATATTAGGGGTAGATTTTGAACTCTAGGGATTTAAAATACTGTTGTATTATTAGAGTTCTTGTATTAACAAGACCTCCTGTTTCTGTAAATAAAACATCTGTCCACAGAGAGTTAGAGGCTGGGTTAAGACACTAGTAGCTAAGATTTACAACAGTGGAGTACTTCAGGGAACAGCCAGGTACCACAGATGATGTTGATTTGTTTTGTTAGAGGAATCGGAGTAGAGCTGCCATACATTTATGCTCTTAGAAAGATAATGTCAGCTGCTGAGGGTATATTGACACTCTGAGAGGATACTGTTGCCAAATAACCCAGTTCTACGTATGTGGATCACAAGTGTTGAAGAATGAACTACACAAGAAAAAAAACCCACAAAGGAGCATCCCTGCCAACAGCATTCACTTAGAGAGTTTCTCTTAGAAAAACCGTGATGAAAATTGCAGTGCTCATATAAAGAACATAATATCCGAGAGATCCTGTCTGCTATTGTCAGCATCCCCAAGTTGTATAGTTCCTTCTGTGGAACAGCAATAGGTTGCTGGGAATGATATCCTTGGATATCATTCACATATATAAGTACAAAGTGTTTTTGAGTTTGGACATGTGTGATTCTCCTTTTCAACTACTATAAATTAAAAGACTATCCTGCATCTGACAAGTACTAAAGGACTTTTCCTAAAAAGGTCAAGAAATAGAACAGAGCCTTCAAATAAGTGATGGCGGAGCGTGTATATGATGCTTGTTAATCATGTATGAATCAGTGTTCTTTCCATGCAAGGCAATTACCTTTCACTCTGCGTATCTATGACAGGAAGATCTAATCTACAAAGCAATAATCATAAAGTTAATAAATGGCTTTAATGTTTTTGGTACAAGTAGTGTAAATTTCTCTTTTAGCTGTTTCTTGCTTCAGAGACTACCTTAAATTCTCTGCTGAAATATTTGCTTGCCCTTTGTTGTAAATAGATATGACTTTTGAATTAGACTTTGCAGTGAAACCCATCTTTGGAGCATGTGTTGATTGAACTGTTTACTACAGCACTGTAATATAGCACAAGAATGCTGATTTCCAATCTAGTTGTTTGTTGGAGGACTGTGAAGAAGCGTTCTTGAGAAATCCAGAAGAAAAACCCCGGCTAATTTACCACAGAAAGGAGGATGGCAGAGTCAGTTCAGTCTCAGTGCAACAGTTAATTGAGAAAATTTCTTACGTGAACAAAGCAAAGGTATGGCATTTTAAACACTGTTGAATTTTAAGAGGCTTACCTTCCTGCTATAAACAGCATAGAGTGCTAGTAGTCCCAGGTTTTAGAAGAAATTGCATTACACTCATTGCTCTAGATGCTCATTATATGAGCACATTGATGACACTGAAATTTATGAATGTTATGAAATTTTCATTAGCAGGGGAGAAAAGAAGCCACTGGATTTTCACTGAAAAAAAATCTCTGTAGTATAGGGGTAGAATTTCTCATCTGTGTTTAGCCATTTAAATGGCAAAGTTATCTATTTAAGGTCCCACTGTAACCACTGAAGAGGAAGAAGTGTACCCCCAGAGATTCCTCCTATCTGAAAATGGATTGGTTGCCATTTATTTCCCTCTAAAGAGAGAACTGTTGAGAACAGCTGAAACTAGATGCCCAACTTTTAAAATCTTAGGCTAAGTGAATCCCGCCTAAGTAATGCAACAGAATAGAATTTAAATGTGTTCCAGAATGGTTTTGTTGGATGTCCTAAGTACTGTTTCCAATTGGATTCAGAGTTGTGTCATGCTTTGCTATTTACTTTTTCAGATGATTGATCATATTGGAGGTGTGGAGGAAGGAGCATATGAAATCTATAATTGTGTGGAAAAGATAATTAAACAGGTAGAGTATGTGATGTATTTTGGCTTTTTCTGCCCCTGCTCTGATTTATGATCTTAAATGATGTCAGTGTGATTACTTATGCTACTTAGATGTAATTCAAATGATCTTTCTGTGGTTTATCATTAATATCTGGCAAGCAAAGAAATCTGCAGGTAGAAAACAAAGCCCAAAACTGAGCAGTGCTTTTATGGACAGAAACAGAAATAACAGGGGAAAGACTAATGGACTAATCATGGACTAATTTATCTTTTAATTTTTTTTTTATCCATATGTAGGATAAGGAAAGATTGCATAGTCCATTCTCTCCTTATCTTTCCTTGTGGTGGGTTGCTTCCACTATGAGAAGACTAAAACCAATGTCTTGAAACCTGTGCATTCTGAGTTAACTTGGTTTCATCTAATTGCTCATTTATGTTCTCTGCTAGCCTAAAAGGAAATGAGCATATTGAAATTAGTAGAGCTGCACTCATATACAGTGGAGTTGAGAATAATGCTAAATGTGCCTGCACTGTTACGAATAATAATTGCAGTTTTCTCCATGTAATTTTCTTTTTACTTAGGATATATTGGGGTGTGAAATGACAGAACTAGAAGGCAAGGATTTGGGTAATAAGGAAGAGTCCACTGCTCCTGAAGAAGAAGTTTTTGGTGATGTATTGTGGGATGCTCATGATGAACAAGAACAGATGGAAGCTTTTCAGCAGGCTTCTAATTCAACATGTGAGCTGGGATTTGAGAAAGTAAGTACATTGGAGATGTATATGGATGAAGAGAAAGTCATCACTCGTTTCAATCTCTTGTTAGGCAAGATGTAATTCTACAGGAGAAGCTGTGTCTGAGAGCATCCTTGAGGCTGTTACTCCTTAGGCTAGAAGCCATATGTCTTATATAGATGGCATATTTATTTTCTGGGAGAGATGCCAATTCGTGTGTTGTTGAATGGCATTGATGAAGAAGTGGTTGTTGCTGCTACACTGGAGAAAAGCACTGCAACGGTGTGCCAGAAGTGGGGTGTCCTCCTAGGCTTTGTCAATAGAAAAGGCTCTGAATTTTTTTTTTTTTTTCCCCTGAGGAAATCCAAGCTCTCTCTTGACACCTGAAATTGGGTCTTTTGGAGATTACTAATGGAAAGATTTCATCTTGTCATACAGCCATACAAATGTGAGAAGAACATAGGGCAGTTAAAAGTAGAGAGCTGCTGAATAGCTCAGTACTAACTCACTACTTAAATAACATTTTAAAAACATTTCAAATTGGGAGTATCAGGAACAGTTATATGTAGGGAAGGTATAATGAATGCAGGAAGAAAAAATATTAAAGTCGTCATGGAAAGTGATGCAATGGCTTATTTGGGCAATGTTCCTTGATGTTACAATGTAGCATAAGCATGCAGTTTCTGTGCTACTGTATTTAAATTGTTAGTACCTCTATTTTACCAGCACAATTTATTTTTTTCCTTCACTACTCATATATTGGCAATGGGTTGGAGGATTGTGCCATTCTAGAACAGTAAAATAATAGAACATCAATAGGAAAAATACCTATGTGTGCCTTAATGCACCTCCACTTCTTTTCTGCAGATAAAATATTTCTCCCAAGTGGATGAAGGGTGCTTTTTGGTTTTGTTTTTGTCATCCTGAACTGTGCTACAACATTCTCAGGCATTCATGTGGTCAAAGAAAGCCTTTCTTTTGCATGCTTAGTGCCTCAAAATATCATTCGTGGCAGATGCCAACTTTGAATGCGTTGTCCTGGCAACCATATCCAATGCAGTGGAGTAGTTGGGGCAGGGAGTCTGAACAAACATAGTATCCAATTGCTTTATTGTTGTAACACTAATTCAGTTTGTTAGAACTGGAAGTTCCATTTTAAATAGAGTTTTGAAAAAAAATGTTATTTTACACTTTCTTTAAAAGATATAGTAAATTCTGTGGTTTAAGTGTTTCATTACAAAATTTATTTCCATTTGTATTATGTTATATTGCATTTCAGTAGATATTATCTTACCTTAATAAATCTGTACTTCCATTTTGTATCTAGATAGTTTACAATACCAGGCACTATATTTCTCCCTTAAACATTGGAATATTTATAGTAATTGTTTCTTTTTTATAGTATTTTGAACGTCTAAATGACCTAGTAGCAGCACCAGCACCAATTCCACCTCTGCTTGTATCAGGAGGACCAGGCTCTGGGAAATCTCTCCTCCTGTCAAAATGGTAATTTTTATTTTTTTTTTCTATATGAATGAAATTTAAGAAAAAAGTTTCCATTACATTTCAAACATCGTATCAGTTTAATTAGAGGTAAAATGGGAGCATTTACAAAGCACTGAAATTACTGAGGCATCCTGGAAAGATTTATAATAATCGAGTAGCTAATTCCATCTGGACTGCCTTTAACATCTCCCTGACTCCAATTGCAACACCCTACAGATCTGTCTTTGCACAGCATTAATAAGTGGTTTCAATAGCTCAATAGCGTTGCCCTTCTCCGTTACACAAGAGGGGCCCTTTGAAGTCTTTTTAACTGAAATAAAGGAAAGATCAGACCTAATATTTATCATAGAAATGCATTGTAGGCTGTGATGAAATTTGCTGACATAAAAATAAATTGATAGTGTCATTACTTCTTAAAAGGTTAGTGACATTACTTCTTAAAAGGTTAGTGACGTGACTAAGGGAAAGGCACTTGTTAACGACTGTCAGTACTGGGGAGAGCGAATATGAAATCTGACGTAAAAAGTTCAATTATAGCTCAGGAAAAGTCTATCCTATTTTGTAAGATAAACATGGAACACGTCTAGCTCAGGCACTCTTATCTCCTTTGGCAAAACTGATAGTTTTTATTTGAGATAGATTTGCAAAATTATAGGCTGTTGAGTGCTTTTTTTTTTTTTTTTCTTTGCTTTTCTCATTAGGATTCAATTGCAACAGAAGCATTCACCAAACACTCTAATTCTTTATCACTTTGTTGGGAGGCCCATGTCTACTAGTTCAGAGTCTGCACTGATAATCAAACGCCTTACTTTAAAGGTATGCTATGTTATGCACCCTGCAGTGCATGATTCTCTGTAAAGTGCTTGTGTGTGTGTGTGTGTATGTCAGAAGATAAATTTTTCTACAGGTGTTTCTACATCACTTAAGAGTAATACAAATGTAAGGCATTACAGAATGGGGGAATCTGATCCTATAGATTGGCAGATCAATTAAATAGCATCACTGGGATAGTCATAATAGATTGGCATTAACAGTTATGCTTCCAGTGACCTATATTGATGGCTTATAAAACCATGTAAGATTCTTCCAAAATTTCCTGCCATCTGGCCACTGAGAAAGGCAGGTGGTACCTCTTCTGGCTGTGTGTTTAGAAACCTGAGGCTGTATTCACCAGTTGGCGCTATTGTTCCTGGACTAGTCTCTCTCCTATGTTAATTTATTTTTTAAGTTGTGTATTAAATAGGTGGGAAATAAATGAGGAGTATTGTGCCAGGGTCTGAGCTTGCTTTTTCCTTTACAGGGTGGCACTAAGGACCTCACAGGACTAAAACCTTTAGAAAAATGAAATCAGTTGTGCTCTCCTTGCTATTTTCTCATGTAGTTTAGAAGTCTGCCTATTTAACCTGTGCAACTTTTAAGCCTTTTTAAGTCTCCAAATTCCTTGTCCACTGTGCAAACTCAGGTTATCTCTCTGGAATTTACACATGAGTTCAAGAAATATTCTTTGTTCTGCATATGCCAGCTTTCTGCATATACTAGAAGGAAAGAATTCTCTGTGAACTTAACTAGAAAAATTGCTCCTAAATTGTGTGTTGGTTTGTTTTGGTTTGGGTTTGTTTTTTTTCTGTCATGTGTCTATAGGACTTCTTTCAATGATCCTAGTTGATTTTTAAGGTAGAATTTGTTATATATGTTTATAATTCTGCAGCTTATGCAACACTCTTGGCTAGTGTCACCTCTGACTTTGGATCCAGCTAAGCTTCTGGAAGAGTTTCCCCGTTGGCTGGAAAAACTTTCTGCACGTCATCAAGGCAGCATTATTATAATTATTGATTCTATTGACCAAATACAGGTATGCTTTTGAAATACTTGCTATTTGTCAGTCTAAAAGAAACTTTGACTATTGTAATAGGTTCAGCTATATCTATGTAACAGATATATTAATGTTTGCTTTGCTCTAAAGAGTACATATAGAAAATAGTTTTGCAAAAAGTGCAGATGAGTTAAAATAGTCTTTCATTTCTATAGATAAAATTGGTGTTGGGCTAGGCTTTTTTTTTTTCTTATAAATTTATCTTAAGATCTTAATTTTTGAGCAGTCCAGTTACATTATTTATCCAAAGATTCAAGGCTGTGAGCTGACTTACTGGGCACATAAATAGCCTAGTCTTCATGAGGTGAACATTTCAACGATAGTATTCTATCTGCTTTATTTAATGTACAGTCGTGCTGATACTTATTAATGGATCATTTAGTATTGTTTCAAGAAACCAGACCATGAATAATTTTTAAGGACACTGGAGGATTTAAGACTTTTTCACTGATCTGTGCAGTTAATGAACTGTATCAACTTCTGTCATTGTTTTGAACAACCTTTGTATTAAGTAACCAAAATTTGTTTTTAAGCAAGCTGAGAAGCATATGAAGTGGCTGATAGATCCACTGCCAGTGAATGTGAGAGTGATTGTATCAGTGAATGTAGAAACATGTCCACAGGCTTGGAGGTATGTTATATTTCTGAGATGTTTCAAAGTCTCCTGGGTTAGAATTACTGTTTTAAATTACAGTTACTCGTTGAAGAGCAAACAGCCAGATTTGTCAAGACCTGCAGATTTAATAGGATAAGGTTTTGCAACTACTGAGGACAATGAAAGCTCCTCTAAGCTCCTCTACTGTAACTGCGGTGACAACAGGTTTTAGCTGTTGGGAAAACAGATTTTTGTTTTAGTGTGATGGATCTATCCACATGACTATGTGAAAGAGTATATTAAATGCAGTCAGATGCACATCAAGAACCGCAATACCATGATGTAGATCCAGGATAAGGCTAAAAGTGGAAATTTGACTTGTGATGACTAAAATTTCTTAATAGCAGGGAATAGCTTCAATTACAGCTTTGATATCAATCTTAAAAAGCTCTGGAACTTTGATGTCTTCTTTTTTTTTTTTTTCCTTCCTTTTGTGTGCTACTTAATAAGGTCTGAATATGACTTTTTTCTTTCTTACCAAAGGTTGTGGCCTACTCTTCATCTTGATCCACTGAATTCCAAAGATGTTAAATCTCTCATTAGTGCAGAGTGTAACTCTGCAAATGTTAAATTGACTAAAGAGCAGGTATGTCTGTTGCAGTTCTTCTAAAGTACCTTACCCTAGTATAACTTGGAATGAAAACATGGAAAGATGAAATAAGCCCAGCTGCCAAAAAAAAGTATTACATTTAGTTAACTAAATACTACTGCTCAAGATAGCGTGCGGTTTGAGTATTTTTACCCCATGGCTCATAGCACTGAAACACAGATGGAACAGCATAAATTAGTAACACAAAAACAGTGCAGTTGCACATATTGCTGTAAACATAATAGAAGGTTTCGTATTGCATAATACTGTAACAATGATTGGCAGAATGGGGAAAAAAGTTTTTTACCTCTTTGCCTTGGAGACCAATTCTGTAAGGTAATCCTCATCTTGAGAGATGTAATGGTCAGATCCTCACTCTTCATCTTAAATTCAAAAGGAAACTTACACTTGTATGCTCCTATAGCTAGAAAAACGTGTAGCATTTTGTGCGCTAGTTACCGTGTCATAGTCTTCAGACATTACAGGTAAGAAGCATATCTAGAACTATTATTGTCAAACAATGAACGTTTTATTGGTATGGCTAATTTCATCTTGGCTCACAGATTTTGTTTGAAATGTAGGAGAAGAAGCTGGAGAGACACTGTCGTTCTGCCACAACTTGCAATGCTTTGTATGTTACTCTCTTGGGCAAAACCATTGCTTGGTGAGTTGAGATGATCTTGAAATTATTATGCATATCACTAGATTAGAGACTTCAAGTATGTTTGTTAGCATTTTGAAATACATTCATTTTTCATAGAATGAATCTTGTTAAGAAAAAACAGTGGAGCAGTATACTAAGTTTTCCCCCTTCACTGACTGTGAATGCAATGGGAAGAAAAATCAGAGTATACAATTGCCACTTTGGTACTAAGTGAATCCATGCAGCTGTATCTGTCTGTTTTCACCTCTTCTGTTCTTATTTTATTTTTCTGTTGTTCTGCTTTCTGGCTATGTCAATTGCTTCAATGCTTTTTAAAGGTATTTGGAGAATGTTGGTATTGTTTTGTTAAATGGTTTAAGTCAGGTCTGTTGTATTTACTGATGTACTAGATAGTTTGCCTCATAGATTTTTAAGGCTAAGAGGAAGTTCAGCAACTGTTTAGTTAACATCCTGCGTATGGTACTTTGTTCTATAATTCTTGCTGTGGAGAAAACTAATCTTCCCTCTTGTGCAAGAGAATACTTAATAAGTGCATTGGCTTATTATTAATCTAGACTTCATCTTGTTGAGAAAGACACATTTTTAATTTAGAGACTTCCAGAAGATGATACACTGATTGATAATTTACTCTGGGTGACTGATTTTCATTATTTTTTGTTTCTGTTTTATGTCCTAGAATGCTTAATTGCTCCTGAAAACACGCTTTGTAAATGCATTAAATGAAACAGCAGCAGCATATCTTTATCCAACCTAATGTTCTTATTCTGTACTCCTGCTGGAAGAAAGAACACTGCAATGTACTATTTTTTTAAATAAAAATGTTGCAGTTATTTAGAAAAAACAGACAATATGACAGAAGGTGGCTTCAGGAATTGACCTCTTCTCTGTTTAATCTCACCAGGTGCTGTGCACCTTTTAAACCCAGTAGGAATTCAGAGTGCTTTTGAGATAGAGCTCTTCAGTAGTTTCAATTCATCTTATTCAGCCAAATTTAGTATGCTAAACCATGCCCTTTTTGTCCTTCTGCTCAGTGGTGGAAATACAGGGAATATTGACGAAATCCTTCAACAGTGTTTCCAATGTCAAGACACAGTGTCACTGTACAGGCTTGTTCTGAGATCAATTCAAGAATCATTGCAGAGTGATAAAGAGAAAGGTCTTTTGAGAGAGGTAAGCAGAGAATGAGTCACTCTTCCTACAGGTAATGCATAATTCTTTCCTTTAAAGAGTTTTTCTTAAGTTAAAAGTAAATATAAATTTATGTTGGTTCATATATATGATTCAGAGATTACTGTATAATTAGTATAGAAGCAACAATTTTATTAATATATCTACTGCATAACTATAGAACATATAATTGCTTCATGTTAAATTTCAACTAAGTCATTATCTCGCAAAACAAAACAGAACTTTTCCACTATGATGTGATATAGAATCAGCACTTCCTTTGGTACCCAATCCAATTATTAACTACGTTGAGCATAATAAATGTAATCAAAATATGGTATCTTATAAATACAGGGCTTATTAGATTTCTGATTCCTCTTCCTACCTTTGCAGAATTTCCCTGTTGTATATAACATTATTTTGATTAGAACACGATACTCGATGATTGCTAGAAGTTCTTTGGTGCTGGCAGCGTAAGACCTTCAGGGTATTTTACTTAGATGGAAGTTTCTTATGCTAATACGGTTATTTTCCCCTCAGTGTTTTAGAGGAAAGTCTAAGGAGCCATTTATTTGTCCCAGAGTGTCCCATTTGGTGCTTTATCTATTAGAATATTAATCTATTAGCATTGAGGATTGTTCTTTGAGGACAGAAGACGGAAAGGGCCTGTGTGGGCAAGTTTGGTTTTTTTTCTTCCCTTGAGGTATAAAGTTATACACAGTGATACAAAGTAGTTTTCTTGGCATTTCAGTGTAACAGCTCTGCAGCAAACACTGCTAATTGTAAAAAATAATCTTTCTGCTTTACATAGATACTGTGTGTCATCGGTGTCAGCCACAATGGGGTGAGCGAGTCAGAGCTGATGGAACTTTATCCTGAACTGTCTTCTGCAGTGTTAGCCTCGCTCATTCACAGCCTGCACAAAATGTGTTTGCTGACGTATGGCTGTGGTTTGCTAAAGTTCCAGCACCTCCAGGTAAATTTTGTAATTCTGAACATGTGCCAAGTGAAACTCTACCCCCAAAGCCCGTGCTGGTTTTTAGATAAGTTCTGTTGTTAATTAGGTAGCTTGTGATATGTTTGTGTTTGCTCATCCATTTTCCTTAACATCTGGTCTGATGTTGGAATCAACTTGAAAACTGCTAGAGCTATGATACCAGTATTGTTCAGCAGTTGATAACCCAGCATTTCAAACCATGAGAAATTTCTCATCAAGTAGGTACTGACTCCATGTGTCCTAGAAAACACTGGTTCCACAAAAACAAGTAGAATTAAGGAGAAGGGAATATTATCTGAACAGCCAGAGCTTTGGTCTAATATAAGACGATCTGTTTATAGTGCCTTTGCCATTGAAAGGTTTTCAGTTCTGCAACACAAGATGTGTTTTGTAAAGAAATCTTGCATAGTGCTCCGTGTATCATTAGCACTTAACAAACAAATTAAATGCATTCTCTTTCTCTCAATTATACTCTCATTCAGGCTTGGGAGATGGCGAGATTAGAGTATATGGAAGAAGGTGAAAATGTTATTTCTGCCTATAGACAAAAACTAGTGGAGTATTTCACCATGCAGCTAAGGTAGGTCAGAATTCCTCAAGATGTGCTAAATTGCAGGCTTTATGCCTCATGGATGTTTTTGTTTTCTTAATCTAGCTTCTTTGACTCAGTTCAGTAAATTATTACAGCAGAATAAATCTGCAAAACCCTAGTTGTCAGTTTAGCAGTTTGTTACTGATATGTTGCTTTTTAATCTTGGAAGAGATTGAAGATTATGGAGGGGAATGGGCATATAATAAAGTTACCATGTGAAAAGGTAGGGTATGAGTTTATACCATATCAGTTATTTTATGGTAACTGACCCCATGTGGATTTTTAACTCCCAATAAATTCTAGGAAATTTGAGGTTGCTTGGAACTTGAAGAAGAAACAGAAGACCACTTAGGTTCATCAAGCAGTTAGGGCATACACAATAAGAGGTCCAATAGAACAGCTGAACAGCTACAAGTTCATATCCAGCTTGAAAACTGATTTGCATTTACCATCCTGAGTTAGTGTGTCCCAGCTGTGGGCTAGTGCTTACTGCTTCTCAGAGCATGCACTGTTGGGCAAGCAGAAAGCTAAGAGGGCCACAGTGTGCCAGGAGAAGGAGGCACAAAGGGGCAATGAGCTGCTGCAGGGCTGCAGTTCTGCTGCCAGGCACAGATTAGCCCATATGGGAGGGAGGAGCAACTTCCTTTGGGGTACCTGGCAGTTCCAGCACCCTCTGAGGTAAAATTAAAATGAAGATATGAGAAAACAGAGTACGTAGGTCTGTCTGCTTGTTCAGACATTCAGGTATGGCAATTGTTTGCTTGCCTAGTTTTCACACCAAATTGATAAGTCCTGTTAGGCCTCTCAGAGTTTTAATTTTTATTTGGTTTTCTTTCAATAGTCGAGACCGAGTGACTTGGAGAAGTGCAGATGAACTTCCCTGGCTCTTCCAACAGCAGGGTGATAAGCAAAAGCTACACAAGTGTCTTTTGAATCTCTTTGTATCCCAAAACCTTTACAAAAGGTAAAAAGGTCGCCACTGCTTTGGCATTTATAAAGATTTCAAAGTCGGGTTTTTTGCCCATATAAATCAGAAAATTACAGATATAGATTAAAGGAACTTAAAGATAGAAATGCTAAATGCTGTTGTCATATAAATAATCTATTTTTTCTATTCTGTTACACCTGGGGGTTGGTAAAGGGATAAATACTGCTATAGAACAGCATTAGCCTCAATGGATTGTCTCTGTAGACACTGTAGCATAAAGACAAAATTCATGCATATGGCCCTTTTCTTCTAAGCTAGCATCAGTCTGAATAGAGAGGTGTCAGAGATAAGATGAGCTTCTTATTTCCTTGTTAAAACAGGGGACATTTTGCAGAATTGCTGAGTTACTGGCAGCTGGTTGGGAAAGATAAGAGTTCTATGGCAGCTGAGTATTTTGACTCTCTGAAAGAATACGAAAAAAGCTGTGAGGGAGAGGAAAGTATGATCTGCCTGGCTGATCTTTATGAGACCCTGGGACGGTTTCTTAAGGACCTAGGTCTTCTCAGTCAGGTAAGTACATTTAGAGATTGTTGTAACAGGAAGGAGGCAAATTAAGCAGAGTTCAGTGTGTGCTTTCTGTTGCAGTTGTTAAATTATTGTAGCATATAGGATGCTGCCTGCTGCTGTCATATTCTGAATTTCATTGTTACAGGCTGTAGCTCCTCTGCAGCGGTCTCTGGAGATTCGAGAGACTGCGCTGGATCCAGACCACCCAAGGGTGGCACAGTCACTCCACCAACTAGCAGGAGTTTATGTTCAGTGGAAAAAGTTTGGAAATGCTGAACAGCTGTATAAGCAGGCACTGGAAATCTCCGAAAACGCTTACGGAGCTGAACATCCTCGGGTAGCCCGTGAACTTGATGCACTTGCAACCTTATACCAAAAGCAGAACAAGTAAGATTAACTACACTGGTGTTTTTTCTTTCACATGGAGGTAGTGCAAAGATAACAGCAGAGATTTTCTTCCTGAACTTAGGATGTTTCTTTGGCTCTTTTTTAGAGTTTCATAACTTTCAGTGCAACCATGAGCATCCCCTCTGTATTCCTGTCACAGGCCACCCAGTAGGGGACAACTTTTGTGCTTAGTTTAACAACGAACTTCTAACAGGTTAAGAGATAAAGGAGGAGCATTATTTGGCCCTAAGGATTTCGGATATTTTTATCTTTGACAAAAAAATGTGGGTTTTTTCAAGATTCTTAAATTCTCCTCAAATTTGTACATTCAAGTAACTTAGAAGCTTTCCAGTGATGCTACATTTGGCGTTCTTCTAACACTAAATAACTGGTTTCAGATATGAACAAGCTGAGCAACTGAGGAAAAAGTCCTTCAAAATACGCCAAAAAACAGCAAGGCGGAAAGGCAGTCTGGTAAGGAAATGTTTGATATTTAATAAAAGTTCAGGGCATGTTGCGGCTCTGCTAAATAGCTGATAAAGTGTGTCTGCAGAGCTGACAAAGCTCCAATGCTTTTGATAATTGAGGGCATATAGAGTGAAGTAGCTTAGCAGCAGCTTTGGTAACTGCCCTTTCAATTCTGCTGGAAGTGGAGGTGCATCAGTACAACTGGTATGGAGTTGAGGGAGCTGGAAAAGAAATAAGTGGATATATGCGTTTTGGGGGTGCAGAATTACTGCTGACACAGTTGGCTGTTGAAGTGGCAATGGAAAAGGGTGTTCTCCAGAATAACTGAGGCATTTATCCTACAAATACTAGTGAACACGGCTCTTACGGCGATGTATAATCCCAGTAATATTAGGTGCCATACTGAATTTTACCTGTTTTTTTTATCCTTCTGTGTTTTTTCAGCTACAGAGTTCCTCTTGTCATTCTTGAGCTAAGGGTTTGTTTGTCATGCGGTGCCTGTACTGTAAGAGTTCAGCAAGTAATTCCAAAGCTCTAGTTGTAGCTCTAATGAAAGTAGTGAAAAGCCATAAAAATGTTGCCATTTCCACAGTGCTTAAATACAAATTAATTTGGATCATGAAGATTCTGTCCATTTTTGTAATGAGTTCTGCTGCACAGATGTTTTTATTAAGACTGTAAAGATCAAAAATAGGGTTTTATTAAGACTGCAGAGATCAAGAATAGGTGGAGCGTGTAACCATGGCTGCATGTAAGCATTACCTTGGCAGTCCATTTCACAAAGATCCGTGTAAAGCCTTGAGTAATACTTTATATGTATTTATATATGGCATTTAGGATAGGAGGTTAAACTGATTTTATGTTTTGAGCGTATAAACATTTTGATCTGAATTGGTTATTTGAACTGTGGAGTTTAAGCAAATTAGCATGTATGATACAGGGAAAACAGAGTTATGTGACAGCACAGTAACTTAAATTTCCTGGCAATATGTTTGGTGAAATTCACTGTTAGAATGTAAATAAGCAGAATGCCTATGTGCCATTTAGCTCGAAAACAGAACTTAGGTAGGATTATTGTGCTCCTTTGGCACCAAACCCAGTGTTTCGATTTTCTGTCTTCAGTTGTACACTTTAAATGTGATGGTGATTGGCTTACATTACCTTGTGCTTTGCTGTAGTGTGGCTTTGCTCTCCTGCGTCAAAGAGCCCTGCAATTGGAAGAGCTCACATTAGGCAAGGATACGCCAGATAATGCTCGAACCCTGAATGAGCTTGGAGTCCTCTATTACCTGCAGAATAATCTTGAGTAAGTCGTATTAATTGTGACACATCCACTGAGAGTTCTCATAGATCTAAATGGAAGCACTGAGTACTAGCATTACATGTTAGACACCACTGAGAGTTCTCATAGATCTAAATGGAAGCAAAGCACTGAGTACTAGCATTACATGTTAGACGCATGATCAAATACTCATTATGATGCCATCCCTGATTCATTCTACTGGTTTTTTTTTTGTTTACTGTTAAATTCCCTCGTATTTTTTAGTGTTGGTGCTGTTAGCATGTGAGTATTTACCAAATCAGTGCATTTCCTGCATTCAGAATTGACATTCCACAGTTAAATTTAACTAGCCTTCATTGCAAATACCAGTTGTCTCTCGAAAGGTATGACTCTTCTACTCAGCTTCACTATTTTGTGACCCTCCTTTGTAGTGTTCATCCTTGTGAACAGCGGGATTGGTTGTTTGTTTTTTTTTTCTGTGAAAAACACTCAAAATGCCAGTATTACAAGAAATCATGAGTTAAATATTCACTGTGCCTTCTAATCCTCAGGCTGTTACCCTGCTGGCCTTTTTAAGGGCAAAAGAGGGCAGAGCAGAACAAAGGTGTTCTAAAAGCAGATAGAGATAAGCAGGGGTGTTGAAGAAGGGGAATAAAAGGTATAGAACAGGTCTGATTGCATGTTTAGCCACTCTTCACATCAAATTCTTCAGTCAACAGAGTAGTCTAAAACTGTGTTGTGAGGGAATTGTAAAGTCACCTTAAATCCTGCTCTACTGAGCTGAATCTTTTCAGAGAAGAAAGTAAGTGCACAGCAAGGAAGCACAGTTCTGGATGTATTTTTATGTTTTCCTATATCTGATGTTTAGGTCACCAGGAGTTGTTGGATAACTACAGTAATTTAGGTTCTGCACACAGAATCTCTATTAAATGGCAAGACCTTTACAGTGAAGGAATTGATTTTTAACAGCTGTTGGAAATGTGGGGTTTTTCATCAGTTTGCTCTCATGAAGTCACGCCAAAGCGACTGATTATAGAGGAGCAATATCTTATCTAATCTCATACAAGATCATTTTATATTCCACATGTAGTTCCTGTCCAACACAAAGAACTTCTAGAGTAACCGTATCTCCACTATTTCATAGGTGAGCAAAGGTATAAACTGTGTTCTAGTGAAGGTTTAAATCATTTTTCAGTGGATATTATGTCTCTGTTCTAAATCAGCAAGTCTAAGATTGAATTTTTTGATCATTTGATGCAGTTAGAATGAAATCAATGGCAGAAGACTATGTCAGTTTATTAGTTGTTATATGTTATAACTCACATCATCCTCTAGCCCTTACATAGAGTGAACACCTTTTGACACTTGTCTAAGAGCTCCAGGATTGAACCTACAGTTCTGTATATAAATGGTCTTTTTTTTCCTTTAATGTGAGATGGATTTTTCCAATTTACTAAGCTGACCTCTTGGGAATAGTGTCACACAGAATTTGTGTGTGTGTCAGGATGACAAACTGCCTGGTTATAATGGATGCTGCCAGTATTATGTGGGGATTGCCCGTTGTTTGTGGTGGAGGGACTGCTGTAAATCTGTAATGGAATAGTAATATGCTACTCTAGTGAGATAAAATATGCCCTTTTGATAGGGCAATGCTTGAATGGTGGCATTACACAGAGTCTTTTTTACTTTGTCACTTCTAGACAGATTCTACTATGAGAATTTAGCTCATGACATATATAAAACC
>NW_009259965.1:1881699-1883504 GCF_000687185.1 Egretta garzetta | reverse complement strand
TGTAATATGTTTTATATTTTTTAAAGTTACTTGAAAAATGAGTGGTGTGTTCTGAATCTTTACCTTGCATTCCACTACTGCTTTATCCGTGAGAGTACCTGACTGTTATGAGGAGTTGCCCAGAAGTCAGTAGAATGTTTTGAATAAGGAAGGATTGCTAAGGAAGGATTACTTGCATAACTGAAGATGTAGGTTGAATTAAAGAAATGAGCAGCTCCTGGGGTAGTGTAATGTTTGCTGAAATCTGCTAGATTGGCATTTCAGTCCTTTCCAGGGGGGGCTCCAAGTTTGCACAGGAATACTAGCTCTCTAGCTACATTCTCATGGTTATCCTGCACGGCAGGACTATGTCTGGGATTAATAGTTCCTCACTGTATAAACGAATTGCTGGTCTGGCATTTGTTTATTCTGAGGAAAGTCCATTACCAGATGTCAGTATCTGTGCAGGTTCCAAGGCTGAGTTTGTTCTGTATCAAGCAGCTGCTTCAGCCTGTACAGACGTTACCAGCTTTAAAATACTGCTGAATGAATGTGTTCTGTAGGACAGCAGAGCTTTTCCTGAAGCGCTCCTTGGAAATGAGAGAGAGAGTCCTGGGACCTGACCACCCAGACTGCGCGCAGTCTTTGAACAATCTGGCGGCGTTGTACAACGAGAAGAAGCACTATGACAAGGCAGAGGAACTCTATGAAAAAGCTTTAGACATCAGGAGGAGAGCACTGGCTCCAGATCATCCCTCCTTGGCTTATACTGTGAAACACCTGGCAGTGCTATACAAGAAGATGGTAAGCGCAAGCCCGTTACCTTTTCTCATCACCTAAATTAACTGTAATGCCTTGCACTGTTACAGTCTTCAATCCAAAAGGAGTGGGGCATGGGAATTTTATCAGCTGTTGGCGCTCTACACACATGTGTAAAAGATGTAGTCAAGTGGCCTCAGTCTGTTTCCAAAAAGCCCAGCAGCTTTTTCAGAACATGCTTTTCTTAAAGAAAAGCTCTTTATGAATGTCTTCAGTGTCCTGCATGCTCAGTATTCGTCACAAAGAATTTCTGATTTGGTTAAAAGCTGGTGTTTCAGCTGCAGTGAGGGCAGCTCTTCCCAGCTGAATTCGAGTTCTCCACTGTCTGCGATGTGACATCCACTTACAAGAGTTTGGCCAGATGTGTCTTAATGGAAAAATCATGTTTTAGGGTATAAGAATAGTTCTTTCACAATAACCTTGAACTTTACAGTCAAATTGAGAGTAACTTGAAGGCTTACAAGGGATATGATAGTACTTTACAAATAAACTGTCTGGCTGAGCCACCTCCAGTGTACGTTGATTCAGTGAAAGATGAGAGTTACTCCCCTGAGAAGTGCACCATGGGGAATAACATTAACAGTATTATAAACTTCTGTGTTGCATCGTTTCAAAATGTTTTATGAATGTTTGTGTTTGCGGATGGTCATTCTAGCCATTCTGTATCATCAGTGTAAGAGTGATTTAAAGTTTCCAGCTGTTGAACTAAGGTCAAATAAGGATGACAAGAATATTTTTCTTTTATATTTTCATGTTTTACCATTCCTCAAAGAGAAAACGGTCCTTGAAGATAATCCCTTGGATCAAATGCTCCTGTGTTTTTGCTCAATAATTGCTACCTGCTATTAGGTGCATGAAATTGGTTTGGGTCACATATTCTCTCACTTCAGCTTCCAGTTTTCATGCTGCTAGAAACTGCAAAAGCACTCAATATTTGCATCAAAAAGCTGTTTGCTAGTTTGAAGGAGCACAGATTAAAATTCATGGTGAACTAGTGACGCAGGGAA
>NW_009259965.1:1867359-1881615 GCF_000687185.1 Egretta garzetta | reverse complement strand
AGGAATCAGATGTGGAAAATTACAACTATTTATAATTTAGTATTCCAGATGAATTGCTGCTCATCTTCAAACTGCGGCATGGTGATGCTTTGGGGAAGAAAAAAAAAAAAATTTATTTTAATTTTGTGAATACAGTGAACAATGGACATTTGCAGTATTTAATTTCTAATGCTCTTAAATATGCAAAATCACATAGAAGCCTAAGCATCCTTCTGAAGTATATCCAGTTAATGTGTGAGCAGATTCAGATTTGGAGGAAAACAGATTTGCTGGAAAAATAATCTACAGGAAAACTAGTTGGAATATGAGAGGGGTATTTTGGAGAAACCAAAGGCAAGAAGCCAAAGCCTCAACATGGTGAATGGGAAGCAACAAGTACTGGAAATGGCATCGGATGCTGCGGCTGTTCCAAAGAAGATGGTGAAAACACCACTTCAGTAAGCAGAAAACCGCTCAAAAGTTAAGGCAGCTACATTCCCATTCCCTATCACCAGTAAAATTTAGGCCATTTAGGACGAAAAATAAGCTCTGCTCTCACGGCAGGATGAGGAAATAAAAATGGAGAAAATTATTTGGATAAGAGTACAACAGAAAATTCTCTTTAATGGCCTTCTCAATGTGGGAAAAATTAAATTAAAAAAGAAAGAACTAGACATGGCTGAGAAACACATTAACCGGGAGTTGAATATGCCCAGTATTTTTGAAAATTAGGTCCTAATAAATATTCATGATAAACAATCTGTGCAGAATATAACTATGAATTGACCAAAGTTAAACGCTTATTCGGGAGACAGTTACATCTTGTCCAGGGTTTTTTGTTTAAAATGGATGTTACTGTTACCATTTTGAAACAAGACAACTGAATCATTTTTCCCTCTTTATTTCTAGGGAAAACTTGACAAGGCTGTTCCTCTGTATGAACTAGCGGTTGAAATTCGACAGAAGTCATTTGGCCCAAAACACCCTAGTGTAGCAACTGCTTTGGTAAATCTGGCTGTCCTTTATTGTCAGATGGTAAGTTTTTCATGTCTTACATGTTTATTATTCCTCTCTCAGGCTTTTTTTATGATTTGTACCTAAACGATACCAAAGAAACTTGATGACATTTAAAAGGGAAATTCCTTATAAGACTTGCAAATTCTTAGGTTCCAAAAGGACATTTGGCAAGCAAAATGTATGCAGGGAGCAGATAATTGCTGTGACCTGTATTTCACAAGAGCACTTGGGCTAACGCTCTTTAGATTATTCAAAATGCCCACATGCTGTTTAGAACCAGAGCTAGAGTACAGCCTTTTGAGCGATGTGGCAGTTACCACAGTATGATGGAACACAGCTCCACCACTGACACGGAGGGAAAAGCAATCCTTTGAAATTGATGTCCGTGAATGAAGAGTGCCCACCTTGATGAACTGCAACTCTGTGTAACTAAAAATCTGAGAAGGCTGTAGACTTTCTAGTCTACAACTAATATGAAATTCAAAGGAGATGCAAATCAGCTTACCGAATTCCTTCCTTAGCATCAATAGGAGTGAGCTGTAGATTGTTTTCTTGGTTTCTGTATTTCTGCAATCTGCGTATCTGATTTTAAACAGGCATTAAAGCTGCCTCAGGTAAAATTAAAGAGCATTTGGTAACTCAAAACTTTGAGGACTCAGATTTTTCAAAACTGCCTAGAAAGTCCAGACCCTAATTATTATAATATTAGTTGGAATTGCTTTTGCAAGTGCAAGCCAATTGCTTTGACAATCTCAATTATTATCCTCATCTGTCAACAGCATCAAGAACTCAGAATACCTTTTTGGTTAAACATGCATGATTTTGCATCTAGGATTTGTTGACCCTATGTTGGAAAAAAAAATAGCAAATGTAATACACAGCTGTAACAAACAATTTTCTACTACCCAAAGAAAAAACAGATTGAAGCTTTACCTCTTTATGAACGTGCACTAAAGATTTATGAGGACAGCTTTGGTCACATGCATCCTCGTGTGGGGGAAACTCTGAAAAACTTGGCTGTGCTAAGGTAAGATGATATGCTTTAGCCCTATAAATTACTGTAAAATTTATTGGATGAAACAAAACATCCTGGACTTGTGCACTTACTAGGAAAGTAGAGACCCTTAAGTACACTTTGTTGATAGCATGGTGTGCATTTCAATTTAAATGAATCGAGATACTTGTTTTATTTGCATGTTTCAACTTTGTCTTACTCTTCTCCAAAGCTATGAAGGGGGCGACTTTGAGAAGGCAGCTGAACTTTACAAGAGAGCTATGGAAATAAAAGAAGCAGAGACTTTGTTGATGGGTGGCAAAGCGACTTCTCGACACTCACTAAGTGGAGATACATTCAGCTTAAAAAGTGCGTTATCACCAAACGTTTTCCTGGAACATGGACAGAGGTGATGATACAAACCTGCTCAAAGAAAAGGCAGCCTCTATCGCTATTTTAAAGCAGGCATAAAATTATTAAGGCAAATTTTATTTTTCCTAGGATAATGTACTATTTTGGGACCGACACCTGTCTTCATGAATGACGGGGAAACAAATGCTTAAGCTTGAAATCCTTCCATGTTAACTTTGCAGACTGTACGGTACAAAGTGAGCTTCTTTCATGGCATATAGATACCCATATTAGTTACTAGCTCAAGTCATAGCTAATACCAAAAACGTGGATTTGAGACCTCTTCGCCTAAGTGCCAGGGTTATAACAATTTACATTGAACCAATTGTATATACTCTGTGGGGTAGTTCTTATTTCTGTGTTGCAATAGCCTGGCTTAGAGGATTTGTGTATTTTTGTTTTATCGATCCTTTCTGCCTTTTCAGAAGCTTTTAAAGTTGTTTCTAAAGAGAGAGCGATTTTGAAAAAGTCCAAATACTCTTCCACCCAGAGTTTTACCTGCAGGGTGATTCCAGCTTTAAGCAAACTTACATTCAAGGGACTTGTGCAAAAATAATTGGTTTCCTTGGGAAGCCAATATATCTAAATATATCATCATCTACAGTTAAAGCTGTTGTCAGATGCAGCTGTGTTCAGTAAAAATACTTCCAGCGAGGAATCAGAACGGAGATAATGGTGACCTGATTTCCTGTTGTTAACCCTTCAGCGATACTTTGGCTATTTAATCTCATTGCGTCTCTTAAAATACGAGAATGTTTGTATTAGCTGGAAAAACCCAGTGATGCAAAATAGTTTGCCATCAGATAAAGAGATGCTAATCAAATCTGCCTGCCTGTTGTATTTCTTAATACCCTAGTCAACTGGAACAATCAGTTTTAAGTCTGTTCTCATGCAATGCATAAATCCATGAATCAATTTAAATATGTACTAAAAAAAGACTTTTTACAAAGAATTGAATGTAAGTGAAAAATTAATTGAAACCTCTCTATAATGTTTCAGAGGCAACTGATATATTAGATCCAGTTTGAAAAATGCAAATGGCCTTTACCTCAAAGGGATACTTACCTTCCATACTATTTTTTCCCTTTTAGAATTAAGTTAAATATAACCCATTTCAGCCCTTGTTCTCATTAGAAGGAATTTAGTATTTTGATAAGGCTGTAACTTGGCAGAACAAACAGTATATAAAACTGATAGAACAAATGTACAACCCAAATTTGATTTTTAGATGAAGATTTAGTTGGAAAAAAAAATCAAAAATAGCTTTGAAGATACTGCAGTACAGCAACAAGAGTTGCTCTCTGGATATTTTCCTCTTACTTCAGAAAGTGTTGGGGTTTTTTTATCAGAGCTAGAGTTTTTCCACTGTATTCCAGCCACTTTGAAAATTTTTGAAAATTGGGAAGTTCTTCTCAGGATTGTTACCAAGTAAGGAGAGGGGTGAAAGGAAAACAAACAAACCAAACAAAAAAAACCAAAACCCTGAAACCTCAACCTTCTCCCCTTGTATGTGTTTCTGGTGCTTTTTCTTCTCAGACCTGGTAATTCCCTCCTCTAAAGGCAGTGTTACGAATTATGAGGTGTCTGGTCTAGCTTGTCACCTCTGTTCTGATTTTAACATGTATACATAATATGTGTATATAATATATAATGACATATCTTGCTCTCCTGTGTCGTTTTCCTTAATATTGCTAGCTTAAATAAGAAGCTACTTTCTAGACTTTCAGTGTTATATCAGACTTTTCCCATCTAGTGATTTCCAATTCTGAACTGTTGCCATTCTTCCCCTGAGTGACTTCTCTCCAATGTATTCATAGGTTGCAGGATGTTTTTTAGAAGAAAAGCAAGTCCCTAAAAAAATAGCAAACCCCCACCATCCCTGGTCCATTAGCAAAGACAGCCAGGAAACAATACGCTTAACCTGTCAAGCCAAAGAAAACCTTCTACAGAAAGTAAAACAGGATCACGAGTCATAAGCGGAGGGTCTTTGCAGGCCACAGGTTGGCCATAAACTGATGCAGCTATAATCATAGTGCTCTTAAGACAGTTGCTCATGTATTTGTAGTTGTACCTCACAGACATTAAAAGAGGGGAAAAAAAAAAAAAAAAGTAGTTTGTACATCTGGTGTGCGCCAAATAATCCTCCTATGTAGGAGAACTCCACCTCAAAACAAAGTCACCAGTTTCAATGGAGATTTAATCATATGGTCAGAATATCAACATCTCAGTAACGTTTATGATACACTGTAAAAACTAAAAGCTTCTTTTATAAGGTTGCCAAAGAAACAAAGCTGGACTAAACCATTGAAATATGCTTTAATTTGTTAGTTCATAACAAATGAGGTTGTAAATTTTCCAGTAGGTTGTATAGTCTAAGTAGATTATACTCCTAAATGTTTTTTCAAACTTAAAAAAAAAAAAATCCTTAAAAGTGCTTTTCTCAATGCTGTTTATTTTTAAATAATTTTAACCATTGGCACGTACAATCATCTTAATGTGCTTTCTAATTATTTGAAATTCTTCTTGTATATACAAGTTGAAAGTCTGAAAGTAACACGAGAACCATTTTGCATGCTCTGTAAGTGGGCATACAAAAGCGTATTAATTTGCTCATAAAACTGTACATGAAGTAAAATGGTAAACAGTTGCCTCGTGTAAAACTGTCAATCATGTGATAGCAGTCATGTCAGCCAAATAGTTCAGAGTCAAAGTTAACCGAGCTGTTGTAGACATGCATCAACCGTTTGCCTCAGGATCTCCAAAGCCAGGCATGTGCCTCACTTTCATTGTTCCCAACAGAATGGTAAAATCACAAAGAAATGTAAAACATGTAAATTGACACTTGGATCAAGCCAAAATAGGCTCAGGGACAGAGATTCAAGTACCTACCTTCTTAATGATCTCATTGTTCTATTTCCCATCCCTCTTTACAGCTCATTTTTAAAATCCGGTTTCTCCCAAACTGAACTCAACCCAAAAAAAACCCACTTCCACTTTACGGTATAATGCACCACACCCAAAACCTCCCTCATGAGCTTCAGAGATGATTTGTATGTGTATAACATAACCTAGTGTCAGCTGTGGAGGAAACACATTCTGAAGTTCGCAACCGTTGGTTAGAAATCAAACAATTTTTAACTAAGTATTCATTCAGCTGCCCTAAGGAACGGAAGCACCTCTACAGTATTACTCTCTTTTTACATGCTGGTTGTTACTGCAATTATTAGCTGGTTCCATCTTGGCTGCATCATGCTGTGAAAAGGTTTTTTGAACAGCCCAGTTAGAAATACTTTATTATACTGCAAAGGCTTAAAATTTATATTCTTCTAAGCCAAATCTAAATAATGATCGAGTTCTGGATCAGAGACCTACGGTAGTTAAAATATTTAAAGTTGATGCTTCCAGTGCTGTGGGATACTGGCTCTACGGGATGTGTACATTTACAGGTCGGTTCAACACGTGGTAATTTAAAAGGTGCTATGACTGCACTAGCATTATTTACAAGACAAATATAATAGCTCAGCTAAGTTTAGAGCATCTCAGTTTAGAAGCTTTCCTATGCAAACTCAGATTAAGTATATTCCTTAATACAGCCCATGTGATGGTGATGGATCAGAGTTACAGCTAAACTTTTAATCATGAACAAAAATACAACATTTAGATTTTCAAAGGGAGACACAAAATCTCCTGGTTTTCCAGTGTTGCTGGTAATTCTTACTGATTTTGTCATGAAAAGCATCTGCCAGCTGAAATAGTGGCATGCTAACATAATTATCTATTAACGACTTTGCCTTGTTGCAGCATACTCAAAGCATTATCACATACAAAACATACAGGCAGCTATTTAAGAACAAGCAGGAATAAAGCATTGATAAAACCAAGGAAGTTTAAAAAAAAAATTCCATCCCAGAGATATTTAAGGCAGATGAAAAGGCTGAAATGTTCTGTTTACTCAGAAAAAGTAGCCGCAGCACAATCCCTGCCAAGAATTTAACAGAGACCAGTGAACAACGAGTGCAAGTGCCTGGAAAATCAGAGCAGCAACATGAGTGAGGCACAATCATCTGCGCTTGACCTATTCGATCCGCTCCAGCAGATTTCATCCTTCACTTGGCCTATACCATGCACTGTTCTCATCACATGATATCGCGTATAAGGTGCTACGCCTGCTTTTGTTAGTTTATCCATCTCCTTTTATTCTCTACTGAACATCTGGACAGTAGCAATGCTGAGAAATAAAAATTTAAAGTACCACAACTCCCTATCTTAAGGATGTGAATAGACAACAGAATATAAACAAAGTCTGTTTCTTTCCTGCCCCTGTAACAGTTCCGTTTCATCAGAAATGTAAAGACAAGCTTCAGTAGAGATGGTGGTAGGGGGAAGAAGTCTGCTCTTCTCAAAATCCAATGTCAATCCAGACTCCAAAAGTTGTACTTAGTATTTGTTTTGCTACATGTTTCTCATTTTGGCCATGAGTTCTTCTAGGCTTTCTTCAGACTCTGCTACCGTTTCCTCAGTTATCAAATTCTCTTCCTATTAGGAATGGGAAGAAAATGTTGGCAATAAAAGCAGCAAACAAAAAACCCCACACAAATAAGCTTGATTGCCGATACACCACACCATTTTCCTAGAACCAAGCACTCAATTACAAGATTAGGCCTAAGTGATTTTAAGTTTCAGTTGTAGACTATTCTGATGAGGAGTTAGAATGCTCTGGCCGCAATACATACAGATTCTGTGTTCCCCAGGTACACTAATTGGTCTTTGACTACATAGAGCTTTTACAAGATAAATACAGTAAAAACTAATTAGTCACCGAAGTATCAACTGAGAAATTCACATTTTCCTTCCCCCAATACATTAATTCCTATCACCTCAAAACTACAGTCACAAGAGCATCCATACATAAAGAAATACATTTCACAGAAATGCAGAACTGGGCTATAGAAGGCACTAAATCAGATGTACTGAGGTCCAGTTTCACTGGAATTGTTCAAGAGGGAATTTCATTCCAGGTTTAAAGGGTAACCAAACTGGCTGGTATTATAAATTTAGTCTACAACATGTATTTCAAAAAATCATAAAGAATAAATGTATTACCTTGTTTGGGATAGTATATGCTACAGTAATTCCTTCAGGAAGCTCAGGTACTGGGCCAGATGCAGCCTTCAGCTCATCTTCTGAGATTTCTGCTACTAATTCGATGCCTTTGCATTAAAAGGAATCAAGAACTCCATTAAAAGTTAGAAGAAAAAGTTCTTTAATCACTGTGCTATCGCAGTAAGAAGAAAACGGCAGCTACTTTTCCAAAATGGAAAAAATTGAAAAGCAGAAAGGCCTTTGATTTCAACTACTTCATTCCATTATCAATACAAAGTATTTTCCCTTTAAAATATATGAAAAGGTTCTATACAGGTAGCTTATGGACAAGAATGGCACTCTCCTATAGGACTTCCTTGTCCTTACCATTTACATCTTACTGTGAGGACACTACTCCCAATGGTAAACTAGATTATTTTCTATGTCATGTAATAACCAGAATGTAAATATCCATTCTTGGAATGGTGATATAAAACACGCTTACCATTCCTTAAGGCAATTCCTTCTAATTTAAAGCCCTCAGAGGAATATAAAAATCAGCACAGTGGTTACGGAAATGACAAATGCTCTTTAGTTACATATATAAAAGGAACACACAGTGAATGCATCTTCTCACATCTTTCATATTGTCAGATCATCTTCTGAGAAAGTTTTTTATTCAAACAGTGGTTACATTTTGAGCCTAAAACCTGCACATTACACTAAAAATACACCATGAAGTTGTGGTAACACTACTGTCAAAACCTGTGAAAAGCCAGCAGTAACTACACAGTGTAAGTTACAAAAAATAGGAACCATAAGAAGTCTATGTACCCTACGGTGTGTTCACCCAAAACAAAGACTTGAATCTCAGTACTGGGAACATCATTTAGTCTCCAGCTGATTACTTACCCCAGTCATTGTCTTCGTGTACTATTTCTTCTTCCTGTTCAATTACTTCTTCTTTTGGTTGTGCAGCTTCTTTTTTCTGAAGGAAAAACACAAAAAGATAAAAACCATAATATATATATATGTAATAGTCCGGTTTTCAACAACAGCAAAGAAGATCAAATCTAATATTGACACTTGTTTTAAGATACACGGTATTTAGGTACCTGTAAGATAACTCTAGAGTACTGTATTTTTAGAAATGCATGCAACCATCTGAAGACAAGGCTGCTGAAAACTGGAGTAGCAATGAAACCAAAACCACAAAACATTTTTACCTTGTAATTTTCTTGCTGTTTTCTGCAATTTTGGTCACTACATTGTGGATTTGGCTTCATAGACATAGTTGGAAAGAAATCCTGCATCGCATTGTAACCAAGGTAATAACTCACAGTACCAAAATTTAACAGGTATCTAGAAACAAAACCAAAGAAAGCAGGCCCTTATATACAGGTGCAAACCTAAAAAATCAGTTGCTCAGTGAATAATTTTTCCTCAAAGAACTTTCAGAATACACTTTCACACTAGTGAAGTTGTCAAGAATTACTGTAATGGTTTTAAAATAAGCTGTAGTCACCTGACAAAATGTCAAATGCGAGCATGTTTAAATGTAAGAATAAAAAAATGTGCACGTGTGTATGCAATAAGCAAAATTCTTAGGAAAACTTGGGAGACATTTTCTTACCCCTGAAAAGTTCTATTAAAAATAGCAGCTCCAAAGTAAACACACCAGTGATTCAAGCAATGTGTATTTCAGCCCTGTCCAATGATGCCAATACCTTTAGGAAACAGGCCACAAATGTATAAAAAGAACCAGACCTGCCATCATGAAATGTTCCTTCAGGTTTCTTTCTCTTATTGTGCTATACATGGAATATCAACAATTCAGTCACTTACTTCAGGACATTTTGTACAAGGATTCCTGCCACAACGCCCATAGTTGTAGGAAGACTAGCTGCACAAACTCCTTCTCGTTTTAATGTTTTCTCATCAATATTTGCAGCAACTACAAGTGGAGGAGCACACTGAGGGGAAATAAAAAAATTAAGTTTAAAAAAAGTATTAAAAAAACCCCATAGATCAAAGTTTTAAGCTACTCCATCAGCTGTGCTGGGATCACATTTACTAGCCAGCTAATCTTTGTATTCCCAGTCCTGCTTTAAAAGACAAAAATGAGAAGTTCAGTAGAGCACTGCATACCGCAAAACAAGCAGATTCACCAGGTATGATCAGCTGTATGTGTCCCGACACTGCATTTTCACTCACTCCAGATTCCATCCAGATCTGTCCAAGTTCATTGCAGGCCTTATAAACACAGAAAACACACACATCAGCACTGCAGAATTTTAATGAAAAAAAAAAACAAAACCACAAACAAAACCCAAACCACCAGCCCCGAAAACGTTGTAAATTGAGAGCAATTAAACACATTGATTTTTCCGCTTCAAGACAAAAAGGCTATGATCAGAAAAAGGAACATGAAAAGGCAGAATAGAAATTGTTTATCAAAGGACAAATTAAAGCTGTCCTCCCTTTGTGCTTTCCTGACAACCCAAGGTTTTTGAAGAAATACAGGCATTCGCAATCCCGTTACTAGCACACTACAGAATCTAATTGCACAAACCACTGTTAGAGGCATGGATACAATGTATCTGTGTACCTTCAGCGCATGCAATTTATGGATCAAGTTAGCTGAAAGTTAATAGAAAATTGCATTTGGCATATACTCTACATTGGCTGCTACCATAAATAAAACCAGTTTGATTAGGTAGACAGCCTTAAGACATTTTTAGTACACAAAAAGTCATACAAAGTATACAATCAGCTATACACAGTCTTTAAAAAGTCTGTAAGATTTAACATACCAGGCTTTGGTAATAAGCTTCATATAAACAGGGTAATTTGGAAATACTGATAGAGCTAATGACACTTAACTCTTTCACTAACCATTAGGTGCTAGTAATTTAAAAGACTACAGCTGTATTTGTTCACATAAAATATGAACTGGGCAGAAGCTCAGATTCTGTTTCCTTAAACCAAGGAGGAAATTTCTTGGAAGATTCTTGATAAGTTTCTGTCTTTTCTCTGGTCCCCACAATTCCTAACAAAGGAGGAAATAGAATTCCACAAGCTCATGCCTTTGACGGCCTTACTGTGTTAATTGCCATGCGAGCTTCAAAGTTGTCCACGCAGCTTAGAACGAGATCAACAGGTTTCCCTTCCTCTAGAGCGCCGTTACTGAAATAAGTATCAGAAGTTTGCATGAACTTTGCTGCAACAAAATACCAACATGGCACTCAACATGCTGCTTTAGAGTAGAGAAGCACATGGGAAGTGTATTTCTAACAAAACTTGTGCAAACGCAGAACAGCATACAACTGGCGTCTTAGATCTACTGTAGAAACAACAGCATGCTGAGGCTGGGATTTAAATATATGGGCATTTTACATTAAAAGAAGTTTTATATAGTATACACTCACAGTACAAAGTATTGGAGAATTGTATCTTTGTACAACATAACTACAAACAGGAAAAGTTATTTTGGAACTTCTCTGTGAGATCCACTAATTATTTTCGTTCTTCATTCTATAAAGCATACCTGAAACTACTCCGGAGCAGTCAAAATATGATCTGATCTGTTTTCTGTAATGGGAAAAGCCTGTAAGACCTGCAGCTTTGGTTGGAAATCTAAAGATGCGCTAATACAAAGCATAGCTATGTAACAGTAGAAAGAAATGCCAACTCTAGAGAAAAGTTCTAGGCAGAAATGTCCCATATATATATTTCCCATTGGTTTTCCATTGGAAGTCATTAAATTGAAAAAAAACCCACAACAATAAAAATGTGAGACTGTATTTATAGCCACACACCAGCAGAAAGTGAGAGATTTTACCTTATTCTATCCATGAAATGTTCAAAGTTGTCCAGTGTTGTGATGTTGTAGTTATGTACTTCAAACTGAACATCAGGATTAATATTCCTTATGGAGGAAATAATGAGTCAACGTTAATAAATACAATGATAACTTGCATTCTACTCCCTAACTTCACAAGTGTGGCTACTGTCTTAAGCTTCCAGTCTGAAGTCTAGAATACACTCATATTTGTCAAAAATTCACAGATTAGATGAGAAGAGAAAAATCACAACATAGCGAAGTGGTATAGTTTATACTTAACTTCTGAGCAAAATTAGCTATACTTAAAAAGTAGACTTATATTAAAGTTTTGACCGGTACAAAAATGCCCTTAAAAGTATCAATCATTCCCACAACTATTTTATACTCAAATTCCAAATTAGATCATGCTACTTTGCAAGTGATTAAGAACGAAACTGCAGTTTTCTGGAGCAGCATCCTGGGTAAATAGATTTTGATACCCACTTCTCTAAGTTATACCTCAAAGTATGCTCTGCTGCTTGCACTTTACTTAATCCAGCTTGATGAGGTTGGAAGAAGAGCCTGTTCATGTTTGCCAATTCCACTTTGTCATAATCAAACAGAAGCAGCTATAATAAAGATTGAGTTGACATATGTGAATCTCCAAGGACTCTGCAACTGGAGCACTGTGGCAAGGCATTTTAAACAACAAAACTCATTCTAAAACCAACAACCTCCCGAACTGAACACCCTGCCCGGCAGTCCCATTCAGTTCACATAGAAAAGTTACCAATATTAACTGCAATCTGTTCATTTGATCATTTTGATAACTAAGAATATTCAACAGATTATCTATACGAATACTATCAACTCTGTTATCACATTCCTACTTGCTGTAATGGCATTAACTAGAAATGTGCAATTTCTTTCACTTGTCTTGGCATGTAGTTGTTCAAAAACATACATGGACCTGTTGATTATTATAAATTCTGAATCAACCGTCCAATGTCCTTTTCTATGCCCAAGATGCTGGTCTTCAAGAAATGCTCCTTCAGAGGCAGGGGGAATAAACTTTGTGATAAAAAATTGCATCACCTCTGTACTAAAAAAGTTCTTAAAAGTTCCAAGAGTAAATGGTCAGGCTTTGTATGGAAATACAAACATCTAAGCCATTCCCCAAATTCCTCCTTTAAAGAAAAATCCTATTTATTAACTCTGGAGGTTCTTGTTATCTATACGCACATCAAATTATTTTTAACTACTGCTAAATTTTTAGCTCTAAGTCTGCCACATGATGAACTAATGTTTGTGATAAAAATATCTGTTTGACATCTACCGTATTTCAAGTTCATGAATATCAACTTGTTCTCATAATGTAAGACTTAATCTCCTATGCGAGTTACTCCCTCCTTTTTTTTTACTTTGGTTTCCTTTTGCAATAATCCAGTATGAAGGTTAGATAGATGGGCACCCAAACAAGACTCACCCACATGATACAGGATTAAACCCTAAGTAAATTAAGCCCTAAGTAAATCAATTTTACTAGCATAAGAAAAATACAGACTCGTCATTTGCAATGTTTACGCAAGTGCTGTCCTTGAGTGCTTTCTTCATAATACTTTTTTATTTGGGCAAAATCAACTGAGTGAAATCGAATCTAACTCTTTATGAAGATGACTGGTCCATCTACTATAACGACGTAGAAGAAGAAAACTCTCATTACCTTACCAATGCCACACCTTGTCAACATCTCAGCAGTCACACTGCCAACTCCACCTACACCTACTACTGCAACTGTAAAGGTACGGATTTTCTGTAGAAAGAAATAAATACAGATCAGTATATCAAAAGTGGTCCTCGCAGGGAAAAAATGCAAAGCTATTTTAATGCAGACAGAATCCTACCTCATAGTCTTTGACAATTCCCATTCTTTTTAAAGCCATCAAGCGACTACGGAGAAAAACAGCAACGTTATACAGAAAACGCTCTCTACATTTCTAATAGCAATTTTGCTTTTCAGATATTTAAAATCACTTCTGCTTTAGAAATAAGCCCTCCAAGCACCAAACTCAAGCCTGCTGTTTTCACTGCAGCTGTGACTGCCAGCTAGATACAGTCTAACTGAGATAGTAGATGCTTTCCTATTAGCAACAGCAACAGAGTACAAACCCTGCAGAAACTCGTACTTATTCAGTTGGTATGAGTAACATTAATCAAATCAGGAGGACCCATAGTTATTTTCATAAATGAATCCCTGATTTACAGAATGAAAGCCTACACTTTTTTCTGTAATGACCCATATGGCGGCAGGCCCATGAAGACTCTTCCACTGTTTTCTGATCAATTTGATTAGATTAACTCCAACATAACATTTAAAAAAAAAAAAAAAAAAAAAAAGAGAGAGAATATCAGGTTCTGAGGATAACTGGCAGAATTTTAAAGTAACATTTTATCCTGCTATTGGATTTTTTCATTGAAAGCATTGATGAAAGTACAAGTATCAACTTGTATTAAAACAACTGCCACAAAGAAATGGCCTCAAGTTGCACCAGGGGAGGTTTAGATTGGACATTAGGAAAAATTTCTTCACAGAAAAGGTTGTCAAGCATTGGAACAGGCTGCCCAGGGAAGTGGTCGAGTCTCCATCCCTGGACGTATTTAAAAGACAGGTAGATGTGGTGCTTAGGGACATGGTTTAGTGGTGGGACGGCAGCGTTAGGTTAACAGTTGGACTTGATGACCTTAAAGGTCTTTTCCAACCTAAACGATTCTAATTCATCCTGAAAAAAAGACCCCCGTGAGATTTCCAGAAGTGCTGAGCGTTAGAAGTGGTCCCAGATGCTCAAGATGTCTCTAAACCAAATTCTAAATAGGTATGTTAGATGAATAAGACCTCATGTAATACCAACACCTGTCCTACAGCAACTTCGCGGAAAAACTGCCCAAGTTT
>NW_009259965.1:1835130-1866265 GCF_000687185.1 Egretta garzetta | reverse complement strand
GCTGGGCCCCTGTGCCCTGGCGATGGCGGGCAGCGGCCCGTCCCTCGGGCGGCTGGCGGAGCCAAAGTTCGTGGTGGCGGCGAGGGTGACCTTCGGCACCGGCAGACCCTGCAGTTGGCCGTCTGCAGGCAGGCGATGTGTTGGGCGGGCTTCCCGCTGTCCGCAGAAAAACGCGTATTTGGCCCGCCATGGTGCGCCCTGTTGGAATATGTGCACAACTGTTTTATTGCCTGCTCACAAATCTCGGTTTATCTGATGGCTCTGTAATTGCCAACAGCAAATAATCTTCAGAAGCACATATGTGGCTTGAGAAATCAATTTTAAAAGCCTTTGGCTACTGCCAGGCAAACAAATCCATGAGAACAGCGTCACGCTGTGCTGGGATTCCCATTAATGCCCTGAGAGCAACGCATTGCGCCAGTGAGGTGCTACACCCAGGCTCCAAAGCTGCTGTTCCACAGAACATCTAGTTCATTTGCATTCAGCAAATTAGTGGTGTGGCTGTGTGACTTTCAAATTGGGAGCTAACTATTGGAAGTTAAGTTATTCTAGAAACACTAATTCCTTTGTATTCATGACCTCGACTGCTTTATCTGCAGCTATCACTAAGAAACAGTAAAAAATTTTTCATTGTCTTCTGATACACATATAAAGCATCCGTTCAATCCTCAGCTGTACTCTAATTCTCATATGTACTTCAGTTGAGGAGGCTTTAGGAGGGGCCTCAGGAGAGTAGCTAATAGTAAAATCTGCTAAAATATTGTTGGTATTTATGTTTTACTACTTTGTTTGTCTTGTGGTTGCACTTCGAAGCTTCATCCAATCTAAATCTCTGTTGTCCCAGGCAGAGTATTTGTCTGTGCAGTATACTTGTTGAACTGTATTACACACTATGCCCTTACTGCCTCAGGGAGAATGGAAATGTCGTGGGGACCATGACAGCAAAAGTTCACTTGATTTTGAGTTTCTGCAGGGAGAATGGAAATGTCGTGGGGACCATGACACTTGATTTTGAGTTTCTCATAGTTGTCTAGTCTTTCATTGGACTAGGTCAGAATGCACTTAAAAAATGTTCCAGAGTGGGGAGAGAAAGGCACGTAGGTTAGCTCAGAGCCTTGAGGAAAATAAGGATCAATGAGCTTGATAGGGATATGATAGACAAGGTATTATGAAGGGTTTAAATAGGTTGTCCTTCTCTTTTACACATGCATATGATTGAAATGTCTAATTTCTATGATTCTTTGTCACTACAACTTTCATTCTTTAAAATTTTCCAGTTACTATAGGCAGTCCCTTAAGTTCCATAAGTATGTGGTGATCAGGCTAGCATACAGTGTGGCTTGGTACTAGAACCATCAGTTATTTGGAGAGCTTTCTCTATGCTTACATTGTTCAAAATACAGCTCACCAAAGGACAAATACAATTATGGGCTACTGTGAATTCCGCTCTATTTAATTTTCTCCAAATCTGAAAGCTTTAATGTTAGTATCTACTGCATACTTTGGAAACATTAATGATGTCTCTTTAGGGAGGAGAGGTAAATGCTATCTCCATTTCACGGGAGAACAAATTGAATGTCTGTGACCTCTCCACACTGAAAGAAAGCATCTTATAGGTAGGAACAGAACCTCCGACTCAGGCTATCACTGCATCCTTGTAAGACTATATTTGAAAAAAACCTCTCCAACTCTTGAGAAGAACCCTTTCCTCTGTCTTGCCATTTTCTTCAGTCCAAGACACACTGCGTTTTGCATCATTTCTGTTAGAAGTTTGCAAATTATAAGTACTTGAATTTGTAAGTAATTATAATCCTTCTCTTTGTAGCTCAGGCCAGTCAAATCCAACCTTTTATCTTCAGAAGGGTGGGCAGGCTTATGTGCTCAGGAAGAAGCCCCATGGCCCCCTTTTACCTAGAGCTCACGAGGCAAGTAACTTTCTTTATCAACCTCCAAACACTTTCTATTGCAGGTGGCTAAGTCCTATACATGATGGTGCGGTACATTGTTGAATGTGTCCAGAAATGCAGTGAGTTCCTGGATCATTTCCAATTTTCTGTGCTATATTTATGTAACTAAACATTTAAGAGGATACATTGTCATTCATTATACTCATTTTTGTTTGGGAGCTTTTCATTAAACTTAAATTTCTGTGTCTTCTTCAGGTTGATAGAGAGTATCGTGTGCAGAAAGCCTTATTTTCAGCTGGATTTCCAGTGCCTGAGCCGCTCTTGTATTGCAGTGACGTTTCTATCATTGGAACAGAATTTTATGTAATGCAGCATGTGCAGGTTTGTCCTTCAATTTGAAAGATTTTTTTTCTTCTCCCTACTACAAGCTGCTTTTAAATTGTCTGAACCTTTCTGCTAGAGCCTTACCCAGCATTTACTAAGTTTTGTGATATAAACATAAATAATTCTCTGATGTTCTTAAGAAATGCTAGCTATCAAAGATTCTCACTGATTTCAGCTTCTCCAGGACTCATTTCCCACGTTTTTGAAATTTTCAGCTCAGTATTTAACCTCTTATTCTTGTTTGAGCTCTCAGAAGGATGTCCTGAAACAAGGCAATGTTGCTTCTGTGAAAAGCATACATAAGTCAGAGGGAGAACAATCAGGCTATAAAGTTATACTGAATCTTTGGGCATCCTGCAACCTCTTTAGTACTGAAGATAGGAATCTACATACAATCACCTTTTCCTGAAAACCAAGCAGGATTCCAGCTCAAGCACTAGTTTGAGAAAGAACTCTGTGGTTCATTGCTCTGGGAGTGGTGGAGCTGAGCTGATTTTGTTTCTGTTAGATTTTGGTGCTTCTGAGTGTAAGTCTGCTGTATCATGTTTGGTTTTTTGTTTTTTTTTTTTTTCTTTTTCTTGTGGGAGGAGGATTTGAATTCCAGCCTCTTCCCTTTCATTGCATCCTACTCTATCATCGGCTTCACTGAGAAATTAGAAATGTAGGAGTGTGTGTCCACAAACACAGTTCTGGGAGATTAAGTTAACCTTCCTACGAAAACCATGAATAAAGAGTAGTGAAATCTAAAAGCTATGAAGAATTTGAAGCTATTTTCTTACATTAAAGATGAAGAAATTTTCTGGTTTTGACTAGAACAAAGTGATTCCTTAATAAGAAATCTTGCTACTGAAATATTTGCATTTCTAAGGATGTAAATTTACAGTCTAAGATGGTCAGCAGTGCACTGTTTTTAACAAATACATTGTGTATTTAGAAAACTATCATATATTTATTGTGTTGAATAAACTATTACACAATACAAAATCTGTTCTCTAGATTTATTATGCGGAATCTTTCTGCAAAAAAGTTCTATTGATGCTTTAGCTATGTAAATATATTGAAGCCATCAAGTGAACCGGTGAAATTGAGGAACTTAGAGAAGAGCCTTGGTTTTTTTCTTTTCCAATATGTTACTGGCAGGATCAAAATTAAATGGAAAAAACACACACATTTTCTAAACATATTAAACTGCTTTTAAGGAGAACGCAAGTAAATTTCTTTGGATTGTTTGCCTCTTTGTACGTACATTCCACCCATTCCCCTCCTCTTCCTGCCTGTCCCTTCCCTCCCCCCTCCTAAGGTCTTCATTGTTTTTTTTTTCTGGAAGTTAGCTGTTGGAGACAACACAGTAACATTTTTTTTCCTGCTACTTTCAAGTTTTAGGATATCTGGATTGAGTGCTCTAATTCAGACTTCCATCTACTAAATATATCTGTTACTTTAATTACCTTCCAATAGGTAGCCCGTATACTAATGATCTGAGATTACTGTGAATCCCTTTATCTGTCCTGGGCAAGGAATAAAATAAATGAGGAAGGAATTTTTGATTGCATAGGGAGTGTTGGTTCACTGCATTTGTTTTTGCTCCTGAAACGTATAGCTTTACTTCTCTTCACCTGATGCATACATCCCACCAAATGCCTGTTTTGCGATGTTTCTAGGGTCGCATCTTCCGAGACCTCTCGCTGCCTGAAGTGGGCCCAGCAGAGCGTTCTGCTTTGTATGTTGCAATGATAGAAACCTTGGCCCTGTTGCACTCCTTTGATTTACAGTCACTGGGTCTCCAAGGATATGGTAGAGGACCAGGTTACTGCAGAAGACAGGTACAGCTCTTCAAAAAATTCTCTTGTTTTGGCAGGTCTTTGAAGGTTTATTTGATTTGCAAGCTAAATTGTTAATTATTCATGACTTGTAAAAGTAACCATCATATTTTAGCTATTAAACACCTTCACTTCGTTCAATTATTTGTGCACTGTAAAAAGTTACTCCTACATTCACATCAATTCTGTAATGCTATACTTAGGGAATGATATTCATTCACTTTTGGAATAATATTAGATTTGGGCTATGTAAATAGGACTGAAATAGAAAATAGAGGTAGTCTTCATTGCATCTTTTGATCTCACAGTTCACATTTGCAAATGCAAAGGTACTGGGTTTTACTGAATTTACAGGTAACATGGTAATAGTCAAAGCCCGGAAGCATATGCTTCAGAATTTTGTGCTCTTGGAAAAACTTGTGAATCAGTTGGAAAATCTGTTGAATTGTTTGTATTTCTTTAGGTATCAACGTGGAAAAGACAGTATGATGCAGCTGCTCATACAGATATTCCTGCCATGAACAAGCTGGCTGAATGGTTAGCAAACAACTTGCCACCTGATGATAATGAAGAAAGCCTGATTCATGGGGACTTTAGAATAGATAACATCATCTTCCACCCAACAGAGGTATTTGAAACATATTTATACATGTAGTAGTTTTTGGTCCTCCATTTGTTTGCACTCCTACCATGTAATGGGACACTTACATGGGTGTTTTAGTGCATGACACATCTTTGAAAGGAACAGTAGAGAACTTAACTCTTCTCTATACTCTGTGTATGGTGTTTAGGTACCTAATACAGTCCCGGTTTTCATTTCAGGAGCTAGTTACTCAGTTTATTCATTAGCTTTAGTCCCTACTTCAAAGTCCAGGAACAAAACATTTTATATGCATAAGTCCTCTTGAATTCAGTGCAACTTAAGGATGTACTGAAGGCTCACTTCATTAAGCTACATAAACATCTGATCCAAAGCCCATTGAAATCTGTGATATGGCTTCAATTAACAACAATGGCTTTTGGAACAGGATCTGAATGCATGATGTGGTACTAGTGGAAGCAAAGAAAAACCTGCCAAAGCTGCTTACTTATGGAACACACATAGATCACAGAGACCCTGAAAGTTCCTCATTCATCTTTAGGGAAAAGGAAGAGACTTTTTTTCTAGTTTGTGTAAATAAATGTCTGTTACCTATGTATCGACACAACTGCATTGTCATTATTTTTTTCCATGCTGTTTGATGTGTTGTGAGCAGAAGATACGCCTGGGATTTGTGACCAAGACTCTGCAATGCTTGCTTCGCAACAAAGCAACAGATCCCAGAGATTCCCACTGTTGTGCATAGATCAGTTGATAGACACGGTTTGTAGGCTTAAATGTGCCTGTTGACTCTCTAAGAAAAGAATCTGGTGGTCTCAGGGACTCTTCCAGCTGTTCCTGATGTAGTTGAAAGAATTGACCAAACTGTACATAGGTAATTTTAAATAAGCTGTAGAAACTGTTCCTGCAGATGCAGAAATGACCACATAGGAAACTCTTTTGCACATAGTTCAAGTGGCCATGGATCATGAGTAGGCTGGAGGGGTCGTTCAGGATGACAGACCAGCTAGATTATAAGAATTCATCAGAATGACAGTTTGGAGAGTCTCAGCCCATCCAGCTGAAGACACCATTGCAAGGACACTTGCAGCAGAGGCTCATGTCACTATCTGGGCAGTGACTGACTGTCCTGTTTAAGAAATTCAATTCCCTACGTGAGTGTTAATCTATGCATAATATTGTGATAAATGAGGCTTTTTAGTGCATGATCTGTCCATGAGTATCTGTGTAACAGGACTGGAAACAAAAACAACCCCAACTGTCAGTATTACTGTTCTTTAAGATATTTTAATTCAATCGTATTTTGACTAGAAGAGTTTAGAAGTGTCTGACAGGAGGAACACAACTCAAAAAATGTAGAATTTAAATCAGGTTTTCATTGGAAAAAATGCCTGGTTTTCTGCCACTATGTGATTGTTAATTTTCTACAGATCCTTACACAGGAACTGGTTTTGCTGTAGACAGGTACAGTGTGTGTTTTTAATTTTAAACACATAGTAACCAAATAAAGCTGTTGGATATTAAGTGTGTTGTGCATTTGTGGATGGAGAGAATTTATCTTCTAGCATTTACTTGAGGTTTTTATTTTTATTTAAGGCTCGTGTTTTGGCAGTGCTGGACTGGGAACTTTCAACTGCGGGTCACCCTTTAGCAGATTTAGCATATGCCACACTATTCTACTTTTGGCCTACATCTATTAAGGACTTGGGTCAAGGAACTGTCTTGGGTTTCAAAGACACCATAGGTATGAAACTGTAATCTTTTTGTTAAAACGAATTCTAGAGTTGATTTCTATTTGATATGTTACCTTTATAAACAGTAATAAAAAGTTAAATTAATAAGTGTATAATTTTGTACTTGAACTTTTCCATGGTTTTCTTTGTTGTAGGAAACATGCTGACAGTGAGGTTTAAGGTAGTCTTGTTTTAATAAGCTGTGGCTTAGCCACAGTATGCTGCTTCTGTAAAAGTTTAATTTGAACCTTTCTTAGAGATAATGGAAGAAAAATAAAATTTCCTGACTGGCGTGGAGGTGGGGAGCAGTAGGAAGCATTATGCTTATCTGGAATTCTGACAGCTCTTATTTCCTTTTGGCTCTCCATATTACAGCTCATGAGAAATGATAAATCATGGTTTTTACTATGTAAATGGAATATCTCAAAATTGAAAAGCTGTACAAATGTTTGAAGAATAAGGTGGAAAAAATCATAGAAAGTGTTGACTATACTAAAATATTATGTTGTATTTTTGTAGAAACTCCTTCATTTGAAGAACTGATTTCCATTTACTGCCGCTGCCGGGGTATTAGCACTACTTTATCCAACTTTAATTTTTTTCTTGCTTTGTCATATTTTAAAATGGCAGCAATATCCGAGGTAATACACTTGCATTTTCTGAAATGTCACATATTTTTATTATGAGGATTTTGATTATTATGAGTAGTGTGGTAATACTTGTTCAAAATATGAATCATATTTAACTGTAACGATTGTATTTCAGTTTTTTCCTTTAGAAGCCATATCTTAGATGCTTATGACTAATAACCCTCTAGGATAAAATTCTTGCTATATAAAGTACATTGCGTTAGATATAGCTAACTTCTTAGGAAAGTAGTCTAAAAAAGAATGCGGATATGTGGATTTTTTCTTATTAATGTTCCAGTATGCAGGCAATTTTGTCATTGGACTCTCTGGCTAATTTAAATCCTGTATTACGGAGAAACAAAGATCTTTCTAAGTTTCTTCAGCTCTCATGAAAGTAGGTAGCAGGATAGATAAGTAAGATCCTGTTGGTGCCACCCACAGATTAAAAACAGTGTGTTGTGAACTTGGCTTAATATGAGCATAGGAGGCCAATCTTGAGATGTGGTAATAGGAGAAAATAAGTTTCATTGATTCATTGTTAACAGAAATAACTGTTTAAGTAGATATTCAGCCACTGTAAGGCATAAGTATATTTTTATGAGTTGCAGCATGAGATCAGCATACCAGATGTGGGATAAGCTACCTGGTATTAATTTGAAGTATGAGTATATATGGGGGTAGTTAATGCGGTTGTGGCTAATAATCATATGTGTATATTGTTGTCAGTTGGCTTAAGGGCTGGGCTGGGCTTGCTTGCAGTATCATGTGCAGACGTATTCTTTTTTTTCTTTTTTTTTTTTCCTCTACTAATTTTTGTGATTTTCATTTAGTTTAATTTAGCTGGGATATGTTGGGGTTTTTTTCTTGTGTGCCAAGCATCTCCTTTATATGAGAAATGGACCAAACCCAATATTAACATAATCCAGTAAATCTGTCTGGGTGCTATTTTTTTCCTACTAAGAATATGTGCATTTATGTTTCACTTCCATAGTTCAAGAAATCACCAATCTAAAAATAAGTGCATAATTATACCATACACGTGTTTCTTTTGGTTTTAGGGTGTATATGCTAGATACCTCATTGGAAATGCTTCTGCAGAGAATAGTCATGAATTTGCTAAGATTGTGAAGCCTTTGGCAGAGAGAGGGCTAGAGCTCTCAGAAAGGTAAGAGTGGTCTAAACTACTGGTCAAAAGCAAGGCAAAGCTTTTACAACATACTCACTTACTTAATTTAAGCTGCCTTATACAGGCATTTATTAGTTCTTATTGCATTAAATGTTCTTCCTCAGGTCATCTTTTGGCAGCACACATCATAGCATTTCTGGAGAGCTGTTCCATCAAAGTAGGAAAGGCCAAGAAATTCTGCTGAAAGTCAAGCAGTTCATGAAGCAGCACATATATCCAGCTGAGAAGGTAAAAGCTTTTAAAGTAAACCTATTTATAAATGAGCATTTTGTGAGTAGAGTTATTAAAACTTAAAGCTATGTATAGAAGTCATGTCCTTTACATTTTTTATCTTTTTTTTAAACAGCCTTATTTTCATGCAGTGATGATTGTGGCATTGCAAAATATTGACAGAAATCATTATAGACTGCATTAATTTTTTTTTCAGAATTAAAGTTGCATGCATTGTTAATGAAAGCTATGAGTTACTTTTAAAACTTTAAAAAGTTTAAGAGTTTATCTCCTTTTAAAAAGAGATAGTTTTTTAAGGTATTTGCCAAAATACTTTTAACACTAACAAAACCCGAGAACTCTTATGTACTAAACACAAAGATGCTTAGTTAAAAAAATGGAAACTGCTGGTTTTAACTGCACAAAGTTGAATATTTCTGTTTCTTGCCTCATTTTTTTAAGGTATGACTTCTATGACAGACAGTGTGATTCCATAATCTATCAATGTAACCTCATTCCTGCGTACATCTAATACCAGTGAAAGTTTGAAATCAGATAGTGAAATATTCACAGAATTCCCTAGTTAGTGGAAGGGAAAATAAGATAAAAAATTTTACTTCTTAGCCTAGGGAGATTAGAAATTATCCACTTAGAAAATTGGTTCAACTTTTAGCCTCATGAAAGCACAGGTGACTTTTATAGCAGAACGGGGGGTTTTGGTTTTTTTTTTATTTTTTTTTCCTCTTTGCAGTCAGGCAGAAGTGCAGAGGACATATTAATCTAAAAGATTAATGCATCTGCCTATCACAAGGAGAGGTTGAGAGCAGAAAGTCTTGGTATGCAAAGTTTCTCAAAGTCTCTCTAATTAGTTTTGGATTGTCCAAGGAAGCCTTGCAATAATTAATGCACTTGCTTTAAAAACAAATGGAACACCAATAGCCATGCAAGTTCCGCAGATGAGTAGCGTTGTGCTTGTAATTTATTTCTGATAACAGGGATTGTGAATCAGGGCTTGTAAATTCTACTTTGGAATTTGTCTTAAAAGAGGACGCTACTTTTATTTATTCTAAAACTAGCTCTGGGCCAGCTTTGATGAAGTGCTGGGCCTAACTAAAACAGATTTGTGAATATACTAGGATTGCTGAATACACAGTTTGACTTAGTACTAATTGTTTACATAATATGTTAAGGAATTAACTTTGACGGGGAAAAAAAAAGTATTCTTTGCGTTTTTTCTCAGTTAAAAAAAAGATGAACTGGCTTATATATATGAGCATTGTGATGGGAAACCTGAATCTTAAGTGTCAGTACATCTGGCTTTTATTTGTTGTTTTACTTTTGGATTTATGACTTTTGTGTGTACTGTTGGTAACAGTTACTTATATCATCAGAAAGCGCTGACCTTCTACCATCATCATCACATATTTTAAACAACCCCAAACCATTTCCCTATATGAAAAAAGGTACTGTCTGGGGTCATTTCCATGATGCATTTGAAGTCTGGCAAAATTAATAGATTGCAGCTTGATTATGAATTACAGTTTTAATTTTATAATGCAACCAACTATATAATAAAAGCCAGTGTTGAATATTTTTTTATTGGTTTCTCGGGGTGTAGGCCTGGAAAAGACAGCATTTTATTACTTGTGTATGTCACGTGTTCTTAATTTAAACAAGCATCTTTTTAATTATTTCTCTAAGGAAATAATAAAATACTATGCTGGACAAGGAAATACTGAGGAAAAATGGAAAAAACCACCAGTGCTTGAGAGACTGAAGGTATGGGATAATAAATATTCTTGAGTAGTAAAAGAAAATATTCTTCAGCAGTAAAAGAAACAGGCACTGACATGGACTGTAAGAAAGTTTGGTGTATGCTGCTGGAAATGTTACTCTGCATGGAAGGAAACAGCATGAGGAACAGTGTAAGGAAAGGAAGAGATATAAATGTGGAAGGTGAGAGATATAAATGAGAGGGGAGAAAAGCAAAAGTGAGTTATGTAAGGGGTATGTCTGAACTTCAAGTCAAAGACTGTACCTATTGAAAATAGCTGTTGAAAAAAGGCATCAGATATATTGGACAGTATGATAAGCAGGAAGGAAGAAAATGGGCAGCAAGCCCATTTTTTAAGATTTATTGCTAATGTTTTTCTCTGTTGATTCTTTCCTCAGGAAATGGCCAAAGCAGAAGGTCTATGGAACCTTTTTCTCCCAGATGTCAGTGGTCTCAGCCAGCTTGACTATGCACTAATAGCTGAGGAGACGGGGAAATGCTTCTTCGCTCCTGAGGTTTTCAACTGTCATGCACCAGGTTAGCAACCCTGTCCCATAACTACAGCACTGAGAGCATTGAAAAGTTGGGCATCTTACACCTTACAAGTCATGTGTCTCGAGAAGTAAACATGCCTGCTGATTTCTTACAGACACTGGAAACATGGAGGTCCTGCACATATATGGGACTGAAGAGCAAAAGAAAGAGTGGCTGGAGCCTCTCCTAGAAGGGAAGATTAGTTCTTGCTTCTGCATGACAGGTAAATTTTTCTCCAGAAGAAAATTAGAAGCAATTGGCAGAAATTTCACATGGCATATGCAAAAAGTACAAAACTACAAGTTGTTATGGGTTAATGAATTAATACAGAAATTTCCACTGTATCTGTGAATGTGTTTGAATATGAAATCATGTATGAGGTGTAAGTACAAAGTGAAGCATCCTTCTTGCTCTTCCCCAATAGTTACCATTTTTCATGGTTACAGTAATTAGTATCTGCTTTCCGTACATTTTGTTGTGCCAAACAGATTTACAATAGAACATACCCTTTTTTGTAATGTGCTTTGGGGTTTTCTAGAAACATACATATAGGTACAAGTGTGATTATTGTGATTAAAGTTGTGTAGTTTTGCAGTATGTCGCAGGGTGGAGGTTTTAAGATGTAACCTGAAGATAACTTGCAAAACATACAAGGCGCTTGCTTTATGGCTGTAGCTCAGCACTCTGTTCATTTTTGCTCTTGACAGCTTGTAGCATTCAGCATCTGTGGAAGGCCTGCCTGTTGATTTAGGAAGGTAGTTTTTGAACATGTGATGTCAAAATCTTGATCTTTCGGTGTCAACAGGAGTTGAGAGAACTCAGTCTTTCAGAGCTGGACCCTTGTTTTGCAATTTTTGTTTCACTGTGTTTGCCAAGAGGAAAAAGATGCTTTTGCTTTAAAGAAGATGGCCTATAAAAGAAGTTAAGGGTGAAAGGAGAGAGGAAGAATCTTTCCTGTTCCAAACAATAATTGATGACATTTTGCTGGCAACTGCTTTGTGTAACCTATTTCATAAACCATCACAAAAGTAGTTTAAATCGCTTTATTTTCACTTGGGAAGATCCTAGGGGGAAAAAAAAGGCTGAGGAGAGATATGACTGTTATCTATAAGTACATTGGAAGGAGGAAGGATTTAAAAACACCAGGGAAGGAAGAAGGCTTTTGACTATAAAACGCAGTCTGAGCCCAAGATGAAGTAAGCTTAAACTGACTATGAATAACAGGTGGTTAGAAAATAGAAAGCCTTTGACCACCAGCAGAGCAATGTTCTGAAAACAGCTTTTCTCCTGGAAGCAAAACAGTGTTACTGTCAATACAGTATAACTAGAACCCTGTATTTGTTGTGGTAGTACTACCTGTATATTTAATCCAGTGGTTTGTTTTGGTTTTTTTTCTTTAACACAGAACCTGATGTGGCTTCAAGTGATGCCACCAATATGCAATGCAGCATTGAGCGAGATGGAAACAGTTATGTCATCAATGGCAAGAAGTGGTGGAGCAGTGGTAAGTACAGAAACCCTAAATAAGAATGGCTAACTGTAAAATTCTTTCCAAGAACTGGTAAAACAAAAATACTCGTGCTCCACTTCTGAGATGGAAAATTGTGTCTTCTTGGGTAACAGCAATAGAATGTAAAACAATGGAAAGAGCTGAACTGAGCTTTTGTTCTATGAAACGAAGTCCAAGACTTGAATTTGGGGTTTTGGGCCCTTTTTGGAACCTCTGAGTTCTGTTCACAGAATGAACGCAACTATTGTTCTTTAAATGTTACCTCTTTCTGTCGGGTAACTTACATGTTTATGGCTGTAGCCTTTAAACTTTGTTTTTACGAAGCTGTCTTTGGCAGCTTGTGTGTAAAGTTTGAATATACTGTGTAGTTACAGTAAAATCTGGCTGCTTTTTAAACTAGCCTGTGATGCTGTTGGACTGACTTTTACAGGTAATTTTCTTGTACTGTACTTCCAAGAAAAATTAATGGATTAGACTGTAAGTGGTAAATATCCTTGATGTTATAATACCATTACATTTTTACTGAAATATACATGACAACAACTGGAAAATCATCATTCCCTGTGAGTTTGGAAGCCAACTACATAAACTGCATTGCTAACTGGAGCGAAACTTGAATGTTTCATTTATGTACCTTTGAGTGTGGCAGCTACCTACTGATATATGCTTGTGCAGTACCTAGACTCACCAGAAGATAGGGCTCGTTCTCTTTTCTAGTACTGCAAAACTGGTGGCAAAAGGATGCAGGGTATCTTGTCTCTTGACCTAAGAGTGTCACTTAACTGCTGGCTGCTACCTTTGCTCTGGGTCAGTGTCTCCCAGCTGTGCATTGTAGTTCCTAAGGAAGTATGGGAAAGTTTGTAGGAGGTCACACACACAAAATACTATTCATAAGATTAGTTATGTGAATTATAAAAAGGAGAGTAAACATAAGAGAGTAAACATGATTTGGTTTGTCTTATTTCTAATAAAAATAATTAGGACAGTCAGATTTGCAAAAAGACAAACACACAAAAGGCAGTGCAATTTCAAGAAGCTTGAGAAACGCATGCAGCTCTGCCTTAGTCAGAGTCTCCTTTTCTGCCTGGTTGGTTTTTTGGGTGTTTGGTTTGGTGTTTGGTTTTTGGTTTTTTTTTTTTCATTTTTACTACAGTGGGACATTAGGACCTTGGATGTTTGGGAATTGCAGAAGCCTGACAGTCTGGTCAGAATGTCACTCTGGGTGCAATCACTCTGTATTTGTGAAGACAAATCATAAGTCACACACACAAGGAGTCAGTTGCTTCGTGGAAGAACTGGAGTTGCTTACCATCCTCTGCATGAGCGCTTTGCACATCTACAGTAAAATCCAGTATGGCTTAAACATGTCAGATTCATGGTGTATGTGTAAACCACCTGTCAAGCACTTCTGACTTACTTACCCATTCAGGCCCTAGTATTTCTCAAAATACGGGGCAGAAATTCTGTAGGCTTTTGTCATCCAAACAGAGAGAAGAGGCTTGTGTCTTGTTCAAGCTACTGTTGTTATGTGTCTGTCATTTCAGAGCTTTTTCTTCCAGTCCATAATTGTATAACTAGGAACAGTGTCTAAAAATGAGAGATTCTTGTTGGCTTTCATAAGCCATAGATCAGCCATTTTGTCAGAGCCCATGGGATGTTTGAAGGCAGGGACAGTATGCTGTAATACCACTTTTCTCATTTTGAAAGCTAACATGTCAATATATTAGAAAAGCTTCCACAGAGTTGTGGAAAACTGCTGTTTTCCTGGAATCCTCACCAGCACTGTAGCACAGGACAGCTTTGGTAACTCTCTGTGGAAAAACTGTAAATCCCGCTGACCATGAGCTCCCTATGGAGTCAGAACCTCTCTCATTCATCAAGCAGGGCCTCTAGCCTTTGCTGGCTGATAAATGCCGATGACAAGAGATGTCAATACCTACTAAAACAAAACAAACATAAAGCTATGAATAAATGACAGCCAGTGCGCTTCTTTGATTTTATTGTATCTCCATATATTTTAGCAGCTACAGTTATTGCAGTGTTTGATTCATTTTACAAATTCTGACTAGAAATTCCAGACCCTGTATCTGAAGATTAACTTAACTTTCTTACATTTCTGCTAATGCTCTGACTGCACTACTTTGGCATTTACATTTGACATGACATTTACAGGCATCTAGAATGGGCCTCCCATAGGGTACCGGGCGTGCTGAAGTTTAGGGTGAGCAGGAGAGGTGAAAGGTCATTTTTGGTATTTACAGAGGAGTTACTGTGTTGCGTGGGGATGTTTTTGTTGCTATACATCTGTGGAAACCCATAGAGAATGGCTTCCCCTGCCTCTCCCTAATTCTCAGCCATGAACTGATACGTCATTTCAAGCTGCAAGTGTATCTATGGAATGATAGCTGAGGAAAAAAATAGAACTGACTTATTAGGCAAATGTTCTAAAGTTTTGCAAAATAGTTGGAGAAACAAGATTATTAACTTTTGATACAAAAGTTCTGGTACTGCTGGTTTATTGCTGATGGTTTATTTTTCTGTTTTAATTGGTTTTCTTTTTTGGTTTTAATTGTATGTTTACATATGTACAGATTGTTCGTTACACAGCTATTTAGGTGCCTAGTACTGTGACCCTTTAATTTAAAATCTTGAGGGGGGAGTGGGTTTTGTTGTGGGTTTTTTGGGTTTAGGTTGTTGTTTTGGGTTTTTTTTAGTACATATCTCTAGCTGTTTCTAGGAATTTCAGTGTTTAGTTCTTGCCTGATGCTTAATTTTGATCAGTATGTTCCACTTTGAACTGCACTGTAGTGTCTTGGCTAGCCTGCAGGTTCGGAAATTAATATTAAAGTTGACTTGCAGACAATCAGCTGCTGAAACAATACCCCCAGAAGTAGTAAATAGTTCCCTTGGTTATATAAGATAATGAAAATAATGGAGAGTCTATATAGTGAAACTAATTGTTTCTTCAGTATGGTCTTCATAATTCACAGAAATTTCTTCAGGTCTTCTGTTCTGTTGTTGTCTTCTCCAGTATCCATAATTTTTTGCGATTTTCATAATATGCATTTTAAAAGAGGCACCCAGAAAAGCATAGAGAAGAGGGTTCAGACAGGTGTGAAACAAAGCTATGCTCTTGGTGACCTGGAGTGCGACGTCTATGGTTTTACTTGCATCACAGTCAGTAATCAACATGTAGATTACATCTATGGCTCGCCAGAATTTAACAATGTTGTAAGGTAGCTGGGTAATAATGAAAGTAACCACTACTGCCAGCAGAACGATGAAAGGTCTAGATTTTTTAGCATTTGCAGCTCTAAAGATTGCTCGAGCAGTAGCTGAATAGCAGATCAGCATTACTAGGAAAGGAAGCAGAAATTCTAGGATAATTTCCAGGATTTGAATGGTTGCTTTTAAGAGTGTTTCCATGTTCATTGGAAATACAGGAAGGCATTCATTCCTGTCATTGTGTTTCTTGACTTGATTAAATATCATTTCAGGGATACTGAGGAAAATGGCAGACAGCCAGACACAGATGCAGGTAACACTGCAGTGTTTGCCAATTCTTCTACGACCCTGGGATTCAGAAGTGGCCCTGTATCTATCCACGCTGATACAGGCCAGGAACAGCATGCTAGAGCTGAAATTCATGGTGTACAGAGAAGAAGTGAGCTTGCACATTGAGTTTCCAAGTTCCCATCCCTGCACTGCACTTGCAGCCCAAAAAGGGAGTGTGAAGAGCAAGAGCAAATCAGCAATGGCTAGGTGCATGATGTACACATCCGTCTTTGTCTTCGGTTTCTTGCAATAGGCATAAATTGCGACCACTAATGAGTTTCCAGCGACTCCAATGGTGAAAGCCAATGCATAGAACACAGGAAGGAACAATTTACTGAAATTCCTCACATCACTTTTTTCACAGAGAAGCTCATATGTATTGTAATCTATAACAGAGTTGAGATCATCCTCCTCATCCTCCATCCAGTAATCAGCTGAGTTATTCATATCCCAGCCCATGGCAAAGCTACAAGACACAAAAAAAGGGGGGAGAAGGGTACACCAAAGAAATAATACTGGGTTTAAGTTTTACAATTTCTGCTGAAACCTAAACCCCTTGCTCAGGGTTGCTTATACATCTCAAGTTTAAAGAAGTTGGATATTGACAATACATTCATAAATAATCAAAGTAGAGCTAGACAGTGACGGAGGCAGAACAGACCGTCTCAAATTCTCACATGAAATGGTGGAACTGACTACATCTGTGTGTGCAATGCAAAGTAAAATGAATTCAACTGAAATGCTTTCATTAACCTTAGTGTTTGAGATTGCAAGATGCTCTCTACAGCCTCTGCAAAGCAAAGGAGTACCAGCTGAAGGCTGTAAATGCTACTACAGTAGAGTGGATAAGGCATACTAGTGGATTAAAGCTGAGAGGCAAGCTGTGCCTTCTGTATTCTCTGCCTACTATCATGAATTTTGGCAATTTTGGATTATGAGTATAATATAGGGCGAGTGTGCTTGTTTGTTTCTCAAGCACACATATAAATGCCCATTACATGAAGCACAGCAGTGGAGTCAGTTGCTGAACAGTGGTGGAACAGGCTTAGTTTAGTCTCTGTCCCACACAGTGAGCCATGCCTACGTGGAATTTCTTACAGAATCAAATTGCTGTGGGTACACTGCATCTTACAGCTGGAGACTTCTCAGGATGTTATGCACAGAAAGGAATTTTATCACATACAAAAATGCCCCCAAGTACCCAAACAGCTCAGAACCTTGGCTGTTTGTTCAAGTACTATCTCATGAGACATTTACTCTGTAAACACTAAGGCTGTGTTCTCACTGCCAGTTTAGGGTTGAAGTTTGAGCGTTCATATCTTCACACTGTGTCTTAAGCAAGTTGTGTCTTCTTTTCTTCTTTTTCTGTAATTGTGTTCATTGACTAATTTGCTGAAATTCTTTATATTGTAAAGTACCGTCTTGCAGTGCCCTGTTTTCTTGAAATAAAGGGGATTAAGATTTCTTAACAGCAGTAGCAAAAAGTAGCTGAGAATGAAAACCACATTCCTCTTTCTAATCATCTGCAGTATTTCAGAATTTGAGGCCAATATTACTGAAAGCAGACTCTTATCTAATATTCTGCCCCAGAGCTTTTTCAAGCTTGGCTTTTTCAAGCTTGAAAAAACTCTAAATACCGTTTCTGGATTTTAGACAAAGGTTTAAATGAAGGGTTGCCAAACCTTTATTATAAACAGTATCTCTTAAAAATGTTTTTAATGTGTTCTGTCTACTAGGAAAAATAAGTTACTGATTGATCTCATATTCAGGGATGCAGACCAACTAAACAGAAAGAAATTAATAATTTCTATTTTTGCTTGATTTTTTTTTTTTGAAAGTGTGTTAGTTAGATATTAAGTACTTGGTTTGGCTTCACCCTTAATGACTTTGTTGGATTACCTTGTTAACATTTCAAAACACTGCCTATAAAACTTTAAACAATGATTACTTTTATTTTAGGTGTTGCAATCTGTCATTTACTGTTGCCTAAATGAGGTGTGCAGAATGGAAAAATACAGTAATTCTATTTGTTAGTTCGGCAAGGGATGTCTATTCTATGCCTAACAAGCTGCGTTAGCAGGATTTTTCAGCAGGGATAATCTTCTGCAGCCTTGCAGTACTTCAAGAACAGATTCAGACATCAGCTGCAAGTTTTGATTTTTTATATATATATTCTATATATATATAATTTTTTTTTTATTAGAAGAGAAACCGCAGGGAGAGTTTAATCCACTTAGCCAAGATCAGTAGAAAATTAAAACTGAAAAGATTCGGTTGTGGTCTAGAACAGTTATTAGAGAAGCCATCTGGGAATGCTCATTCAAATTGGATCACTGGCAAATTTACTTGAAAGCAAAACAATAAACATTTCAGTGCAAACTTCAAGAAGTCTGCGTATCACAAAGCTGTTTGGCTGTGACAAAGAACATGCTCTGCTGTCTGATACGCTTTTGGCTGACCTGAGTTCTTGATGGAATCAAATTTATCTAAAAGGCAACAGCTGATATTTGTCCCTTAAAAACAGTTATGTTTTGGCTAACATACCGTTTCATATTTGGTGGTCCTGTTAATGTTGTTTCTCAGGTGCACATATGCGTGCCCATTGCATGAAGCAGAGCAGTCCCACGGGAGCCAGGTGCTGAACAGCGGTGGAACAGGCTTAGTTTAGTCTCCGTCCCACACAGCAAGCTGCCTTATGCCCATGTGAAATTTCTTACAGAATCAAATTGCTGTGGGTACACCGCATCTTACAGCTGGAGACTTCTCAGGATGTTATGCAGAGAAAGGAATTTTATCACATACAAAACTGCCCGCCGAGTACCCAAACAGTTGAGAACCTCAGCTGTTTTTTCAACTACTGTTTCCTAGGAGGTATATTAATAGATATATTAACAGACAGCTTTGCATGTTTTCTTGCAGAATTATTCCAGCTTCCCATTTAGATACAAATTCAGTGTTTCTGTGTGTTTAAACTTGACATGGGATTGTATGAATACATGTTGAGTGAAGTTAATATCCCCAGTTTAAACACATTTTTTTTCTGTGATAAATTAAGCAGTATTTTGTTCTTCTACTGAACAAATCTAATTTTAAGACTGGAAATGAGCATGTGACTTAGTGAAATCATGTCTCTCTGTAAAGCCAGCGTAACAAAGAGTAAATACTAGCTCTTCTCTATGTAAATAAGGTAAGTATATCACACTTAATATACAGATCAGTAAATATTAAAACAGAACTAACCTTTTGTCAGCAGACTAGTAGCAGATACTGCAATTGAGATGGGCTTCAGTGAAATGATCTGAATTGGCCTGACACATTGCATTTTGTCTTCAAGCACCACACCCTCATCTGGAAGTCAGTTGCACTTTCGTTTTGACTTGCCAGTTGGAAAAAAAAAAAAAAAAAAAAAAAAAAAGACAATAAACTCTCCGTGTCTGGAACACGTACATTTCCTACATTCCTCCCTGTTCTGACTAGAATACTAGATTTCTTCTTTGGAAGATCAAGGCTCTCTTACTATTTCACTGTCTTGTTGGTTGTTTTATTCCTGAAAGTCCAGATGTGTTTTTTACATAATTTAAAGGCTTTTAGGAAATCACACATTTCAAATTTGAAAAGGAGAGAAAGAGGGGGAGGTCTGTCTGGGGCCGAGTTACCTGTATGGCGTCACTATATTCTTTCCTCAGGACACTACTGTGCTTTTGATGGCTGCCTCTCTAAGGTTTTAAGGGATCCTTATATCCCCTTCTTGAGCAACTTTTCAGGGGATACAATAGAAAGATGAGTTTGCTTTTTCTAAGATAGGGGAGGTTGCTCTTTCAGTATGTGCTATTGAACAAAACCAGGAAGATGATAGGGAAAAGATGTGAAAGCAAGTGGTAAATCGTCAACCCGAGTGTGAGCAGGAGGTCCTGCATCCTGAGGGAGACCTCTCAGCGGCTTGAATGTTACTAGTCAGACTCATAATCAAGTTAGTGTTTAATAATATTGCTACAGAAACTGCAAGCCAAGCAGATACTGTAGAAGAAAAATAAAAAGATGCTATTCCATCCATGGACACTGAAAAATGGATGACTAGGTTGCAAGAATTAAGTGCTGTTGGCTTCTGAAACCAGGTTATATGGCAGCTTCTTTAAGGCAAGGTTGTACTGTTTGTGTCTGTGCCACGTTTACTCCTTTCCACCAGAAAGAACCTGTATAAGTTGATTGTGTGAAGATCAGTAATCTTAACCATGATACACCCCTGATAACAAATATGAGGCTTCTAATAGGATGGTAATCAACCCTCTAAGCACATTTTAAAATATCATTGTCTTTGCCTATGTGAGTGCTATGAAGAGTTAAAAAATATAATACGTTAGTTAAACTTACAGTGCTTCTCAATGTAGCAGCATTGTGGGTTAAAAATTTTGGACAGGTTGTACAAACATGTATATATGAAAAAGCTTATTAAAAAGCTTATCAATATGGAAATATGCTTAAAACTGACCCTCTAAAATCTCTATTTCTATTTGTTCAAGTGTGAGTTTCTTGCAAAACTACTTATAACTCCTGCCAAAATGACAGGCTTCTCCCTCTCCCCCATCCACCAGCAGCTTCTTTTAATTCTGTAAGTAATGTGAAAATGCCATGTACAAATGAGAGATTTATTCCATCCAGGCGGTCTGCATTTCTTCTGAAGCACTGGAGTCCTTCAGAGTCTTACATTAGATGAGAACTTCTTTTTGGTGTTCATGGGTCAAAGTTGCATGAAATTTGTTTTGGATATTCAGAACTTCAGACTCTAAGGAGTGGAAAGGCCAGGAATCTGCCTTCACTTGCTGTGTTCAAATGGGAAAAAGTACATATGAAATAGAGATGCATTTGCCTTCCAGAAACTTGTACTAATGATTTAGAGCCTGTAACCAGACATCTAGCTCTCCGTGAACTCCTCACTAAGTTCAACATGAAAACTTCTGATTTTTTTTCATACAACATTTGCCTTTTTTTGAAGCAGGGATGTGACTTGAGGATTGTTTACAAAGTGGTTTTTGAAGAGACTCCAGAAACTCAAAGTATCTTTTGTTGTAAACCTCACTTCAAGATAAATGTGGTTTAGAAAATACCACTTGTGTAATTCTTTACCTTCTATGGAAAAGGCAAAGAGTCAAATACCCCTTAGGAGTGCAGCATTTCTCTTTGCAGGGTAGTACATTGCAAAGCACATGCAGTGTTATTTTGGAGTTGGTCGCCCACTTGTTGCAGTGGCCCAAATGAGGTGTTTGAGGTCTACCTTTCTTCTTTTTTTTTTTTTTTTTCACCAAGCTGATTTATTCCCCCTCAGCTTTTCACTCGGATATTTTAGTTGATTAGGATTGTACAGCTCACGGACCACAAATATAACCCCACTTTGAAAACAATGGATGAATAGCATATTGCAAAAGAGGAAAGTAAACAGCCAGCAGTCTGGCCCTCAAAACAGGCAGTGTTTATCAGAATGAAATAAATCTCTGTCCCACTTCCCGGCCATGGCGGTGGCTGTTATTAGGAGGAAGTACCTCAGGTCAAAACCAGGTGGTTGTATTGTCTAGACCAAAGGCTCCTAAACCTTGTGATAACAGCTGCCAGAGAAGTTAAAAAGTCATCTCTGTTTCTCACCTCAAAACAAACTGAGTTGGTGCAGATCAAATCTCAAATTAAATCTCTGCGGAGCTTGCTGTCTGCATTGAGATAGCAATAAAAAATTTACTGATCGTTACATACATCTGGTATAATCCTGCCCCCTTTTCCCTAGCTTTATTGTCTGTGTGGGTCTTTGAAAGGAATAAGAGCATGCTTTGGTACTAAGAAACCCTTAAAGAAAAAGAGAGTGAGGATTAAGGCGCTTAGAAATAAGATGCCATTTTAATTGATGTTAGAATCTTCTTTAGGACTTGTACATTAAAATGCTAGCTTTATGCTACAAAGACTTGTATCAAATAATGTTATCAATGGCTTGAAATGCTAGCAGATTATTTTCAGGTAATGATTTCCACTCACATCTTGCTTTGAGGTGCTAACTTAAAATCATTTGCATAGAGGGGGGAAAAAACCTTAATTCCAGCGAAGTTACGATGAAATAGTGGCAAAGTCACTGTGGTAACCCTTTGATAGCCTTATTTGCCTAATTTGGTTATAATGGGATCAGCATTTTAAGAGGTTTTACTTTTGAAATGTCAACATCTCACCTTGAGGTGTCCTTTTGTATCACGCTTCTTTGCTTAGCTGTAATGGAGGTGGAAGTAATTATATTCCATTTCAAGTACCACCTTGTTCTCTTTTCATAGAAATAGATGATGGGGTTTGGAAGTTTGGCTTTTCATTGGTCTCTTCCCCACAAGCCAAATCCTTTTTACATGTTAAGGAATAAGATATATTTTGGTTTGGTCTGATTACTCAGAGTATAAACACAGAAGTAGATTGCATGCTTTTGCTACTGTATCATGAAAGGAAGGAAAATTTATTTGTATGACACTTCATGTGATTCTACACTGAGGTTTTTATATTGAAAACTATTTTTGTCTTTGTGATTTTTTTTTTAAGGTGCTGGGAACCCAAATTGCAAAGTTGCAATTGTAATGGGCAAAACCAAAAACTCCTCAGCATCCAGGTAAGGATTTCTAGGAGATTGAGAGCTGCCTGAAACTCGTTTCCTGGAGGAGTCACTGCTTGCAAAAATTTTAAGTGAAATACCTTTACTTGCCTTGATCAGTTGGATGTGCTTGTGAATTACAGGGGAGTTTTAAACTTGTGCGTGTGTCTGTTCAGAGAAACAGATTGCCGACCAAGCTCCTGTTTTGCTGTCAGCTGCTGATGACTGAAGCCTCCCAACCTTTTCACTGTCACCAGCTTGCATCCGCATGCTTCCCCTCCTCCACTGCACTAGCTCTAGGTGTTCGTGCAGCTGTGTAACGAATAGGATCTGGAAGTTTTTGGGGGTTCATTAACTTTATCTTGGTCACATTATTTTTAATCTGCATCTGTTGTTCAACCAAGAGCTATCTCTGGCTTACAATTTATTTTGTAAGTATAGCATATAAAAGAATTAACAAGAGTAAGAATTGCTTGCTTAAACGATAATAAACCCAAATCTTTTCAGAGCTTGCCTGAACAGAATGACCACCAGTGGCACATCAAAGACCTGAAGTTATCTACTAAGTTTTTCACAAAGTTATCTGTACATGTAGAAAGTTAAGTCTGAAACATGGGATGTTTGTTATATGAAGTTGTGTGAGCACACTGCACATCTTTAGTCAGGCCTACTCGTTCCATTCCTACATGTGCACATAGAATACTTCCTTCTTCTTGTTTATAACAAATATGTTGTTCGACTGTTATTACCAATCTAAAATTGCCTTTAAAAAGACTTACACAAGTGATGAATAAAACGCATCGTGACTGACTCCCATTAAAATCACACAGTTTGTAATACAGAAGGATTGGAACATTTATATCTCTAAGCTGGATTTTAGCCCAAATTCCACTGATTATCTTAAGTTTTTAGATTTGGCTAGGTCCCACTGAGAAGCAAACAATAACTTGCTTAAGCATACCGGATGGTTTGTCCAGGGGCTGTACAGACAGTGGCATCTGTTGACCTCTTTAAAGCTGAACGGAAGTTTGTGGAGGGAATTACGTGATACTGCACTTGCTAGAACTGGAGACTGAACTGAGGGACCTGGGATGTCACGCTCAGTTCTGTGTGACTACTAACTGACCTTAAATATTCCAAAGAAATTTAAACATGGGGATTTTTTTCCTAAACTATAGGCAAACCAAGATGATGATGATAAACGAAAAAAAAAAAAAAAAGGGGTGGGGGGGGGGGGTAGGGGAGGGAGGGAGGAAATGGACTGGGTGATAGAGCAGTACTTGCACAGAAGTGGCAGAAGTAGTAGGGTTTTGGTCGTGGTGCAATAGTAGCACATTTTTGCTTGTTGACTGGTGATTGAAGGAGTGTTGATGCATGCACACCACGCTGCATGCGGGCAGGAGGGCTGTAATCAGTGTGGGTAAATATCAACATTGGCTTTATGCGAGTGCTAAATTGAGGACAGAAAATAAAAAAAAGGGAGGCTCAGAGTTAATTGCAACTTGTGCATTTTGTCTTGATCAGGTACGAGCAGCACAGTATGATCATTGTTCCCATGGACGCTCCAGGGCTGAAGCTGATAAGACCCCTCTCAGTGTTTGGCTACCTGGGTAGATGATAATATTTATCAGCTCTATGTGTATTAATTTTTAGCAATCTCAGGAGTTGCAGTAATACTAATAAGTATTGTATATGAAATAAATCAGTAAAATGCATATACAGAAAAAGGGTACTTTTATCCTCTGTTTTACCCTGCTGTTGTGTTTTCTCTGTCCTGGTAGATGAGATCCACGGAGGACATTTTGAGATACACTTTAATGATGTGCAAGTACCTGTCTCCAATATAATACTAGGTGAGTTTCGGTATTAATTCCTTTTTAATGCATACAGCAATGAACCAACTTTTATGCCATGGTGGTTTATTTTATGAATCGCCATAAGTTATCATAAATAGCTTATGGGGGATTCCTTAGATAAAGTGTGTCTGGCTATGGTTGGTCGAGCCAGGGTCTCAAACACATGTAAGAGGGAGCCCACTCCTCCTTTAGCAGTCTACCTGCTGCTTGAATATAACTGGGTTTAGAGCAGAAAGGTGATGAAGGAAGCAGGGCAGCTGTAGCTATCAATCATGTGAAAATGACTTCGCTCGGGCAGAGCACAGCAGAAACTGTCAGTGGCGTTCTTTGCCTAAAACCAATTTTCATAGACATCACAGACTCTTTCAAAAAGAGCGTTCTGTAGTCCATGCTGTCCAAGCCAGGGTGCCTGCAGACTTAGCAGAACTGAAAAAAAAAAAAAAAAAAAGAATCAATGAGCAGGCCAACACTGTGACCTTCTGCAGGAAGAACTTCGTTCTACTTCTCTCACTTAGAAGTCACCAGAATTTGTAGTAGTATTTCCTCTCTGCTATTTGTATTTCCCTGAAAGAGCTTTCTCTCTTGAGTAGCCCTGTGACCTGGAAACCTCAAAGTCTTCCCGCAAATTCTCATACCAAATCTCATAGATAAATTTTTCAGTGTAAGATTAACAACATTTAAATTAAATCCAGTAAATCAAACCTCAGAAACCATCTTAGGGTGTGCTTTGTGCTGTAAGTATTATTAAGAGTGTGTCAGTATAGATCTAGTTGGAGTAAACAAGCAACAGTTCCGCAAAATGAACTTTTAAGAAGCTTGCTTCTAGCTCCAGTGCTATGAGGCCACTTCCGCTCAGAGCCATGGATCATTTCAAGCGGGAATCATGGAGTCTACATGTGCCTGTTTTTCTTTCCAACCAGGTGAGGGCAGGGGGTTTGAGATAGCTCAAGGTCGGCTGGGGCCAGGCCGTATTCATCACTGCATGAGGTCCCTTGGTGCAGCTGAAACCGCTTTACAGATAATGTGCCAGCGTGCAGCACAGAGAGAGGCTTTTGGGAAGAAACTCTATCACCACGTAAGCATGTTCCCTCTGTCTCCACTCACGTGCTCCAGACATCAGCCTTTGTTTTGCCCACGCAGAACCTTGTGACTCTGATAATGGACACTGCTATAGATGTGCCCTAACCTTGAATTCCTATTCGGAGTGCCTCAGGTGGCAAAGGGAAAAATCACATTGCGAGGCTCCCATTTTTCACTATAACCTATGGGATTTTTTTTTCCCTTGCAATGAATTGGATAGCCTTTGCTGGATTTGAATATTTTTGCCACCATAGTTTTTTCTCTGCTTTCACTGATCCGTTTGGACAGGTATTTTTTCAGGCATATAGTTTGTGTTTATTTAGTTACAATCTGAACTCACCATTTTTGTGTATGGAATTTGTCACCTAGACATCTCAATTCATGATTTCTGGAGACACTCAAGGGTCTAGATTTAACTAAAAAATTTACTTCTCTGATCAATTATTTGTACTTACTCATGAAAGTACAGGCCATATCGGGATTTTTGGTCTTATCTTGCTTTGGAGTTGAAATGATGTTTCATGAGAGAGAGCTTGCTAGAATGATAAAAAATATATTGGTCTGCTTTTTGTAGGAACCATGAGCATTTAGTAGTTGGCTATCTCATTTCAAGTGTTCCTGAGTCTTATCCAACAAGATAAGATGACTTTATTGGAAAAAACAAGTAAAGGCAACGGAAAGAGGAAACTGAATTAGTGTCTGGCACGGGTTACAGAAAATTGTTTGTACAGATCCAGAGGGAATTTTACATATCCATTTTCCAGTCACGTCATTGCCAAACTTCCATTCATGACCATAATCTAGAATTAACAAGTTGGATGAGGCGCACTCCATTTCTCAGAAGCTCGTTAAAGTAAAACTGATGTTTGATGAAGCCACAGACACGACCTGGAGGCCAGCTGCAGAGCCAGCGTAGGTTCTTCACAGCTCTGGGATAGCTAAGGAAGAGGCGAGGCTGTTGGCTGCCTCGGGTGACTGTCAGCACCACCCACACGGCAGTTAGTTGCAACCCCTGTGACCTGTCAGCAGAAGAGCATGTCTGAACACCTCCACCCGGGTTCAGACCACCTTTGCTGGCACGAGCTGAGCGGAACCCCCAGACTTTGTGCTGAAGCAAGTGCTGCACGTTTGCTCGTGCCTCCTGTGGCTGCCAAACCCACAACATCCACACTCCAGGCAGGAGCATGTGCCCGCAGCTGGTCAGGCTCCTAACAGCTTTTGCACTGACAAGCACCACATGAACGTGTTTTGGGGTTTTTTTCCCCTACTGTGGTATGTTGGCTGCAGATGGGAACTAGGCAAGAGGAGTAGGGAAGGGCTGCCAAGACCATAACTTTGTTTGGATCGAGGGAGCTACTCATTTGTCATCAACATGAAGAGACAGATGCAGCAGGCACCACCCTGCAGCTGTTCGCCTGGGTGTGTAACATACCGCCACCAGTAGTTTAAGCAAAACAGAACAGATTGCTCTCCTCTTTCACCCCCTGAATTTTGTACACTGAGGCATGTTACGCAGAGAGATGGCTACCCAGGTAGCAGAGTAATGGAACGCAGGGAGTAGAAAAGCAGGCTTTGAAGGGCTTCAGGAAAATGGCCAGCAGGCAGTGGGTCTGACCAGGAAACGAGAGCGTGCCAGAATTGGGAGTTTTGCCCCTTTAGCCTCTTTCCTGCCCGGAAAAGAACTGCTCTGTTGTTGGTGTTTATGTCAGCCAGGCCTTTTGTTTTTTTCCTCCGCCCCCCCCCCCTTTTTTTACCTGCATCAAACAAGCTTTGATGTGCACAAGGATGTCACTGAACAACTGACCGTGCTATAGGGGCAGGCTCCTCAGGGCAGGTTCACCCAGACACACAAGGAGGCATTGACTGAGTTTCTGCTTCTTGGCTTTGGTTTCCGCAGGAAGTTGTTGCCCACTGGATTGCTGAATGCCGCCTCAGCATAGAACAGGCTCGACTGCTTACACTAAAAACAGCCAGCAAGATCGACATGTTGGGCAATAGAAAAGCAAGGAAAGAGGTAAATTTGTCTTCGCCAGCCTTAGGCTAGGACTTGGGGATGCAATACCTGTGCATTCACCTGGCTAAAATGTAAACTAAAACATATTGCTAGAATTTACCCTTCTAATCGTAGAGCATGACTTCGTGTTGAAATAGATGGGCTCTCGCTTATCATGCGATGGGCAAGTGCTCTCAGTTAAAACCTTTGAGATCGATCTGATAAAGTATTTAAAAATTAAAGGGGTTCACGTATTGCTCATTTGTCTCAACACAATGAGAGTTTTGGGTGACTGTCTCCCCTGGAAACAGGTGTACCTAGGGAACAGGATCAGCAGAGCTCTCATCCACTCCAAAGCAGAAGGAATGCACCGTGGGATACCAGTCTTCAGCAGAACTGTTAGATAAACATTTATCAGTTGCTTATGAAACTGTTACTGATAACATGGGTTCTCTTCTAACTACAGGTAGCCATGACCAAAGTGGTTGTCCCTCGAGCTGTGCTTAAAGTGATTGACTGCGCAATCCAAGTGTGTGGCGGAGCTGGAGTTTCCCAGGATTTTCCTTTGGCTTCTATGTGAGTAAGGGAGGCTTAGCTGTAACCTCTAGGCATTCCTTTTCAGGTAATTTATAACACCCCGTACATGCTGTTTCACCTCAGGTAGCCTGAAATAATGGTCTCTATGCCTTTAAGATGTAAAACTTAAAACAAGTGTTTTTATAATTCATTCGTCTCTATGCCTTTAAGATGTAAAACTTAAAACACTTGTTACAATTCAATCCAATGCAACTGCATTGCTTGACCCTTACCAAAAAAAAACCCCCCAAAAAAACCCCAAACCAACCAGCAGCACTGGACCTAAAAAGGTCTTAGCAGCAACACAGAGGATTTGTTTCTAAAGCTCAGTCTTATCCCTTCTGGCCTTGGGGAGCAGCAAGCCTCCTGCAGTGCCAGCCCACGCGCCTCAGTCCTGCCAGGCCCCTTTTCCTGCAGCGTCTCCTGTGTGACAGCTCTTTTCAGAGAGACTGCTGCTAAAGGGAGGGCTGTAGCAAAAAATAGTGCTGAGAACTCCTGCTGTCAGACCAGCTGCTGTGGCGGGATTAGACACCTACCCTAATCCAGCTCTTCCGGCACAGGTTTGCCTATATATGGACCTTGCGCCTGGCAGATGGGCCCGATGAAGTTCATCTCTCAACAATTGCAAGGTGGGAACTGCTTGATCAGTCAAAGAAGCTAACGGCAAAAATGTAACGCCAGCATAAAGCCATCCCAAATGGATGGAAGATTTAGGAAAGCTTTTGTCCTGTGCAATAGTGTTGCTTAAGGTAAAATCGGATGACTACAAGAACTTGATTCTAGCTTGAAGCAATACATATTCTCTCACTCTTTACTTGTAATTATTACATCTACTAATCAGAGGCTGGCTTTTAAAAATGTGCAGAATGCCATGTAAATACCAGGATTTGTCTGGGTTCTTTATTAACACTAAATAAAACCTATTTCCTAACAAGCCTAAAGTGCTTTATTTGCTCTGAGCCAAAGCCCTCTTTATCCTTTTATTGTAGCCAAAGCAGTTTTGACTCAGCAGTTTCACCCAATTTACTTTATTACAAGCTAGGATAAACTTTTAATTATTGATTAAATTACAACTAAACCCTCAGGGTAATGCCTTTCTTTTCCCTTTCCAAGGCTCAGCCTCAGCCCAGCTCTCTCCTCCCCAGTTCCTGCTTTCAGCTGCACTCCTTTTTACCAGGGCTACACTCAGTCCTTCCCCTGCCTCCCCTCACACCAGGCCACAGTCAGGCTGCAGCCGCTTGTCTGCTATTCCTTGCTGCTTACCTCTGCTTTGTTTTGGCAAACACATCTCCTCATGTTTTTCCTTCTAAGTGCCCCTTTTGTCTTCCCTTGCATCTTCCCTTTTGTGTCTCCTTTTGTGCCTCCTCACAAGCCTACCCAGGTCCTGGCCCCTTTCTTAACTATGCCTAAGTTTCAGTGGCACCTTCCCCTCTGAAGAGCTGAGGTTTTGGCTGGAACCCGCAGCGAGTGGCAGAGGGCAGCGCACAGCCTCTGCTGCTGCCAAAGCAGGCTCTGCCATTTCTGCCCAATGCACCTTTGTGAAGGTCTGAAGGGTCAGAGTTCCTCAGCTCTGCATCTCCAACAAGCCTCTCCTTGGTCGTACAGTAACAGAACCAGGCAGGTCACAGCACACTGCACCACAGGTAGTTCTATGTCCTGTAAAGGTAGGACAGTCACTTTTCAACTTCTACAGGGATGATTAACAATTAACTCTGAATACAAGTGCTTGCTTTTCTCAGGAACAAACCAACCAGCCTAGCACAGCATTGGGGCATGGAGAGAAGAAGCCCTGCTTGGCTCAGTCTTCAGGATGGGGCCCCAGCCCGTTCCGCCCTGGAGCCTACAGCCGAGCGTTTTGCCCGCAGGGTGTCCCGCAAAGGCTGCTGAAGGCAGCCAGGGTGGTACAGTTTCAGAGTTCCTAGAACTGGAAGCTTTCCACAGATCAGTTTCTTACCTCATATCAATTCATTATACCTAAGAAAAGATTATAATCCCGTTTGAGAAAACAATAATTATCGATCATATTTCCATCTGTCTTGGCTTCCTCTTGATTCCTGCCAAGAATGGTTCCTAGGAAGTCGAGAGTGACAGTCAGTGGCTGAAGTGCATTTCAGATACACACCAGCCTGCCCTGCACCCCTCCCTGTGCTTTAGGAGGTCTGCTCCAGGCCGTCAAAACCTGTGCAACATGTTTTTCCCAGCAAGAATGCCCAGGAACCCCGTTTGGCCACACTCAAATTAAGGTCTCTGGCTGCCCTTCCCCACACCTTCAAAGACCACCACCTTATCTCATTAACAAGGCTCTTAATTCCCTTTATTTTAAAATTTTATGTACATATGAATGATCTGTATAATGTACACTCAATATAGAAAGTTTTTATATACTGGATAGCGTATAGAACATTTCACAATTACACTAATTTCTTACATAACATGTCAACTTTAAGGTTTTTTTTTGCTGAAGCTCTGTCAATTTGGTCAAGCCAGTTATACATACGAATGTCTAGTGCTGTTTGATCTCAGGAAGAAGATAATGTTAATGATTAAGGACATCAGTGAACTGGTGCAGGGACAAACCCTTTGCAAGTCACGTTCAATGGGAGTGATCACATCAGACTGGGGAAAGAAGGGCTGCCCTTTTGTGGGGGAGGTGTCGGTGAGGTCAAAGTGATTTTAGCCCAATTCCTCGACTGTAGCTCAACTCCAGTCATGCTAATTCATAAAATATAAAAACTAGGAAAGTTTGATTCACAGTCTTGTAAACAAATATAAAGGAACAAAATGTGCTTATGTACAACAAGAAAAAAAATTCTTGTGTACCCATTTCAGCTGATCCACAGAGTGCTTTCTTGTGTTACAGTGTGATAGTTAGAATCACTTTTTCCTAAAAAAAAAAAAAAAAAAAATCCCAACAAAACAGTCATAGAAAAGGAATAACACTGTCATTAAACACTTGGAAAGGCAGTAAGTTCACTTCAATGTGTTGGAGGAAAGTGCCGTTCCTCATCACTGGCCAGTCTGCCTTTCTGTCTCTTTCACAAGAATTTCCAGTCCTTAGCTGACATCTCCGACTTCATTGTCTACCGGGGGTGGTACGTTGGGCATTACAGATGATGTCGTCCCTGCAGTAAGGTAACCAGCAACTCCAGGGCCTTTCAGGAAGCAAACAGAAGAGCG
>NW_009259965.1:1780410-1834995 GCF_000687185.1 Egretta garzetta | reverse complement strand
GAATTAAGGCATCTTGGTCCACTAAGTGGAACAGCTTGTGGAGACCATTCTCAGGCTTGCTCAGCGTTTTTTATTCTGATGTGCCAAATAAGTTACAGAAGAACCCCAACCACCAGCATTATCCATCCCGCTTCCACTAGGGAGGTGGCCGTAAAGAAGGGGCAGCCTTCCTTCACTAAGGAGAGGACCCACTGCAGAAGTGAAGAGAGTTCAGGCATGTGTTCCACTACCGGGCTCCGCACTTACACCTTCAGTGCCACAAAGGTTTTCCCAGCCGCATATTTAATGGAAACTCAGTGGGCTGCCCCATGAACAAGCAGAACTGCCTTATGCTTGCCTAGGCGGCTCCTTGTGCCTTCAGTTGGCAAAAGTAACAGCATTCGTGGGATACTCAAGCTCTGTGTCCGAGACAGATTCATTAATGGTAAGGAGTTCTCTGTCAATTACTATAGGGGCAGTCAGTTTTGCACTGCAGACAGAGCCCCTCTCCCTCAAAGCTTGGAGTTTAAAATTTAGTCATATAGAAACTTTCAACAAACGCAAAGAATGCTCATGCCGCAGCATGAGGTGTTTCAACAGCAGCTCTTATCCGATTGACTGTAGAAAACTGCCAGCCTGCAACATGTTCCTGCATCAATACAGCGATCAACTTGGGATTAGACCTTCAGCCTACGCCGCTAGCCTTCAACATGGTACCTTCTGCCAGGTCCTTTACTCTCCTCCCCTTAAGTCATCCTCACAGAGTTCTCCCAGGTAGTAAACCCTTCACGCCCCAGCCTCCCTTCTCACGCTACAGCCTGCGGCCAGAACATCAGAGCATGGTTTGTCTCCTTGCAAACATTCCTATGCTGCTGCTGCAAGCAAGGGAGCAGAGCAAGCAGCGCCTTTGGTAGAAACAGCTGCCTGGCTTCAGAAGGGGACTTCTCTTTGCCAGCCCATCGGTGGCATCTACCGAGAGCCAGACCCACTTTTACAGGTCCTAGCGCAAAAATTCCACTAGTTCTCTTGTCCCTCAAACTTTTCCATCATGGAGGACTCCTAATGGATTTCAGAAGTTTAGTTTCTCTGTAGCCCCAGCAAGTACCAGCCAGGGCAGCTGTTAGTTTTCTGCTGCTGTGTGCTTGAAGACAGCAAGTTTATCAGCGTTTTGCAGTTGGGACCACACGCTTGTTATGGTTCTATGACATGCATCTATTACTTGGAATGCAACAAGTGCAGCGTGCATTTTGCAAGACGGTATCTACCTGCTTTAGAGAGCTACACAGAAGTTAGCAAGCTGCCTGGCAGAGCAGATCTAAAGCCCACTTCTCAGGTGAAGGGGACTGCTGCCAGTTAGAAGGGAAGGAGAAGAGACACCTGAGGGAAGAGAAATAAGCAAGGGAAGTTTCAAGGGAAGTGCAAACAGCAAAGCAATTTGAAGCAAGACATAAGGCAGAATACAAGATAAGGCAGGTTAAAAATAAAGCTTGTAGTTTGGTTTCCATCTATACTTTGCATTTCTACAGCATCTTCATTCTACATTTGCAAGCACTTAAACATTCGGCAATTTAAATGCAGCACAGGCCGTCAGGCTGCTGGTGAGCTATACTGACCCCAGTCTCAAGCCTGACAGTGTCTGGTATAGTTTCAGTTCTTAGCCAGTCATGAGCCAGCATTTACTCCACATTTCTGATTTAAAGCATTTACAAAGTACCAAGGAAATTCAGTACTGACTGAATCAAGTGTTCAGGTGTCCTTTGTCAGTGGCATTAAAAGGCGCAATAAACAGAAAATTCCTGTTCAGGGCTAAAGCACCGAGTCTTTCCTGTGTGGCAACACTCATCAAGTGCTGCAATATCCCTACTCTCAATATCCCTACTCATTCTGCTTTCTAGAATGTTTAACTCCTGACTTGAAAGGCTCTTACTTCATTTTCTCAAAATACATGCTAGTATTTTGCAAGAAAAGCTTTCCTCCTGTCTGTATGGCCATCTGATTTATACCTCAATAATTCAGTTATGCTCAACAGCTTTACCGAGATCCCTATACTGGGTGGGATGAGAAAGCGCCATGCAGGACATGGCAGCGTTCGTTGTGACCTGTCACAAAGGGCTTTAAAACCTCAGCTGGGAGGCTAAACTTGTAAGGCCAAAGGATTGTTCAGCTGACAGCTATTGAGGAGTCAGGAGTTTGCATCATGTGTAGCTTTAGACAGAGTTGGCTACAGTGTCATTACAAAATATTTTCAGATATAGCAAGTGATCTGTGATAGCAAAGTTTTGGACTGGGATATAGCAGAATGTAGTCATTAAAGATGTGTCTATCACGTGCTGCGTGTGTGTGAAGGAAGAACCAAAATTTGCTTTGCCATGATGTAACTGGTCTAGGATTACACCCACACCGTACCATTACCAGCAAGGAAGCTCACACCAGTTCCTATCCTTTGTGTGCGCACAGCTGGAACGCTCTTCTACGCTGCTAGTGGGACTGAGGCGGGACCCCTGGGGTGCCATTTCAGCCTTGGTGGCACCAGGAGGGGACTCGCTCAGGGTCCACCACAGGTGCATTCCCGTATATGCTGCGAGCTCCAGGTACAGGCCAGAGGCCGTTCCCACCAGAGAGGGGCCCTGCCAGTGCACTGAGTCCGACTGGAACGTGGCCGCACGCCCTGAGCTGTTAACATTCAAACTGTTCCAATACTACAACTATGTGCCTAACACTAAAGCAGCATAATTCATGTGACAATTAATACAGACAAAATCTAACTGATTCTGAAGAAAGTTTACTCCTCCTCCCCGCCTAGCCTTGGAAAGCAATTTTTTCTAAAACCAAAGTAGCCTGATCCTGAGAAAGCACGGGAAGTTACTGTCATTCACTCATTCTGATTACATCTCTGCTTTATCACTACAGGGTACTTGCAAGACTCGCCAGTGTCCAGATTCCATTGCTCTTGATATTTTAGAAGTAGGTACAGCAAAGACTATCCAGAAAAATACATTCTCAACCAAAAAGAAAAGAAATGTTTGGCTTTCAATAAGTGTTTTAAAAACCATACTGTATTTTTACAGCATTGAATATTCAGGCCACATGATGGTACTAGATCCTGAAGATAAACACTATCTCCACAGTCAAGTCTGACAATTAAGTAACAGTTCAGTATGATTCAGGACATAAATAGTAACTGGTTGCTAACCTGTGAGGTATCCTGCTGTTTGAGTCTCAGAAATGAACAAGTCATGTTTCTGATCCTTGAAGGCACTCCATACAGAAGAACGAGACAGAATTTCATTTACCTACAGTATTTGAAGAGATTAACACAGTGAGCAAGTGACAGCTGTAATGATCATGGGGAACAAACTCATTTTCTAGAGCCAAACCATTCTGAAGGGATTACCAAGCAGCACAGTAGTAGTTTAGGCTGTGATACAGAATCACACATTTCTAAGGAGCCTGTTTTAAGTTGCTTTTCTGTTTGAATTGTGTGGCTGAACACACAGTGCAGAAGGCTCATAAAGAAAAGTCACTTGGCAGCTTGACTTTCTCCCTTATTCCCCAGTTAGGCAACAAGGAAAAGCAACCCTGCGAGCAGCCACTTTGCCACACGTCTAGAGCTGAGGTAGAACAGGACTCTTCCCGTACTATAGCGAGGTAGGGCCAACTTGGAGGAAAGACGTATCCCCAGTTTCCCTCCCTTTAAGAATGTTTTCAACATAAAGATATGAGAAAGGCACCAAGAACCAGCACAGTTACTGGGACCAATTTTACCACCTTGAATATACATCCATAACACTGCTACAGTTGTCTACATCAGTATTTATCCAGGAAACAAAAAAAGCATTTAAGTTTCTAACAGAAGTTCTGAAGAGTTACTAATAGAAGCCTACAAAGTTATAGAACATTTCTGCACTTGGGACTTGCCTTTTCACTCGTGCTCTTCACATGCATTGAACCAACGACGTCTCCACAAGAGATGGAGACGTTCCAGCCCATAACAACTTTGTAGTTATGCGATGTTAAGGTTTTAGGTAGAATGATGCACATGACAGCCGTAAGACTAAACAAGCAGTGTTCTGAGTTTGACCTTCCCAGGGTACAAAGCCCAGTTCAGGACTTGTCAGTACTTACCTGTTCTCCGTACTGCAGGCTGCGAGACATGGATTTCAGAGCTTTAACAATCTGAGCTTTTGTTGCGGATGGGCTTTCCAGGTTCTCAAGACCAATACCTTCAAGGAGCTTCAGAAGGTAAGGGACCAAATCTGCTTTCAAAGCCTGCAAACATACCCAAATGAGTTGTCTTAACAGGGACTAGGAAGTCCCACACAGATGTTTTACATCACTAGCATTAGCATGAACCACAAGTACCAACAGCTATTACCAAGTACGTTTCGCTAGTCAGCTTCCCCTGAGCTGTATAAATACATACAGGGGAAAGCAAAGATACTGTCCAGCAGTGGTGCTCTGTCTAGGTGTAAACTCAGTTAAATTAGCTGGCATTCCTACGTTAGGCTTTCTCAGCGGACACAGCCAACACTATCCTATGCATTAAGCTTCAACGCTCAGGTAGCATCCTGGAACAGATCTGCATTTTGGATAGAGGACTGACTTCTGACTTCTCCAATGTGAAAGGCACGTTAGTTAGATGGCTTCTGGGAAGCCTCTGGACACTGAAGTTGAATGGTACCTCTGTTCTTATGAGCAGGTTAGATAGACAAATATAAAAATACCACATTTTTACAGACTGAGAATATACTACTTACTTGGGCTACTAAGTCATTTTGCTCCTTCTGAAACATTCGATTAAGTGCTTCACAGGCTACACCAATTATATCCGATCTCTTTTTCATTCCATTCATGAGAGGGCTAATGGTCTCTAGCGATGCCATTGCTCGAACACAAAGCTATAGAGAGACAGAAACATCCAGAGTACTTTATTTTAGGCTAAGCTCGACCGTTACTGGCAGATAGTCAGCTAAGACCATAAATTTCTCAGTGTCTTTAATCTATTGGTTCCCCGTTAATTAGCTGTAAGTCCCTGCTCACCTGGTACCCAGTATTTATAGGCAGAATAATGCCCTTCTAGGAACACTACTAAACAATACAAATAACTCCAGTTACGCCTTTTTCTCTCCTTGACCACTTAAATGATTCGGTACCTCATTGTCAGACAGTATGTGCATGACACGAATGGCACTTTTAGGAATGGCGTTGTTCTTGTGATTCATAGCTTGGATTATCTTGTGAAGATGCCCAAGCGGAGGAACTTGATCAGCCAGCTGAGGCTGGGCACTGAACAGGCACACAGTTGCTGTGGTAATGGTTTCTAAAGTTTCCCCCTGCAAAAAACCAAAATCCAACAGAAAATGTAACTCAGTAAAGTCTTATGTGTCACCAAATAGCAACATTTTTCACTTGCTCTGTCACATTACATTTTTTGTTCCTTAACAACTTTATCATGTCACTTTGCTTTGAAATTGTTAAAACAAGAAGTTTAGAAGAATGTGACCAGCTCCAACAGTGGCAAGCATTCACTGGTTTCATGAACACAGATCTCACAGAAGTTTCTAAGCTCTACTTGCAGTACCTAGAGAAGCCAGCATCTGGCTGCGGCCTCTGCAGGCACAGCAGCTCATGTGCTAACCTGCTCAGTGGAAGCACAATAGCACCGAAGTTGAGGCTGGCCACCTGAAGGCCTTAATGGGTTCTGCAGTCTGTGCAGCAGCACTCTCCACACTTGTGGTATTCTGCATGCCCACACAAACTGCTACCACATCTTTATTAGAGATGCCTGTTTTACTCAATGTGCAAATTAGCTGCCTCCCTGCAAGGCTAACCCAGAATCTGTCTAAACACTGTTTCAAATTCAGTTATGAGTAATAGCATTAAGTGACTGACTTGAACATTGTTCTCATTTAAACTGTAACACGTTAGCTCTACTAATTGTTAGGTGGTAGCCTTGTATAGGTCACGTAATTTACACCAAAGTGTGAAGTTGGTGTTACAGGACATTAAACGCGTCAAGAGCTTAAAATTTTTAGGCAGTGTAGAACAAGCATTGTTTTCTTAGGTTGGTCAGTCATGGAATAATTAAAGACAATTCCTTTGTTAAGCCTCATCTCTACCACAAAACAAGCCTCCAGACTTACTGAAGCTAGTTCTGTGGCTTCAGGGACCTTAAAAGCACTGACTGGCTTTCAGAAGTTGCCTAAACATCTCTCTATGCTTTTACTGAGTTAGAAAGCAGAAAAAAAATCATTCATGTTGGGAAGAAAGTGTGAGAATGAAAGTTAATCAGATACTAACATACTAGTAGCTTAAGAACATTAAACAAACTCAAAGAGCAGAATCAGAAAAATCATCTTACATGGGGGTTATTTTTCTCCAGTAGTTCAGTAAACTTTTCCAACAGTGCAATGAGAAATTCTCTTGGTTTCCGTAAAACCCAGGCCGGCTGGGCAATAAAAATCCTTAGGAAGACTCCCCCCACTGAAAGTTCACCTTCTGCTTCACCATACACCACAGCAAAGTCTTCAGGCAGCTGTTGAATTGTAAAGTAGGAGGAGTTACTGGCAAGGGTGTTTGAGAGCTGTAACTTTTTCACTAACATCATGACTACAATTGGTAACGGTCACTGAACTAACTGTATTCTTCAAAACAGACCTGTGCAAGATCAACAAACGCTTCATCTTGAAGAAACATGAGGTAAGAAGTGAGAATAGAGAGAACAGTGCAGGCAGTACTGCTACACTGGACTTTTTTTCTTTCCAAAGAACACAAGTAACTAAGTCTACAACTACACTAGTGGTAAACACTCATTCAAGAGAAGTACCAGCAACAAGGCTGATAGAACAGCCCCCTCCTTTCTTTCTTGCACGCTTCCGGGGAAGGTTTCTCACCATTAACATAGGGAAGTTTCCAGTTTATGTCTGCAGCAAAACAGCCATCCTGCATGTGTTTAGAATCTGTTTTCATGTTGAACTAGACCACTGTTGGGAGGAAGTCATTCCTGGCCTTTCACAAATGTTGGTAAATGCTATAGACTGAAACAACTCTGATTGACCTGATGTTATGGAATGGCTCAGGCCAACAATTTCTGAGGCTCAGTGGCTTACTAATGTTCCTGAACATTTACCACGACCAAGTTTACTACAGCTAGGTAGTAAGTGACTTTTTCCAGGAAACTGGTATTGTCCTTCGTTGCTGGCTTTTGACCTGAACTATCACAAAATTCAGAGTATTACTGGCAAACCCCACAAGTGTCTGATTTCAAGGTACAAGAAATAACGAAAGCAATTCAATGTTAAAACAGTTATGTTAGCACAGCAGTGAGTTCCTGTTGGTACTTTAAGAGGAAAGCCTGTCAGAGTTACACACATGCATATATTATCTGCTGGCTTATAGCCTCCCTGGACACACCCAAAGCAGAAACAGTATACTTTTACCTTCCAGTTAGTGTCAGGGTTGTCCCTCTGAAGTTTAAAGTGCCTTTAAAAAGAAAGTATGTTTTAACAAGCAGTAAAAGCAGCAGTCAGTTGTCTTCCCTACTTGACACCTCAGTCTCCCTCCATAACTGTGAAGTAGTTCCAGTTCCTAAGCCCCATTTTCTCCTCATTGTAACCCCCTCCCAGATCTTACAGCAGTGAGCAAATACCTGGATTGTGCACAAACCGCACTTGCATCACTGAGTTACATGTAAAATATACAGTGAACAAGTTTCACTGAAGTCTGGCTTGCAAGGATTCTACTTTTTACAGGCAGAGCTCTGTCTCACACTTCTATAGCAGCTCTGGTTTACTGCCACTAAAAGAGTGTCTCAGTTAAGGAAATACTTAGTCAGTAGGTCTCCACATACTCAAGCATCATTTCTCGAACTGTTGTCGATACTCTCTCCCTGGAGTTGTCATTCCAAATTAATTCGGGATTTTCATGAGTTCCCTCAAAGATATGAACAGCAGCTTCAGGGTTGTCCCTCATGGCATCCATGAAGACTCCAGGTAAAAATTTCATTAGTGTAATTCTAACCTAGAAAGGATTAACAGAATTGACATGTAGTACACCACAAGTCAAACTAACAGACGGAAAAAGAGAGAACTCTGGGAAGTCCAATTATTTGTAGTGCTATAATGCCAACTGCTACAACACACCACCACAAAATAGAACAGTGCTATCATGTTAAACAGCAACAGCCCATGACAGGTCTGAAATCTAGGTATCTAACGTTAAAGTCATTACAAATGGAAACCAAACTGCTTATAGTAGTTACAGTAAATACAACTGCTTCTAGAAGTCTGCTCACAGAATAAAAGTTAGCAATTTTGAAAAAGCCAGACTGCTCTTCTAATGAATGTTTCAGTCACAGAAGAGTTTTTTTTTGTTCCATCTTCAGAGAGGCCGGTAATATCAAGATAAGAGTTCCACAAGAGCCATTAAGATTCTTACCTTTGGACCCACCAGCTTATCTGCAGTCATTTTGGCAAAGAGCTCTGCTGTTTGGGCTCGGACCTGCGGATGGGTCGAGTTGCAAAACATGTCTAGTAAGTAGATTAAAGCACCTATACAAAGAGACAGGAAAACATTCACATTTTTTTCTGGTCACAAGTAGTATGAATTCACCAATTCCACACTGACTGTTCTAAAGGGAAGAGTAGGATTTGGCCACTGTATTTGCTTTAAGTCCAGTGCTGCAGAAAGGTTTGCTTTCAACGTAGTACTGTACCTTTTGCCATGGCCTCTTTAATTATTTTTGTGCTAGACGTCAAAGCATACAAAGTTTCAAGGACGAGTTGCCGACCTGTCAAAAGAAAAAGTATTAAGAACTTTGTACCATATAGACTATTAACCAATCAAAAGTCAACTAAACTGATCTTAACAGGAAGCTGCATCAAAACTGCAGTAAAGCTCATGACAATTGCAAGCTTAAAGATTTCTGGCTAAATTGACTTAGTTAAGGAACGTCAGATCAATCACATTCTAGTACAGCATCAGTCTTTAATTAGATGTTTACTACCTAAAGGAATTAGTCAATGAAATACTACGCAATTCAAACACAAATTCGAACACCTGCAATTCCTATGTGTCAGCTCACACATTTAAGACAACAGGTTACACAGAACATTTTTTTAATCATTCCCACTAAAATGCTGTTTTAACCCAAAACTTGCTAGTAAATTCAGCCAGCTGCATTTAATTAATTTCTGAGTTGGAAACCCTTTACCTTGCAAGACTAAGAATTACATGGTACATACTTGAAGGTAAGGAATGCAGGAGTGCCAGTAAGTTAGCAAGAACCATTGCCTCAGCAATATTGTTAACACATTCTTGGTTACTTGTTACTATGTTCACTACCTGTAAAAGACCAGAAACAACACTTGATTATATTCCAGCTGTTAAGACATTGTCCAGAAAATACAGTGTAGGATGAAATCAGTCGCCTCACTGGCCAATATAGCCAGTATTTATGATGTTTATCCCTGCCACCAAATTGTCTTATCACCCCAGGGAAGAAAGGAGCAAAGACACAGACAAGAAGCTATCGCTTGGTCCTCCAAGGAGGAACTGACACCTTGGAACCCCGATCTTCATACTTTTCAGGTGCTACTTTTAACAGTTACACAATCAGGTTTGTTTATACTGATGACATAGAGTATGCAGACAGGGTGGGGTTGGTTTTGTTTGTTTCATTTAGTTTTTTTTACCTCCAGAGCCAACTGCTGCACCTGGCCAGCTCCATGAACACGCAGAAGGGAGAATATCAACTTAAAGTGACCTATGCATTCACACTCAGAACCTGCAAGAGACCAAGTAAGTTACTCTCTTCATGTTAGCCAAAGCGTTCACTGAAGTCCATCCCAAGCCCACATTTCACTGCAGAGAGAGGTGTTAAGCACTACATGTCTGCGTATAGTCTGCCACAGCTCCTACAGGCCAGCACCTGCTACAGAATTAGAAAATTATGAAGTCTTGTCTATTAATCTAGCTTTCACAAAGTCTCAGGTCAACAATATTTCAAAAAGAGGAGATACTTCCTCCCTCTAAGGCAAGTAACCGAGCTAGTTCTTGGACTACTTGCATTCTTACAAGACAACTAAGCGAGTTCAGTTATTTTATTTATCATTGGTTATCAGTACTTCTTGTCTTCAAATACTTGCCCTTTCTGATTATCTCAGCTCGGAGCAGGGTTGCTATCTGCAGCAGTAACAGCTGCCTTCAAGGTTATAATTGCCCAATACAGATAATCCAGCCTGAGAACCACCTAACTGCCCATTATTAGAAGCCGTGATAGCAACATGAGTTGCTTTTAGAACTAATATACAATACAGTAGGAAAACGTCTTAATTGTGTGTCCAGGCTTTTCCAGTCTGTACACTGGTATCTGCTCATAAGTCTTTTCTGATATTAGCCACCCACTCAAGAGCATTTTCTCCTCCTGCTTTAGTAATGCCATGACATGTTTTTAGGTGTTTACTAAAAAGCAGTCCTCAGCTCAAGGGTGTTCTTTTTGGCTTTTTTGATACAAGGAAGTTTAAAAAAAAAAAAAAAAAAAAAAAATCGGCTAAAATTCTTTTGAAGGATTACAAGAAGTTTCATCCAAGAAGTTTAAGTCTTCCTAGCAAGAGCAGGCTAGAATTAGAGTTAAACCCCAGTGTTTCAGAGAAGAAAATAGATAAGGCTTGGATTTCACACAAAACTTTAATACATCTACTGATAATGTTCTCTGGGGGTGGGTGGAACAAACAAAAATGAACCAGCAAGCCTATATGGCTTATCAACAACGCTGAAGTCTGTTAGCCAGCAAAACAAGCTTCCTTCTGGCTGGAAGACAGACTACAGAGGTCTGCATTTTTTAAGGTTGTCCACAAGAAAGCCTATCAGGGAAGTTCATTTTTAAGCTTACCTGGGTTGTGTTTTATCACGTTTCTCAGAGCCTCCAGGGCCATTTCAACTCTCCTTAACCGATCTCCATGTTGATTGGACTCTACTTTCCCAGTCTGCGTTATTGCCATTAGCGTATGGAGGTACTGTGCTTGTGAGCCTATGTAATCCAAGAGGCTTGCAGCAAATGCTTTAGGAAACTTTAAATTAGAGATGAAAATGTTTTTAGCTCTGTGATGCAACAGTATTCACACTAGAAAAAAGTGTATCCAAATAACTTGTCCTACATTTCACATATCCCTTTCTTCCAGGCAGGCAGGCAACACTTTTCTACTCTGATCATTGTAACATCTGGAGCACATTAACCCTATTTATATTTAAACAAACCCTGCAAAACCTGCCACTACTTCAACAGCATTCTTAAGATGTATGTTTGTCCACCTATATAGATGGACAGCACAGCCACTAGGCAGAACCACTACCTCCTGAAATTACTGAATAAACCTGAGTCTCTACAAGCTTGCACTGCAGACAAAAGGCATTAAGCCATCCAAAGCAGCACATCTTATGGCAAACTCATTGTTCTATTTAATTTATTCTACTCCAATAGAGAGATATCCCGTAAGCATGCTGATCATGTTGAAGGCAACTTCCGTAAGATTTCACATTTTCTCCATTCTGTTTGCATTAACAGATAAAGAAGGAACATTACAAACATAGTTTCAACAGGAAGAAAGAACATTCCAAATATAGCTTCAACAGAAAGGTTTTTAAGCTACATCTCACCTCTAGTTGGAAGGTAGGAACCTCATTGTAGACTCTAACAAACACCTCTCCCACAATAAGTTCCTTTGCATGGTCACTGAAGACAAAGTCAGATCCGTAGCTCTTGTCACAATCACCCTTTAGGCAGAGATAAGCAGCACAAGCTCAGACAGGAAGTAATCTTGTAGAAAGTGTAAAGCTATAACCCAATAATGAAATAGACAGTACTTGAACAGAAAACTTAAAGCTTTAGCAAAAGTCAGAAGCTCAAGACAGATTGAAACATAAGCATGCAAACTCTTCGGTTTTTTGTTTTCTTTCTAAGACTACTGAATGAAGGAAGCAACTTGGGAGTAGACAACAACGGATACTTGTATTAACGATACCACTGTATTACAAGCAGCTACACCAGAACACAAAATAGTTTAAAAAATAGTAGTGGGATGTAAAGTAAAGAGTATCTTACTCTTTTAATCATGCTTTCTTGTTGAGATTCCAAAAACTCAAGTAATTCGGCTCTTGTCCCATTGTTCCAGATCAAGTAGGGGTTCTCAGTGTTACTGTTAAGCATCTTGAGAGTCTAAGAAATAAGGAATTTACATGATGTGACACATTTATAACTCAGTTCTGGATCATTATGCACAGTAATCAGTGTTTCATGATACAAGTTAATCCAACCTCATTAACAACTAAACCAATTTCATAAGCAGGTTTAAAGCATCAAGTTGTCCACATACTAGGAAAACAGCATGTGTAAGTTATTTGGTACCATACAATCCATATTTTATTTTTTCTTTATTCTGCTTGGAGCTACACTTACTTCTGATTCTCTTATTTTTGACAGTAAGCAGCAACTACCTACAGCATCTCTTTGCAGATGACTTCCTTGGCACCATTAAAAAGAATAGTTTAGCCTTTGCTCTCCATTATCACTATATATCCTTAAGCCTTCAATTACCTCACCTTCTTTACTCCCATTATTTGTTTTGCAAATATTATTCTACAGGGTACTGTTCCTGCCCATAGTATTTGAGGCTGAAACAGTTTTTCCTTGCAATTACTTAAACTGCAAAGGAAAAAAACCAAACCAAAACACACTGCTGTTCTCTGCATGAGGTTGGTCTAGGAGAGTTCAGCGTTTTACAGGTGACCCAGTACTCCTTCTGTAAATCACCAAGGAAAATTTTGGCCAACAGATGCTTACCTCAGTAGGACTGACCACAGCGAGTTTCCTTGCAATATAGGGTGTCAACATTCCAGCCAAGCTTTTCCTGATTGTTGGGTTTTCGGGTGTAGCTTGTTCTTCAGAGAGATACCCTCCGAGGCGACTCAAGGCCAGGAGACTGAGCTTAGCAAGGCTATTCGCTACCTCCTGAAAAATTCAGAGACAGTTATAAAAAAGCTAGAGCTTACTGTAGAAGTATTTGAATAGCTAGAGTTGTCCAACACTTCTGCACCAGAACTGGTATCTCCTATTTATCTGCATCGCTAGTCACACACTGATGTCTAATAAGACACTAGGTGCTGCACAATATGACCACTGTATTGTGGTCTTAAGCAACACAGTTAGGCATGAACACTGATATGTAGGAAAAACTGGGGCATCAAGGTGAGCCAAAAGCTTACAGAAGCTATTTAGTGTAATAGCTTCTGGCCAGCCAACAGCTCCTGCTAGCACAGTCAAATATCAGCATAAGCCTTTTATGACAGTGATACAAGAGTTAATAACTACAATAGACTGTTCAAAGCTCACCTCATCTAGTAGCTGAGGAAGAAGTGCCATACTTAGAGGGTCACTATTTAAGGAAATGAAGTGTGAAGCCATTTACATAGCTGTGAGGCAAAAGGACAATACGGTCCTAAGGCAGACATTTCAAGTAAGTTCATGGTGTTGCTAGATGGCCCCTTCAGTTGAGCCTCAAAAGAAAAGGACTTTTTCTTCTGATAGCACAAATTTACTTTTTCATTGTTCACCGTAGATAAAAATCCCTTGCACTAAGTCAATTAGAAACTATGGGTTTGGCAGCTTTAACATTTGAACTCAAAACATAAGCTACTTTTTTTAAAAAACAAAAACAAAACAAAACCAAAACCAACCATAAACACAAAACCCAAACAGTATTTACACTACTAGACAAAAATCCCCTTCAAAAACTGCTTTGTTAACATTATTGTTCATGTAATTCAATGACTAATGAGTATTTGAATACACTTATTTTGTTAATAACAGATGGCAAGCAACAGCCATTGCTGTCTGGAAGCATGCAACTTGTTAACAGTACCTGGTGATTTGAATCTTCACTTTTCTGAATACCGCTCTCTTCTAGCGTATAGTCATAGTTGAAGAGGTAACCCAGTAAGTACCAGAGAACTCCAGCTTGGAACAAGTGCGTTTGTAGCCAGTAATCTAAGGCAAAGGAGCTAACACACTCCACTCCCAAAGAAGCTACTCGCGGTATGTTCTGTGGAAGGAAAAGAAGTTTGCCTTAGTACTTGTGACCAAGGAAAGCCAACTGGCTTCCTTACCAAACAAAGGCTTAAAGCCAAAACTTGCTAATGCTAGAGTACTATCTGAGCAGCAGAGAGATGAAAACCGAAGTAGACAGAACAGTATCTGCAGCTGAAGTTAAGTGTCTGGTAGCCTTTAAGAAACATGGCTCATTAGTCAGCATCCTTCAAAGGAAGAGTGCTTGAATAGTTATTTCATACAATGAGAAAGAAGCACTGGTGAACTGGTGGAAAAACAATTCAAGAAGGTGGCAGAGATTCCCAGGCAAGCTTTTCATGTGCTCTGCAGGGACTAAAGAACAGACAGGCGCTTATAGTCCATTACTATAATCTGGTTTTGTAGTATTCTGTTTTCACATACCCCATATGAAAAGTTCAAGACAAGTTTTCCTTCCTTAATTCAGACAAAATTTGGCATTTATATAACATAAGTTCTAAAGAGCTAAATGGCAAAAAAACCTTCTTAAATACTGTTCCTAGACTCCTAAATGTCCTTAATTCAGACAAAATTTGGCATTTATATAAGTTCTAAAGAGCTAAATGGCAAAAAAACTTCTTAAATACTGTCCTAGACTCCTAAATCAGCATAAACTCTACCTGCTTTGCAAGACCTAGCTCTAGTACTTTTATCCGCTGATTTAGTACAGTAAACCAATCAGCTAGACCTAAGTCAGTTAAAAGGCAAGAACAGCTGAATCTTTGTAGTGATTGTGTTTTAAGTCCACTAAATGGATTCAAATACAGGCATTGAGAACAAGGCAGTGAGTGTTCTGTATCCCACAATGATTAGCTGGGATCTTACAGGAGGGTTTGATCAGCCTCTGCAATTGTCCTATCTCCCTTAAGAACAGAACAGTCCCCTAAACATTTAACAGTTAAATACCCATTTAGGCAAAGGAAGGGAGCTCTTACCTTGCCATAATACAGTAGCCTACAGAGGTCCTTAATGATGTTAGGCATTTCTGTAATCTTCTCTCTGCATTCCTCAAACTGAGCTGCTACGCTGTAACACTTACTAATATATCCACATACCTAAAAAAAGCAATATTTTATTGGTTCCAAGTGGAGGGGAAAGGCATGCTTACAATCCTATTTTTTAATAGATATAACACTATACCAGTATTTTAAATTATATACACACACTTCTATGTATTATCATACTATATGTACATCATATTATATAGTCAGTCTTCTGAGAAGCTCATACAATCAAAGTTGCTGCAACTTACCTGGACAGACATATCATCTGGTTTGCTAGAACGAGTCAAGACCGCTACACAACGGTTAAATGCTTCTTGCAATACCTGTAAGGATCAGGTGATGCGTAAGTTCAGTCACAACAAAAACTGATAAAGGCTGGCAGAAATTAAAAATGGGTTTATCAGCTAATGTTTTATGTCTGAAGGGAAACATTTGACAAAATCTGCCGCTTGCTCAAATGTTTTGTAGGGGCAAAATTCCTTGCAAGTACTGGTACTAGCATTTGGTGCTTTCGAGTCGATAGCATTCTGACATGCAAGCTAATATGTGCAAGGAAAATCCCTTCTGCTGAAGTGACTTGTTCACATTTATTCACATACAGAACGCAGAAGCTCTCAATAGAGCTCTATAAAGAAGAGAAACATCACATGTAGTTTGCTTTTCCACAGTCCAACAGACAAGCCTATGTCCTCCAGAAAGGGGTATATTCTGCAAGAGGCTTCCCCTACTGCATCCAGAAAAGAGGCAGTAAGAATGCACAAGAGTCTCAACAAGACCAAAGCTGATTCTCAATTGCATCTGATGTTCTGTGCATTGAGGATCTATGATTTTTAGCTGTGGAAGAGTTAGACTAAAAAAAGAATTTGTTTCAGTAAGTTTCTTTCCATTCACCTCAATTCCATTTTCTCTTCTCAGTTCCTCTGCGTTTAATGCTGAACAATTGACAGTATGGAAAGCAAGTTCCGTAGCAGCAGGTAACAGAGGAGATTCTTTGGAAAACAAAAGGTCATCTGATGTTTCAATGGTAATAGTCTTTATCAGCATAGGATAGCCTGCATACTTGTAAGGTTTCAACTCTGAAAGAGAAAAAAAAAGGTTGAAGGGGAGAGAGAGAGAGAGAGAGAGAGAGAGTCTAAACATTTTAAATCAGCACATAATTATCAGTGGAAGATATATCAGATATATAGGGACTGGGAGTCAAAGAAAGCCAACACCTGGGAAAACTGGAGCAAGACTGAGCAGTCCACACAATCTGACTCCTTATCACGTAAGACCATTCATGCTAGAAGCTGACAAAGCTTCATGGAAAGAACTCATTTAAGATTAAAAAGACTTCTCTCCAGCTCAGCAAGCCCCCAAGCTCAGAGCCTTCCAGATGATGCATGTCTGTCCCCAAAGAAACACAAGTATAGCTTTGTCTCCCTGTCTTAGGCCATGACTGTCTAACAATAAGCCTATAAGGACATTTTCCAGTTTGATGTGGCAATTGTATGTTTTAAATAATTATATTTTTCTTTCCTTTAGGGCTCAGCAGTGCTAAAGAACAATTTCATCTTACAGTGTGGAGCCAATTGCGAGCTGACCTACATAAGTCTACAGTAATGTTGTCACTGCCTCCACACAACTGACAAAGCTATGACTGCATAGGAGGTTCTTAGTTTACCATTACAATCTAACACTTACGTAGCAAAACACTGTTGACTCTGCAAGTCCCCCAGCCAGGGACTGTAGCTAGAGCCAAGGGTTGGGGTACTCTAGCTCTAATCTCTCTCTTTCCTAGTTGGGCTGTGAAAGAGGTAGTGTTGCAGTACACTCACCAGCGGACTCTAACACTAGTCAGAATTTATGCAAGTTTATCTCATTTTTTAATAGCCACATGAGCATAATCTCATTTATATCCAGAATCTGCCATTTGGGTGACTAAGTCCTAGCTAGGACTTTTCTGCATAAGCAGAATTGTAATTTTAAGTTATATATGGAGGAAGATTCAAACTGATTAGTATTGGTGCAAAGAATTTCAAGAAGCTATTCAAGCTTTTTTTGAATTAAGTTCTACTGCAAATGAATTTATTTCATGGAAGAAAGAGTCATACTTTGAAGCCCTTTACCATAGCTACATAATGCCATGGCAAGGCAGAAACCAGGTCAACATAATGGACTCAAGAACAGAAGAGATTAAAACTGACTGTAATGGCCACTAAAGAAATGAATATAAAACATGCTTCTGAGAGAACATGCTTACCTTCCTTATGCCTGTTGAAGAGGATGCTTTGAGTTTTCAAGATCAAAATGATGTTTTCTGGATCTGGCCCATCTATCACCTTGGCAGACTTTGTGCATAGGAACTCATACGCTTTATTCACTTTTTCAAACATATCCTGCAAATAGAGAGAAACAGTCTTAAGAGTTGCTAAGAACTCCCTAAATTACTGCAAGCCTGCAGCATCAGTTTACATGCAGGTAAAACAAAGCATTCCAGGTTATTAGCCACAGTACTAGTTTTGTTGCCTTATTACACTTAAGAAAATACTCTGAATAACCTTAAGAACACCGGTTTACAGATCAGTTTTCTTTTGTCTCCTGAACTCCGTCATAGGCAAGAGGCTAAAGCTAAGTCAATTCCACTATGACAAAAGTACAGCTTAATTGATTGTAACAATAGGCAGAGGATGCAGCCTGTCTTTGAAAGGGAGCAATTAGCTTATTTAGGTCCTGTATAACTCTTTAAGCCAGATGCTTTCCGAGATGTGGGTCTGACCTGATTAAATCAGTTTACTGTAGAAATACTAATATTCCTTAGTTGACATCAGTTAAATTACTCATCTGTAGTATTCATCTGTATTCTAGTATTCATCTAGGGCATAGCTTTTACAAGGGAGAAAGAAAATATAAGTGGGCGCTTCAGAATTCTTAATACATGTAACAGCTGAATTTGTCCCCACTTCATTAACGCCATAAATTTGTATTGTACATACCCTGCCTTCTGGATTCTTGTCTGGGTGATATTTTTGTGCCAGCCTGAAATAAGCTTTCCTGATCTTGCTTTCATCATGCCTACAAGGAAACAAGTCCCATTACCTTGAATAACAAAAAAACCCAGAAATACAAGCCTGGATTCTGACAACAGTACTACTAGTAACTGCAATTAAGTGAAAAATACAAAGCTCTCATATTTCAATTTGAAAATCCCACTTCATCAGCTGACACTGAATGGGGGTAATCATGTGGCCACAGAGTAGAATTTTAGAAACAGAAAGTATTTTAGTACCTCTTGTACTGAATATACTAAACAAAAGGTGTTCAAAGTCCCTGAATCTTCTAAATGAAGAGTCTAAAAGATCAGTAAGTGGTAAGAGTTAGTAGTTCACGATTTGTAGTAACGGCACTGTTCTTGAAGGATAAATACAAAGTGTGGTCAGTTCTCTTCTAGAGGCCTGAAGTCAGAAACCAATGGCAAGATAGGAGGTAAAATATCCCAGGGGTATTACCACCAAGAAAAAGGACAATATTTGGCATGTTCAAGTTCTGCCATATTCTTTGCTTGCTATGGTTGAGTCTAATGCTTGTCCTGTAAAACGGCCTAGTGAGTGTTTTGAAGCAGAGCTCAAAGCGTTTTTTTTCCCCCCCCAGTTTGCATTTGTCTGAACACTTTATAACTATTCTCTCAAACACTGGAGTTTGCTTTATCTAAAAAGAAACAAAGCCTGAAAAATCCATCTTCCACTGTGGAAAAAGTAGGTGCTAGACATAACTGACCTAGTACCAGTAATTGTTTGCAGGTACTGGGATAAGAAACTGAAGTGTACAGAGGTTATGTAGATGTACTTATACAACTTTATATACTGAAAACAACTTACTGGCCTTGCCCTTTGGGAAGGTTAAGGACTTCATAAGCATCATCTATCGACATGGTAGGTGGCTTCTTTTCTACCTCCTTCTTCCAAGCTTCTAGTGTATCCTTCAATAGTTTAACCTAAATAATTGCAACTTATTAGTGTTTCATTTATGCTGACACCAGCATACGTCATCTTTATTAAAAAAGTGCTTCTTTAATAATGAGTCCTTATCACTCCAAGTTCAAAGACCTACTCCTTTTACCTTTAGTAATTATGGTTCTCCCTCCAGTCAGGAAGCAATTCAGACTTTGCTTCACTGCAGTGCTATACTTTATTCAAGATAAGAACATCTTAAGATTAAAATGTCTATGTAAGTGTCACATTAGAAGAGGGAGAATCACTTAGATGAGATGCAGTTCACATCTCAATACTACAAAAACTGTAACAAAGCTGCATGAGTAAGTAAAGCTGCCTGCACAGATCTAGACGATAGACTTGTACCAGAAAGATCTCACCAATTCAGTTAATGTACCAATACCAAGTTAGCTCAGTTTCTTGGCCAGAGTGGACAAGTAAGAACCCAAAAGTGATAAATCCTCCCACCCCCAATCACTTGAGGTTCATCGAAACACTATCTGAAGTTTCTTGGATGCTTTATTTTGCTTTTTTAAGTAGTCACCACAAGGAGGGTATACTTAACACGTGGTTGCTATATGGCATGAGGACTATTCTGCTTCAAAATAGTGTTTTGCTTATGAACCAAGTCAGGATGAATCAGTTACTTGCAACAAACCTAGCATTTGATTTCTTTAGGTTTTGTTACAAATCCTACTTTTAGGACTCTGAAAGATTAAGAACTAAATAAATCCTAAAATACTTCTTACTTACCGGATCTTTAATCGGCCAGTCTGGAAATCTGAGTGTATCACAGAGATGCTTGAGGTAATAAATATTACAAAACAGCTCATTTTCCAGTTGTGGATAGTTGATAACTGGGATAGGACAGTATTGGTAGAGTGCTCTTGTATTGCTTTGAAGACGAGGGGTGAAGTCAGCAAGATGAGCAGCAATCTTCTCTATCATAAGACGCCTAAAAGTTACAAAGTTCGGTTTAACACTTGCCAAGCAGTCCTCAATAACTGTGTTCAATGGTTTCTTCTGAAGAGATCTGCCTTAGTAGTTTCCCCACATTTCAGAAGGGATTCAGAATAGGATTCAGTCCTATTCTGTTATAAAGCTGTCTCAATGCCATGACAATTAGTTTATTAAAAACAATGTCATGTGACATTTTGCCCTCCCTCAACACCTCTTTACTTTTTGGGAGACCCTAAAAATGTATTGTGATATTAGAGGTATATCTCCTAGACAGGTGCTGGTAATAAACAAGTACAGTAAGTATAAAGCAGTCCACATAAATAGTGAAGTCTCGCACTCATGAAAGGAACTGAATCAAGTATGAGAGAGGCAGGTGTAAAGGCTGTCAGATGTTCAGGGAAATATTCCCCTTCCTGCTGCCAATTCCACTTCCCCCCACCCCTGCTATTTTTGACAGAAGCAGAGGGCAATGCAAGACATTGCCCTTGCAGAAGGCAAACAGAGGGAAGTAACGAAACCATGGAATCCAGGTATTTGGGGCATTCTTTAGAAACGTCAAAGACAAGATCTCTTCAGCATGAGATGTAGTTCAGATTTGTTTGTCCTTCTGACAGAAAGCAGTTACCTCATTTCATTGCTCCAAATTGCTTCTGGAGTATCAAATTCTCCAAGGAATATCTCAGAAAATTTTTCCGGTTCATAGTTTTCTAAATAACACACCATTGCTTCAGGAAGAATATGTCCAAGTATACTTCTTTGAACTATATCTTGACCTTTTGTCTACAGAAGAGATCACACTGTCATCTCTAAGGTAATCTGAAATCAGTCTTGTTAACCAACCCAATATCTAAAAAACCCTCCCCCTTTGCCCTTATAGTTCTTGAATTCTAACTCTTGAGAAAACTTAAAAAAAAAGAACAAGCATCGAGTATTGTTAAAACAACTACAGGTGGTCTGCAAAGCTATTTGGAAACAGAGGTAGTTACTTTTGCAATCTACTCACTTCTTCAGACTTGAAAGCTTGTTTTGTATGTGTGTATTTCAAAAACCTGTAACAGAAACAGCAGTTATTTTCTGTTTAACTGATATTTAAGGCACTCTTGAAAGCTAAACAGACCAACATAGTCCAGCTGGCAAGCCTCATACATTTACTCTGAGATAAAACAGTTAACAGCAACAATTGAATGAATCTCTGTACAAAGTCCCTCAAATCCTTGGGAGCTGCACCAACTTAAGCACTCCTATGTTAAAAGTGTTCATCGTTTCAGTTTGAAAGTCTTGTTCCCGAAAGCTTGCTTTCTTCGCATACACACACAAAAAAAAAAAAAATTAAGCTGACCGTTCTTTTCCTGCACTGTCAGATCATCATTGCAGGGACGAAACAAGATGATCTTATGCTAACTGCTGACAGTCCTGTTACACTGGAGTCATCATTTCCCAAGGCATTTTGCTACAGAAGAGACTTAACTGAATTGTACAATAGATTTTTATGAACTACTGAATTTAGAGGAAGAGTATTGGAATGAACTGCAATAGCCACCTGCATGTGCAATGCATCTGTGTCAGGCAGTACAGACTGATTTAACTGGTTTAGGCTTCAGTACCAAAACAGGCTATTGGATTTTTCCACCACTTTGATAGCTGCTTGCTATCAAAACTACATTAGCCTATCAGTAGCCTCTATTACTGCTCTTTAGTGCCTGTAATGATTTGTTCTTCTATAATGAGCCATGCCTAGTTGTACTGTTAGAACTACACAGAGTCACAGAATCATTAAATCATAGAATCATTAAGGTTGGAAAAGACCGCCAAGATCATCAAGTCCAACCGTCAACCAGACACCACCATGCCTACTAAACCATGTCCAGAAGTGCCATGTCTACATGTTTTTTGAACACCTCCAAGGATGGTGACTCCACCACCTCTCTGGGAAGCCTGTTCCAATGCTTGACCACTCTTTCAGTAAAGAAATTTCTCCTAATATCCAATCCAAACCTCCCCGGCACAACTTGAGAGCATTTCCTCTCATCCTATCCCTTGTTGCTTGGCAGAAGAGACCAACACCCACCTCGCTATAACCTCCTTTCAGGCAGCTGTATAGAGCAATAAGGTTTCCCCTCAGCCTCCTCTTCTCCAGACTAATATGATCGGGCAGTACTCTCGTTCCCTCCCTGGCAGGGTCATAAGCAATTCACTTTTTTAGTGACCGACTAGACCATGTTGAGGCGACTCTTCTAGAGGATGTCTGCTTGCAATCTTATCTTGGTTCTAGCAGGCCATACTCCGTGGAGTATTTTAGAGCAGCAGTCCTTCTGAGCATGACTGGTCAAGAGGCATTTTTAGCTATTCTTTTTCCTCACCTTGCAATAGGAAGTACATTGGAACCCGTGTACATCATGATAAAGAAGAATACTCCACTCAGATAAAAACGAGGTAACTGAGGGTTATCTTGCATGACATGAAACAGCAATATAGCGACTTTTTCCACAAGGATAGGATCAAAAGTCAGTAATAGCTGAAATCAAACACAAGCATTTACATTAGTTGCTTGAGTAGTGCAAGTTACCTAGCCAAAATTGAAGTTTAACTAATTCAGACTTAGGACAAGACAGTAAACTTACAAGAATTTCAGTTAAAGAATACTTCAGCCCAAAAATAACAAGTTCAAATCACAGAATGTTTAAAGTTGGAAGGGACCTCTGGAGGTCATCTTGTCAACCCCCCCTGCTCAAAAACAGGGTCACCTAGAGCTGGTTGCCAAGGGCCATGTCCAGATGGCTTTTCAGTATCTCCAAGGATGGAAATATTTATTAATGAGATATTGGCTGAAACAACATGAAATTGGTAACAACACCTTGCGAAATAAACAACTGCTTGTCCAGAGATCTGCAGGATGTTACAGATGTCATTTGATGTGTTTGTCCCACTTAAAGTATTCACACAGGGAAGATGGTAGACTTTTGCTCATTTAGATACATTTTTTTCAAGAGTGGCTTACCTGAGTGATATGAGGAAGGCAAGTGCTATCTGACAACAGCCTTTTCACTCTAGGCAGAGGTCTTATAATAGCATTGTCTTGATCCCTAAAAAAAACCACACCAAACAATAGAGTGGCACAGCAGTAAGCACACACGTGCCTTTTCTCTTTCAAGAATGAACAACTTTAAGCCGTAAGTATCAGGCTATTGAGATCATATTCAGGGTCATTATTTTTTTGTTGACTTCAAAGTTTATTGTTAGACTTGATAAGTGTAGATTAATGTCATGCATTAAAGCAGCTTTGTTTTTAAGTTAAACAAAAGCCTGCCTGCAAGAGTAAGACTATGCTGCTGTGCATTAGAAATGCATATTGCTTCTGCATTCATTCTTGTAGTCCCTTTCACAATATTAGTATTGTCTCATTTACAAACTATTTGCCCACAGAATTAATTACTACTATGCAAAAGGCTCTTTAATACAGTTCATTAATGTACTACTTTGTTTTTAAGAAAAGCTTTAAAATAAAATTTATGAATTTATGTGCCTGCCAGAGAAAGTTAGCCACTTCTGCTGAAAATTAGTGTTTACCTGCTGGGAAAATATCCACACATTGTGATGAGCATGTTGAGTACAAGCGTGGCAAGGTCAGTCTCATTCAACACAGGCTGGCCGCTGGCAAGCAAGCACCACTTCAGCTGAGGGATAACCTGTAATGGTCGCCAGCCATCCATACCTTGAGCCCAGCAACGCGTTTTTGAAGTCAGCTTTCCACTGTTCCATAGTTCCTGCATCTATTGCAAGATTAGAGACGAATTTAGTTGATTCGGCATTCAGAGCTACCTTCACTCCTACATATTCACACTCAAGACAAGCTTTTAACTGCTGTATGGCAGACTACTATAGTTGCATGAAACACTAACGTATTTATAATTCTGTCAGGAAACACAAAGTAAAGCTGACAGATTAATTCCAGCATAATTAGGGCATGGAGGGGTACGCAGCTTTACCAAAAAGGTTGCTGTTCTTGGCACAACATCAAGTCTCTTATCTAGCTTTAATCCTTAATTAAAGAGTTACTTTGAGAATATAGTTTAGCATTGTTTACAGTTTTCCCTCTCACTATTTGAAACACGCCCTGTCACCAGGATGGAAATAATTTGTCAAGTTTGACAGTTTGAAGCTGACAGGTACCTCTTGAAAGCTGTAAGGACCACTCCTTTCCTTGTCAGCATTGCCAAAGTACCATTCTTTCTCGCTCTCCCTCTTCATATCAGGTGCCGCCTCAATCACGTTGCTCTAGAAATTGACGTTTATAAGAATAGCTTTAGCTTCAGTGCAAATATCACATTTCTACAGGAAATGTGAGAAGGACACTGTTTTTTTGGGGTTTTTTTTTTTTTGGTGTTTTTTTTTTTTAGGAATTGCCCTTCTAGCAAAGGACGAGAAGTAAGAAACAAAGGCCACATACCTGCAGAGGGACTGTAGCTCTGCTTGTGTGGAGATGTGCCAGAGTAAGCAGATCCACAAGGATTCTAATGCCATTTGAATCCATAAGGTCCTTCACATTTTTCTGTTAATGGACCAATTGAGTTAACACAAGCATTTTCTAGATGAGAGTTGTTACAAGTACTGAACAGTTTTATTCAGGTAAGAAGTGACCATGAGAAAAGTCAAATCATTCTCTAAAGTGACTAGAATGGTACCATCACCACAATATCTACATGTTTCCTTCAGCTTTCTCACCAGTAAATAGCAACTACCACATCCCAGAAAGCTATATCAAATACTGTTTTAAGACTTCCCCAAGACTTGAATTTTTGCCCAGGTTAACCCAGAAAGACTAGTTCAGGCCACTTTATACAGCTGAAAGACAGATAAGCTACTGTTACATGTATATGTCCACCTTACCTTATTAAGGATCAGCTTGTTGAGAAATAGTATCAATCTGTCCCGCTCAAGCCTATCAGTGCACTATTGCAGCAGAAGAGAACAAATTAGTGTTTGACAGCATATATTAGAAGTTGCCTTCAAAAGTCAACACAGTTGCACCTGGAAAGACCCATTTACTTTTTTCATGCCCAGGATAAAACTGCTGACTATTAAGTGTCCAGTTTCATGTGCAACCAATAAATGTAGCTTTCCGCCACAGAGGAGAGGCCTTGTTGCTCTCCACCCCACTTTGATTGCTCTCGGTCTGACACTCAAACCCACTTTTCTGGTAAATCTACTGTTCTAAAGAGACAGTGCTTGGATTCCCCAGTGAGCCGGTTAACACAAATACAAGGGAAAAAGAGAATGCTTTCAGCCAGCAGACAGACTAGGTCTTCAGTGTTACATCTGTGGTGAAGACTATCAAGACCCAACATAACAGGAGACTGCATTGGTTCAGTTTCACGTACAACAGCCTTATCTACACCCCATAGTGATGTAAGCAAAGAGCCCCCCTCCTTCAGACTGCATGGAAATGTATTTTTGCAAGCTGTATCAGTTGTCAGATATAGCTTAACAGACACTTAATAGGCAAAGTAGTTACCACTAAAAATCTAATCCATCACATGTGCACACCCAAGGCTAACATTTCACCTAAGGCTACCATTTCATTAGGTCTGGGGCTGTTGCTACTACTCTTGAACTCAGTATTTTGAAATAATGTGACATGGAACAAGGTTCTCCTCTTGAAGCTTTATGCTTCTGCATTTTTCAAAAGCAAACACAAGATTAATACCTCACAAAGTTCCTTCACACTATTTCTGTACAGCCTGAAAACCTGTTAAGGCCAACAAAACGCACATATAAAGAGACTAGTTTGAAATACTTCTATGATCAGCAGTTTTTAGTGAAACTTGAACTTCAGTCAAGGGGAGATACTAGGAATACTTGGTGACAGCATGGAAAAAAATTATTCGTGCTGCAGCTTCACATTCTATAAAACCAAAACTCAGGTTTCACAGCAACTTGAAGGATCTGAACATATGTTGGACTAGCTGTATGTTAACTACTCTATATCAAGTAATTTTAAATAATTCTTACCCTTTCTAACATCCCAACAATGTACTTAGTATCAGAAAATGGTCCTATTTCTTCATGACATCTTCCATAAACAATGGCCAATGCTTGCAGACATAAGCACTTCATATTCACTTTTGGGGTAAGCAAGAAGCGATGGTAGAGTTCATTGAAGAATTCATATCTAAGAAAGAGATGAGATTTTAGTGAAGAGAACAGAGACCCTGGGAATGAGATAGGATTTTAATAAGGTCTCACGATTTTTTGATTGCTCCACTCTCTTCAGTTTCATCTTCTTCCAGTAGCAATCTTAGATAATAATCCCCTATTTTTATTTCTTCAGAAAGGCACTCATATTTTACCTGCAACACAGAACAAGTTACTTAGCAGTAAATATTGTTTCTCCTTCATTAAGTTTTTGCTTGCATAACAACACTGTACTTGGTTGCATCCATAAACTCAGCAAGGTTAGCAACCCCTCCTACAAGTCTGAGAAATATTGAAATCAGAAAATTTGCTGTTAAAGAAACACACATCTATAAAATATATGCCATAAGCTACTGTTGCTCCCCAGAACAAATGAAGTTTCTCATCTTACTGAAATCCCAGCTTCCAGCCTTTAAGTAACTTGTTTCTAATATCAGCTGGTTTTATTAACTAAACTTGGATAATATGATGCATTCAGTGACTCAAGCTTTAATAAGTAGTTATTCCGTTGCAAAGTATTTCACTCAATGTTACTACAAGTATGAAACACAAGCATGACTTAATTACTAGTTATACTTGCTATTATGCTGGGTAATAAAAGCCTAGAGGCATCAGTATACACACCAAGAAGCTGAAGTGAAATTGCACAGTGAGAGCCATCATTAACTTCAGAGCAACTACATTAAATTTAACCATATACCTCAATTCTCAGTGGTTTTAAGCATTTGGCAAGCACCTCATTTAGAGGTACCTCTAAGATATCACAAAAGCTGCTCTCCACAGTGGTTTTTCTTATCTGTAGTTTGCAGACCACTGTCACGAGACCACATAAAGTTACCTCCAGATTTGATCACAGCACATGATACAAAGACATCCCACTAACCAGTACACTTCCAGAGCAATCTCAAGCCACCATCCCCCTGCCAAAGTGACAGGTTCTACAGCTGACAAAAACCTTTGTCACCACTACACAGTTAGTTCAAATACTTACAGCATAGCCTGATAAAGTATTCATTTAAAATATTTAAAAGCACATCTGAGACAGCAGCTGTTCAAAGACCATGTTACAGAAACCCCCCAAGCCGGTCCCAAAGTATCCTGGGCTGTAACTGCAAGAATGCTAGTGATACATTCCAGTAGCATAAGCCACATAGGAGCGCAAAGTGCAGGTGGGAAGCCTACATTACTAAGTTTCAGATCTGTACTTTCTGCCCCAGTTAGCACTGCTAAAGTACAGAGACAGAGTTGGGATAGCAAACACAGCGACACCCAAAGTCCTGCGCCGTACCCATACCTGAAGGAAATTTTGAAAGCTAAATGCCAGTGGAAAAAATACCAGTCCAAACCCAAACTTAGTTATTCACTGCATCAAGGTGAGAAGTAATCTGCAGCTGTGTGATAGGGGTAAGTTGCATACATAAAATAGATGTCTTGCAATTCCTTCTGATTTGCCAGAGTAGTCAACTGATAATTCCTCAAAAGCAGCAGTTTACTCTTGTTTTGCTAGTAGCACTCTGTTCAAGTTTCGACTAGAAAGCTGTACTGTGACAAGGGTGGCATTGGGAATATCTAATAATATCTTACAGAACTCAAGTGTGGCCTTGCTTTGCTTTAGCATTACATATTAAACTGTGTGGAACCATAACAATACTGGAGATAAAAGCAGAGTACAGAAAGTGTTTATTAGCACATTACTTGAAGGCATCTTCCAAGTTGTTTTGAGAAAGCCAATTAGGACCATACCAATTGCTTTGCAGAAGCCTGGAAGGCTATTTTGACTTTAGGTACTGCTGTTCCTAGAATACGAAAACAGTATCCCCAATCTATCATTTACAGAGCAGCATGGTTTTAGCCACATAACCTTCTTGTGGTTTGGCAACCCGGTATTTAACAACCTTAGAATCACTGAGAAGGATGCAAATAAAGACAAGGAACTTCCTATCAGAACGAAGAGACTTGTGAAACTACGCAAAAGAAGTCAGTCACACTCAGGAACAAGTATGAACTGTCTTGACAACAACATAACACCAACTCTTCTCTTTTCCTCTTAATGCAAGAATACATCAAGGGTTCTGATCATTGCACCCCTACAGTGTCATTTGCCAGGCTGAAGAGTTTTCAGTTTTGCAAAGCGACACTGGACAACAGTACCCACTCACAGCCTCACGCCTTAGCAGTTTATTCCATAACCACAAAAGAATTTTAGCTTGCAGTCAGGGATTGCCAGCACAAGATTCACTCATGTAGTCAAAGACAGAAAAGTGACATTTTAAGTAGACATATTTTACATATGCAGTTTCTCCTACAGTGGGTCATTTACCTCAAACTCCTGATGGTTCCATGAGATAACATTAGCACTACCAAGCTCTCTGTCAATATTAAATGCTCTCATCTCAGACTCGAGAGTATCTCTCAGTTCTTCCCGTGTTTTGAAGTTCCAAATCAAGTTGGATCTAGCATGATCCTGAAGAAATCTAAGAAAGAAGTTACATAGTTTAAACCCCTCAAAAAGATTACCTGAAAGGCAGACAAGACTCAGCTGGCAAGCTAGAGAAGATTAGCATTACTGGGCCTTAATTAGAAGGCGCTGAGTAGCCATCTCTAGTTTGCCACAGTTATTATGGTTGTTCACTTGTACAGTGTTTTCATAGTCATGGAGGACAGCCTAGACTAAAGCATGCCTGTTGTGATCCCTTTTGGCTCAATTTCTTATCAGCATACAGTTTATGGCCAGGAGACATTCAAGCTATTCATCGTATCTGCCAGGAAGGGCTACAAGCGCACAATAACCTAGGGCAGCAGACATGCACTTGATATGTGCATGTTTTAAACAAAAAAAGTAGTTCATGCAGGAAAATAGAAGTTGATGTCTCAGGTGTCACAAGACAGTCAGTGGACATTCTTCAGTGGCAGTTACAAAACAGCCTTTGGATCCAGAGACTGGCTGAGAACAGTACTTTAATACTCAAAGTTTAGGAGCATGCGAATCTTCCTTTCGTGTGACACTTGTGCAGAACGGCCTGTATTTGACCTTCAGAAACACTAAGCACCAAATCAAACAGGTAAGCTTACGGAATTTCCCCAAGCTTGCTTTCGTAGGGTTTGTTGAATAGTCAAGCTTTATTAGTCCATTTAACTTAACACCCCTAGCCAAAGTAAAGTGATAATATCTTTTTTTCAGATGGAGGCCCCTCCCTTGTAAACTTTGACAGTTTTAAGAACTCACAGGGAAGCAAGCTGCATTTAGGATCTGTGGCACTATTTGAAACCCAGCATCCATGTGTTTTCTCTTCATCTGCCTTAAATTCATTTTTATTCCACTTCAAGTTAAAACATCTTGAGTAGCTTACATGTTGATGCACCACCACACTACAATGATTTTCAGTGCTACTTTGCTTAGCCTTCAAAATTGTGCAGATCTGCACCTGTGGTTTGTTATTCACTCTTCTTTTTGATTCAAGGGAAAAAAAGATGTAGTTTGCTAACATTTGAGAATCTTTCCAAGTCCCCCCCTTTCTTAAACACCAGCTAAATCCTTAAGTATACCTCAGGATTTCATTTTTCACAAATTCCTGTTACAAAGCACTTGCACTGTTTCAAGGTAGACAGAAGTTGGAATCAAGACAGAGCAACTGAGAAGATATTGAAAATATCCAGGTAACAACTTGTATCTGAGACCACCATATTAAACTTAGTATTTTACCTGTAATAGAAGAGATCCCAGTTTGCTTCTATTTTTATTCTTTGGCGTCGTTTCCTTAATATCACTGGCTTTTGAATAATGTTCTGCAAAAGAGCCAAATTTAAGAAGTCAGTGGAAACAGATACTCCTCCTTTTCCCCTTTTAAAATAAAAAGCCGTGTTTTTTTTAACTCTTTCAAAAGCCACACTAAGTTAAGCCTCATTAATAGGGTCTCCTTTTCTAAGTAGTAGCAGCAACAGACTTTCACAAGCGTTATTTACACAAAGTTAAATCATGCTAGAGAAACTTTCAGCTGTTGAACAAGTCATTCATTTAGAAGCACATTATCCCTGAGAAAAGCTTAGTTCCCATCACCATAAAGCATTCATCAGCTCCAAAGCTGATCTAGGGGAAAACCCACAACAAGAATGCTTTGCTCTTGAAAGGAAATAACTAGAGCAAGCCACAAAAGTGAGTCACAAACCTGACTTGACCACTGAAAGGTTCCCTAGTTCGATCAAGCATGACATCGTTATACTCTACATGAGGTACCACATGCAAGCAGAATTCTGAGCAACACAATCCACGCAAGTGGCAGAGATATACAGACTCACCATATTGTTTCTGTCCTGATTGTGATGGAAAGTTGGAAGAAAAAGAAAAGGTACATTTAACAAGCCACAGCCACTGAAGTAATTCAAAGTGGTAATACCAAACTTGCAAATACCTTTTCCAAGCTACATTTCAATACATTTACTGTGAAATTAAACAGCTCGGAAATCCAGATGGAAAAATGATTGTTTAAACTCAGTATCTAGACAAGGTGTTTAAAGTGCAATTTGCCCTTCCACTACCATTTTCCACATTTCTCCATTAAAGCTTTGTTTTGAACCTAGTTCACCATTATTCCAGAAATATAACCTGTCAAAATTCTGCACCACAGTCTACATCAAACTTGAGCTCATTTTTACCATGTTAAGGTTTTCCTAAATTAAAGCCTATTGTAACATCAGGTCAAGTACAAAGACAGGCATTTTCAATACTCTGTATTGCATTGCTCTTTTCATCCTTCCGTGCATATATACTAGTTTGTTTCATTTCCAGAATGCATAAAGACAAGCTTAGTCAGGAGACTGAAGAAAGTTAAGGGAAATGCCTCAGAATTCAAAGAGTTTGTCATACAGAACATGACAATAAAATTAAAATAAAAAGGAGACCAACAGTAAGAACTCCAGCAGTGCTTGAGCTATCCTCATTACAATATCAGATCAAAACAGTCATTTATCACTTCAATCTTAACCGTGGTTTTACATATAATCTTATGTTGCAATTTAAGCACCGAGATACCTACATTCAAGATAACTCTAAGATTCTTCAGGCAAGTTCCATAACTAAGATACTATGCACATCCTTTTGGACACAAAGAATATTCATAGTTTCTTCCAAATGTATTTCAAAAACTGGTTTTGCCATATTTCAAGGAATTTCCCATTCTCCTCTAGAGTTATCTTGGAAGAAATGCACATAAACTGCAGTCCAGTTTGATAAGGTTGGCTAAAGCTTAAAACATATGCTGAAGGAATCCAATTGCCTGCTTTACATTCTCCCTGTGATCTACTTCTAACCGAAGAAGAGTAGTAGTAGTAAGAGGCAGAGAGTTTGCTAAAAGGAAGCAGATCTATGAAGTTTCTCACATTCCTGCACTTTATTACTGACAAAACTTCGCTCAAATTTCATGGAGCTATAGATGTTCCTCTCTGTACTTGTCAAGTTGCTGTAACAGAGTTTCAAATGCTTTTACCTCTTTTTGAGCTATGCCCATTCTGTCCCTCCAATGCATCAAGACCAGATCCACCTTCTCTTTGGCAAATTTTTCAACTTCCTTCGCAGCTTTTCCAGCCAGTCTCTGCCACTCCGGTACTTTATTAAACTTGCCATATTGATCCTGCAGAATAAATCCTATTAGTTATTTGCAGTTGCTGGTCTATCAACATGTTTGATGCAGGTCAATGCAATAGTCAAATGTCTGTATTAGAAAATTCACTAAGACTGTACATCTATATAACAGAAGAGGTAAGACCACTATATTTACTTACAGTTGCAATTTTTAAGTTATCTCTAACATGCATCCTATCAGCATCTTTTTCAGGAACAGGATCAGCACTGTCAAGGTACGCCAGCAAACCTGGTGGCTAAAAACATTTAAAAACAGTGTGAACACATGTGCCTAACGGAACTGAAACCACCACAGTAAGTAACAAGATAATTTCTTTAAATTAGATATTTCAAAACAGAATTTATAATCTACTCTAAAACAAGTATGTAAAGCTACAGCAGCTTTTTGCTTTTATTAGTGAAATGCCACGATCCTCAACAGAGGCACATAATTAGCTTCAGTACAGCTCTTGCCTATATCACATTTCTTAAAGGAGCACTTAATGAAGCTAAGGACTGCAGGAAGAGAGTTGATCCCGCTGCAATATTGAGGGGGATGAATACTGTAACACTAGAATCCACTCATATCCTCCAATATTGCTTGAACATTGCATGTGACATTAGAGATAAGAATCTGATTTGACTAAACCTTCTAGAAGGCAGCGACCAAGATGAAGACAGTTTGCTCTGCCAGAAATGAAGGAACTGCTATTTTGAATTTAAAAGTTGGTATTTTTTTCAGAATTAGTAATTCCTTAGAACACTATTCTTTGAATTAGTTTCACTGAAGTAACTTAAGCAAGAACCTTTCAGGAGGCTGTAAGGGTGAAATAAATATATGTATTAGCTGATACTTCCTATGTTATCTATGTTATAAGCAAACAATGTTGGACAGGCATGAAAGCACAGACAGAACTGTTGCCTTAATTTCTTACTGGCACTAAGCATTAGGAACTATGTTTACTATGTCTCCTACATTTTCGTCCTTTTAATAGAGAAAAAAAAGTCAGACGCCTTATTTTTAAGTTGTGTGTCATACACCATTTTTAAAAGTAGCAGGAAAGTCACAGAATACTTTAAGAATCAGAGATGTTTTGTACTAGCCATCGATGTCCTTCAAACAGCAGATGCCAGACTAGACTTCCTACTTGAAAGGGAAAGGGAATGTGTTTAACATATAGACTATCCCAAGTCTTCTAATACTACAGACTTTCAGATTTCATTTTTTCCGTACTCCATATCCCATTTTTACTCACCAAAATACGTTTCAACAAATTCATAGCAGTTTTGTTCTCAGCTGTCCAGAGGCCAACCAAATGTCTACTTAACTGCCTGAAAAAGCCATTGAAATTAACAAATCACAGGTTAGAATTTTAAACATATTTTAAACCACTAAACTGACACCCTTACCATGCTGGTGAAATGAAGATGAGCAAGAGCTTTGTGCTCTTGAGCAAGTAAGAGCACAAAGCATTATATTGTTCCAGTTCAAGTATATGCTTAGCATGCTTTAAAGTGTTGCCTTTAAGAAGTTCCAGTGAAGTTAGTGGGACAGTAGCAGCACATGCTTTTTGATCTAGACCTCAAAAGAACACTTGAGCAATAGAGCAGAAACTAAACATCTAATGACCAAGTGTACGATTTACTTGATCAACTTAAGTTACAGTTAAAGTTAAGAGTCCAGAAGCCATCAAGAACTGTTAAATGCTCTACTTGAAGCTCTTAATACCAGTTATTGGCTAGGAAAGCCTTTTTGGGAGCCTGCCTTATATGCCAACTGTTGGCAGAAAGCATCATTTCTCACCAGGGTTCTACTGTATTGAACCAAAGCATTGCTTACAAGCAAGTCATAAGTAGTAGCTCCAAACAGAATAGTATGACAGAAGGTTTCATACTAGCTCTCCCCTGAATGACATACAGTGGCAACAAGATTCACTTGTCACTACATTACTTAGCAACTCTAAGGGCTTCAGGAACAAATGCATTTAAGACTTCTATAATCTTGTATTTGGGTGGAAATAGTTGAATTATCACTCATCCTCCTCAGCATGCCCTCAAGGCCCAGTCTCAGAGCTCAGAAGTTGTACTAATTGCTGAATTCATGGAATGATTCCTGTATGAGGTGACTTCTCTCTAAGATGGGATGGGTGACCCTAACTGCATGCAAGATGCCTGAAGTGTGCACGCCAGAATTTATACAGTTGTATAAAGTTGAACCTCCTTACGTGTTCCAGACATTCTACTTGCCTTTTCTTTTCCTGAATGTTTTCAGAAAAAGCTAAAAATCAAAACCTGAGCCTTTAGTGAATAACCAACCCAAGTCCCATTTTGGAAAAAAATAATTAAAGGTCTATTAAGTGGCTGCAGTCTCAGCTGAAGCTTGCTCTACTTAACACACCAGCTGCTGGAGAAAATATTCTCCTAAAGAACTGCAAGTTTTCTTCCTTGACCTCCCAATGTTCCTAATGTTAGTGAGGCCATTACTTAAGACTTTTTAAAGATAAGATATCAAGTGAGACTGACATACCTATTTGTAAGCATCCTCTGATCTGTGCTTATTGTAAACATAGCAGTGTGCAAGTGACGAGGTAAGGCACCTTCACTGAGGGCAAGATCTTGCATTTTGGTAGCAATCTCTTTGTCTCCTTCCTTTGGAAACAGGGCAAGATGATTACTAAAGAAAGAATCTTAGTTAAGCTGCTTTTATCTTAGTCTACAGTTCCAAGGCCTTTTTCACCATCAATTTTGTCAACTAATATCCAACACCCAGAAGTTATAGTATGACAGGCTTTAAGTGCAAGTTCTCAACAGCAACTGATCAAAGTCATAGTAAAGCCATGGATGAGCTAATTGGTGGTTATATCTACAAGGACAGTAACTGTATTAATAGGGCAAGGTGCCTGTCTCCTGTCATAGATCAGGAGGCTGGCAGTACATTTACAAGCACCACTTCCACATCACAACTGTAAATTAGGGTTAAACAAGTGACAGCCACAAGTATTCACTTGTTGCTTGACTTTGGTCAACAGTAGTCATTTAAGAATAACCAGTGCTGTTTGGTTTAGCCACACAGGTAAGACGGTCACTCAGTCAAGATACATTGGTTGCAATGAGTAACTAAGAAAAAGCTTTCACTGCATTTTTACTTGCCCATGTCCCACTGTAGTTCAAATGACAGAAGTTGCAATAAACAGCATAGCAATTTCTAGCTAATGTTATCAGGTATATCAATGGAAACTTGTGGATTTATAATACCTCTATTTCAAGTGTTCATTCACTTCCATTCCAAGAAAGTACTAGATGCAATTCAGATGCATAAGCCATTGTGATACAATGAGGCAGTAACTTTAGCCCTGAATTTCAACACAGGAAGTGTCGAGAGTCAGCTAGCAAGGTCACCCTGCAACAATCATGAGCAGCTCTTGAGAAGTATGGACTTGGCCCATACATCATGTGGTATGGAAACTAACAAAGCCAAATCATCCTTTGTTGAAGCAGAAAGAGGAAGAACAGAGGCTGACATCACTAGTCTGCTCTGGGACAATACTGCCTGCTAATCTCAGTTCCATTCCATCTGGCAATGCATTCCAGGAAATATGGCCTCTCCTCCTCGAGAGGCCCTCTGTAACATGCAGAAGCCTGGTGGCTCTGAGATGCGTGACTGAGCTACAAACAACATTAACAGCCAAACCTTGACTGCAGTATGAAAACATGCAAGGCACTACCTAACGTCCCAACTCACATGCCTTCCAACCCCCCAAGTGCAAGATAAAGCAAGTTGCTATATTAAACCACTTGCAATTAAGGGGTGTTCTGTTCCTCACCTTCCCCCCGCCCCCAAGAAAAGCTAATATAACAAACTTCTATCGGTAAGCAACTGCATTTTCAAAATAGACAATACATATTCAGTATGCTATCCCAGGTAACACTGATAAAAGTCTCACCTCTATTATTGCCTTCATTACCAAACCTGCTCCTTTCACAATTGCCATGGAAGGGTGCTAAAATAGAATGTTGACAAAATAATTACTCAAGTGCAAAATTCAAAGATTAGATCATCTATGATTCAGTTTCCTTAACTCATCTACATGGCTGTTCTACCTCCAGTTCTGGGCAAAAGTTAATCTTTCAGTTTTGTGAAAGTTATCCCTAGGAAGAGTTCCTATCCTCTCATGCAACTATCAGATGCCTCCTTGGCACTGAACAGCAGCATATACCAGAGAAGCTGGAATAATGCTGGGGAAACTGACAAAAGCTGACATTAACCAAGAAGCAGAAGGGCATACTGTTTTTACAGAAAGCAAGCACTGACATTTTAGCTAAATATCTTTGAATTCTTATAGGTTTACTACTGAAGATGATGTTACTCTTGTTTTTTAACTCAATTCTCATTTATTGAGAGAGAAACAAAGGGTGGCAAATTCTCCAAAGAAAGGAAGATCTGTGCATCTGCTGATCTAGATTTAACTGGTATTTTAAACCATTTCTAGAAACAAGGCTTAGGCAGTCTATTGTACAACGATTTGGTGTATCATTCACTATAGAATAACCACCTTAACCTAGTATCTGAAGGTAAAGCAATTAGGTTACTAAAAATCTCACCAAGATAGACAAGGTTTAGGCACATTAACTGCTGAACAGTAGACAAATTTGTCTTTCAGGAGAACAAGGAAGTTCATGTTCAGTGACTACCTAAGGCCTCTGATTAAAAAAAACACTTACCTGAAAGAGCTTAAATAGTGTTCTTCCATTAGATGCCACCATTTCCAACAACATGTCAAACTGCTGCCCCTCAGTAGTCTCACTATATGGAGCACATAGGGCAAATGTCAGGAAGTCCAGAAGCGAACTAATTACTAGGGCACCTGTCCCATGATCCTGAAATTAGGAAGACAGGTATGTAATACAGATACAGTGCTTCTCCCCTGCCTGAGAGTTTGCATGCAAGTTTTATTCAGTACTCATGATACTGAAGGTGCTCTTCCCTGTCATACCATGAAACAGTCTGCAAAAAATTACAAGTTTAAAACATGCCATTACTCTGAGTATGGCACTTCTCTGGTAAAGTATTGGCTCCTAGAGCAGATTACCTCATATACTGATGTGCTGCAAATTACTTGTTCTAGCTTTAATCCCGTAAGTACCAGTTTACACTATCCTTTTAGTTAAAAGGAACACGCAGTTTCCATATTAAAGATGCAAACATTTGTTGCATGACACAAGTTCTGCAGCATAGACAACTACATTCTATCCTGTCAAGATCCAAACCTATTTAGAAGAAACTTCAGTGCCAGACATAACTGTATTTTCTGTACTTCAGTTGCAGGTACAAATACATTCAAAGATATATCCAGGTATGACAGAAGTGTCTTCATAGCAATTAGGAAAGGCACTTAGAGCAGCTATCTGTTTTCAAAATTTGACTTACCACATGGGAATTGAATTTCTCTAGTAGATTTTCTAGAAACTTTTTTGAGGAAAGAAGGGAAGCTTTGTTTAACTGCTCCTGCCTCAAGTCGTAGTCATCATGCATGGGCTATTAAAAAAAAAAAAAGTATTCACTATACAGTTGCATTTCAACCCTCAGTTCTTAACAGTTGTAGTCCAAAAGCCTACAACAAATTTCATGTTTGAGCACACTACAAGTTGAAGGGCAGTTCCTATTTCTATATCTTTCAGTAGATTGAAGTTTACACATTCCAAAGTGAAAGAATCTGCAATTTCATACTTACACACATAAGAGCACAAAGCATGTCAATAGAGGCATGGGTGACTCCGTCATTGTTCCTTTTGAGGGCTTTCACAACCTTCACTCCTAATCGTTCTCGAAATCTTTTGAAAGGAAAGCAAAACCACAAAGATTAGAAAGGAAACAGAAATCTTAGTTTTAAGATAAAAGTCCAATCAGGGACCAGAAGTGGCATGCTTCCATTGCATTTGGCAAGCCAGTACCTTCACATTTACATAAGTTTTGAGATTCCTTGGTAGGAAAACATTAATAGACTTAACTGTTTACAACACGCTGAGAGCACATTCACCAAAACAAGGACATATTTCCCTACTTACAGGGTAGTGACAGTACAGGACACTATTCAGAGAGAAATAGAACTAAGGAGGTATGTTACTCTTCACATCAATACAGTTGCTCCATAGTCCACTGTCAGAAATATTCCAAAGAATTTTTCATTTTCAGAAGGAAGCAGAAAATCTTTCTGGTGTTCTTATGTTACCCAATTAAGACACAAACTCCAAGCAGCCTGTACTTACTGTAGGAGTACAACTCAGCTTCCTAACATCAAGTTCCATCTTGTGTTGAAATGATGATAGCAATGGCAACAACATACTTTAAGAATGAAGAACTGCCTACTTCAAGGACAGATGAAGGTGCATTTTAGAAGTTTTTCCACTAGGAAAAACATTAAATCATATTTGACTCAAGGCAGAGAGTATTTAGCAAAGGAAGAATCAGCTTTACATACTAATGATCATTTGGGATCCTCAGTTTACATTAAAGTCTGATGATGGCCTCATACTACTGGAAGCAATCATGTACAGATTCTTCCAGCCTTTTTCAGAATTGAGGCTTAACTCCAATTCTCAGTTTTAAAGATAAGACATCATCAAAATCTCAAGAACTGTTTTCACCTACTACTTCCAAGCTTGAAGAGACTTCTCACTTACTTTGGAAGCTGAGTAAAGGCAAGGAAGCCCGCTTTTGAAGCCACTAGTCGTCTTACTGCTTGGAATTGGCTTTCAAGCTCTGCATTAGATGCTGCAATATCTCCCTCTTGCGAGAGCAATGCTGTTATGGCATTATTAATGAGTTTCTCCTTGTTTTCTGAGAACAGACCCTGGTTAAAAAATAACAATTATGAATATCTTTATGCATTAACAACATCTTACGAGGATGGGCAGAGGATTTATTCTTACGTCTTGTGTAACTGCATGTAGTACCCCACTGTAGGAAATGTTAGCATTGAATCTGAACACAGCATCTGCAAAGTTACCATCTAGAAGAAGACATAACAGAAGTTAAGTGCACAGTACCTGACCAAATATCTGGATGCTTTAAAGAGCACTATAAAACCATTATTAGCTTACTTGGAGGAGCAGCCAAAAATCTCAGATGAAGGCTCTCTACTTCTTCATCTACAGGCATACTGAGTAATCCCCAACGCTGGCCTTTGTGCGTGGAAGTCATTTTCACACAGACATCTCTATTACCAGAAGCTCTCACTCCATCCAATAAGCTAGCCAGGAGAGAATCTCTGGTTGGGAGAAAGACATATGAATACAACTTAGATCAGAAAAGGGATGCCAGAGAACCAAGCTATATAGAAAAGTAGAGAAAAAAAGGTCAAACAGAATGAAGGGCAGCAATACTTGGAATCTCTTACTAAAACTGGTGCTAACAGCTCTACACCTCTGGAAGAAGTCACTGACTTTCAAGTGTTCCTTTATTCACTGTAAGAATTATTATTATTATTCACTGTCTCACACCCAGTATAGCCAGCTGCAGCCTTTCACTAAAAGGATTAACTCTGGATTATCTGTTAACGAGTTACACATGTTGTGAGCCAATTCATCCCTGTGCTTTCTGCAAACCTAACTTAGCAGGATTAGACTGCATTACAACTGCAAGTGCACTCAGGGACTACTCTGTTGGTTGTTTTAAATAGAATCAACTAAGACCACTTCAAGCAGATAGCTCAAAGGGTTTACAGCCTTCACATTTCCATATCACTTAAATTGTGCTTTCTTTCCTTCTCTGAGATATACTGCTTAACCAAGCACAACATACACAGAACAACACTCCTTATGAGAAACAGACTGTATCTAACTGTCCAACACTTTTACATGTTCATCAGAAAACTTCTGGACAGATTTGCTTAAAGTTGGGACGAAGGCAAAGCATAGAGATTTAGATCCTGTAACAAATCTTGATTTGTAAGTGGCAGACCACTAGAACCGCAAAGCTTCAAGTTAACGCTTCCGAGGGTCAGAGTTTATGGAAGCTGAGAAACTAGAAGCACTACAATCCATTCGAATTTATAACCCAGAGGAGCTCCAATTACCTTTCTGTTGAAGAGTATTTCCGAATTTGTCCTTTGATGAATTCAATGGTAAAAAGCTGGGGGTTTTCACAGTCACATACTATTGCAAATACCTAAAAATAAGAGACAAGTATCACATTCATGAAGCAGTGTTGTTGATCTACTCTACAAATTGAGGCCATCTTTTGTATACTATGGAATTCCTACTATTATCATATTTTAGAGTTTCTCTTTGAAGAAGTGGTACTGAGAAAGGTAGTGTCTTACCTCGCCTAAAGGTTTCAAAGTTGCAATGTTATAGGTAGCTGGATCTCGCTCAACTAAGCAAGCTTCTGTAAGAGCTAGTACCCTTTTCACAGGTTCCTTAAGGGGAAAAAAAAAATGTTAAGAAAGAGAATTCTTAGCACCAAAGAAGAACCAAGTAAATTCATGATACCCTTACCAAGTGTCTAGGCGTTATTTTTTGAACAACAAACTCTGCTAAAGATGTTACAGATTCATCGTTGCTGTATTTTCCAAAGCGAAGATTCAAGTATTGCTCAAATTCTAGGGATTCTTTCCTTATCCGCAGAGAAATACCTATGAAGTTACCAGCATGCTCTATTGCACTTTTGATAATTTCCTCCCTCTGCTCAGACGCAAACAGGTGCTGCAAGTTTTGACACAAGGAAAAAAAAAAAAACCCAGGTGAAAAATATTGCATAGCTCAAGAAATCACAGTTCCATAAATAATCCTCCACTATATATCTAACAGCAGAGAATCTTCCCAGCAGTTAGGCTTGCCTTTACTAAGTGCAGAGTATAAAGGGAAGAGGCATTTATTACACAAGAGATCCAATATGAGGTTTACATTTCCATTACAAACAACAACATCTATAGCAGCTATTCCTAAAGGATACTCTGCTACACATTAGTGTGACATTAAAGGAAAGGTCTGCATGACCTGCCTGCCCACCCTTGGCAACAAATCCTGACAGCCTGGCAGGAGTGAGGAGCCAGAGAACCACAGTGATAGTCTCAGCTGCTATCTGTAAGGGCGGCTATCCAGCCTTGCTAGGCAAAGTTAGGGCAGCTCTAGAGAATCAATTATATATTGCTAGTTTTATGCCAGCGAAAAGCATGCTGCAGTACAAAAGACGTGGAAACCCTGATCTAGAGAGCAGAGTCCTATTTTGTTAGTAGTGACTGAGGTAGCTATATTTACATTAGAAACCATGAATTAATTCCTAAAGATCCATTTCAGCTGCTTGCAGTACAGGCTGCTTGCAGTACAGTACACAAACCTTTTTAAGATTTTGAAACCAACATTACACTGCAGTATTTCCCAAGCAAAGCTGCTGAATATCAGATCACAGGCCTGAAAAGGAAGCATCACCACTGATCGATCTATTTCTGAATAGAATCCCTCCATCAGTTAGGTAGATTAGTTATACTGCCTGTCACTTCTGTAATTTTGAGAAACACCAGGGAACTCCACATCCACATTGCGTTTGTATTGACTATCCAAATATAAACACCTGGGTATTTTATGCTCTGTAGTTTTTAAACATGCAATAAGGAAAAAAACACCACACATTGCTCTCAAATGTTTTATCTAGTTTTCTGTGGAAAAGAGGTTTTAAAACCTGTCCACAAGACTTCAGTCTCCACAGTTGGGTGCCAAAGACGCACATACTTGTCTGCTCAAATTATGTTGAAGCTTCATTATTAAATATGCAGCTATAAACATCCTAAGCACCATACCAAGATGTTTTGTTTCAGTACTCACCAATCTACTGAATCCTCCATAGAGGATACAGAAGCCTCCCTGATAGCCAGCAATATCAACAAAGCCTTCAATGTTTCTGTAGTCATAGGAGCATAGGACTTTATTTGTTGCAGGATCAATTTGGTCAATACCTCCAGGAGTCACCTCCAGAATCACAGGTTTCCTCGTATCACTCCAGTGATGTTTATAGCAGTTATACCTCTGCAGAGAGAGCTACTTTTAGACATCTACACACACTCCTTTACTACACACCAATAGATCTTTTCCAGTCTAGTAAGCAGTGTGGGTGTAAAGTTCAAAAAAATGATATAATTTCCCTTAATGTTCTTAACTATAAGAACACTATGAATCAAATGAAAATAGCTGTCTACTAACAAGAAAGTCACAACATAAACAATGCATTTTGAAGAGAGAACAGCAAACTCAAAACAGCCCAAAATGGAGTAAATTTCTCTTGCTGCAGAAGGTGGCCTACTCACAGACTGCGTGCACTGTGGTTAGGCAAGGAAATAGCTATTGCACCAGATCCTGTTATTCAGCTAATCAAGACTAAATTAAGGTAAACTTATTACCATAGTGCAAGTTTTTCATCTCCTGCAGTTGTATTCCATACAAATACAGACTTACTGAAATCAGCAAAATTTAGAGGTCTGTTGTAAACCACAGGAAGGCAAAGGGGACCCCCATATTCCAGCAGTGTTAGCATGCTCACCACTGAAGATTTATTGTAGTCAATGCTTTAAGTTACTTTAAGTGCTACCTTCTGTGACCAGAAAACATAAAACCAAATACAGAGTCCAGCTCTGTATATTGCCTTGCTTATTACTATATTACCAAGATTCATTAAACAGCAATCTGGTCTTTAATCTGACCTACAGAAACAATATTCCCACATCAAGCGTTGAGGATGTTTTGCAGAAAACTATTCAGAATTAGAAAGTAAAATGCTGGAAGTGGTAAACATTGAATAATAAATCAAAGCTTATGTTTTTCTTCTTCCTTCTCTCCAGATAATAACTCCATGTGGCAAAGCCCTTTATTTCAGCAGTAACATTCAGAGTCTTTAAATATACCACTGTAAGGCTCAAGCCAAGTACACTCAAATATTCTACTGTTGAAAAGGTTCCCATTGCTTTTGAACAAACTTAATTTTCTCTTCTCAAAGCAAGACTTCAGATCCAAATTCACAAAAGCTATTTTAGGTAGTGCATATAGTACAAGCATAACATACACAAACATAGTAGAAGTTTAAGTCTTTAGATCATTTCATTAAACTGCACATGATCCAGACAAGCCAGATACTTACCCGTCCTGTGATTTTTCCTTCTGAGAAGTCTGTCCTGAATCTCTGTTTTAAAAAAAGTTAACAATGAATGAATGCAAATATGATAGCAAATCCACCCAGAAAGTCTACGTTTAAGCTGACCCTGTTTTATGGGACTTAACAGAATGGCAGGGGTTAGAAGGGACCTCTGGAGATAATCTAGTCCAACCCCCCTGCTAAAGCAGGTTCACCCAGAGCAGGTTGCACAGGTCATCATCCAGTTGGGTTCTGAGTATCTTCAAAGAAGGAGACTCCACAACCCCCCTGGGCAGCCTGTGCCAGTGCTCTGTCACCCTCAAAGTAAAGAAGTTTTTCTGCATATTCAACTTTAACTAAGCCTCCTTGAATACTCACTGCAGTTTAATATACTCAGTATTTGTAGCTTTATTTACTATTTAAGAAACATGCACTACGTGCTGCAACTCACACTGCATCAAGTACATTAATAGAACAGCTCCAAAGACAACTTGCTTTCCTACTTTTTATGTAAGGAAAGAAAGCAGAGTAAGCTACCACAAATGGTATTGCTAACCAAGTACTTATTGCTTGTTTGAAGGGAAAAAAAAAAAAAAAATCTTACCAGTGCCTCTGTAAGGAGTTCTGTTCTGTGCTCTGTGGAAAACTTAAGAGTTTCAGACTTTTTCCCACTCCCTTTGCGAAAAGTGAGACTAAATTCTGTTCCTTGTCCTTTTCCAACAGGAGAAATACTACAGATATCTCCATAAGGCCACTAGACAATTGAAAGCAATTAGGTTATACTGTTAGTAATTTTAAAGTTACATCTCCTCCACTCAAAACCCCTTAGTACCTATAACAACTAAGCCAGCTGCTGTAATAAGACAATAGCTAGCATGCTACATGACAGCTTTTGCTTGAGCTTCCTATTTGATACTCTGTAAAGTAAGCAAGTGCCCTTCAGGGACATAGCCTTACAGTGATCAAACTTATCCCAGTTAATTCAGAACAGCACACCCAAAAAGCAAACTGCTACTTATGGGCCAATAATGACAAATTGCCTAGAAGTACAACAACTACTGGGTATTTGTAGAGTTAGTGAAGGCAACACCAATTTTCTGTTATGCATGCTCTTGTAGCAGCTGCCATACCTTCTGGTTTTGCTGCGATCTTGTTAGACTAGACAGTTTCTAAAGACTGAATGCCACTATTAACTCTGGATGGTGAACATAAGTAAAAATCAACTCAAAGTAGCACTGTTCAAAAATGATAGTTACCTGATTTGTAATTTCTAGCGTGTTGGGATTGTATGTGGTGATGGCATGGGTTCCAACTGAAAATACTCTCTTATACCTAGAATATAAAAAAGTTGAATGGCAAAAATTATGTTAAGCAACTATATAAGTCAGTGTTAGGAAATGGATATGGAATTTTCTTTCTTAAGTTGCTAGCTTTCAGTTTACCCTTACAATATGTTAAGCTCCTCTGTGCTATATATATATCTGTAAAAGGGGCATACAAGTTAAATATTACTAAATATATTTATGCATATCTTTTCTTATGTTATTGGCTAAGTCAGGACAAAAGCTCTTGGAACTTGAACTGGAAGGTGCCACCAGACCAGAATAAATTCTAAAAAGACTACACAGATAGGAAGAAAGATATTCCTGCAGTACTCTAAAGCATCTGTCTGCAGCTGTCTCAGACAACAGCTGTAACATGAAATAATCCAATTGACGCACTTGATCACAATACTGTAACAAATGAAAGTGTTACTATGGCCAAGCCTAGTTTTCTTCACCTTGAGAAAAACTAAAGACTACTAAACTCAGAAAGACTCAGATCACTGAAGCTATAGTTCAATATGCAGCTAGTCATTGTACATCAATATCACAGATACATTAATTGCTGTAGTGCTTAAAGAACAGCTGTAGCAAGGTAGGTGCTTGCATTTCAGGCATATCAGAAACAAGAAGCAGTGAGCTGAACCTAAGAAATTTAGATGCATCAAATGCAAAACTGAAACCTTACCATGGTTTCATTTCCTAGACAATCTCTTCAACAGCATACCCTAAACCAACTCTTTATATGGAAACTATTTACATATTTCTGAAGCAGAAAGTTTTGCAATGTAACTAACTAGAGTTTCAAACAGTAGATTATTACTAATACCTTACTACTTGTTCAAACTTCTTGTTCTAGGGTACTTCTATCTGGAAGCAGTCCTGCCCAGGAAGTCAAGCCAAGCCTGAACCAGAGCCAATTCTAGTAACTATTCTCTGGGCAAAGAAACAGGATCTGAACATGGATGCCTTTCTTGAACTTGAACCAAATAAAAACACTTTGGCTAGTTGTCCGTATTAAAACTCATTCGGTGTAACAATTTAAGTGATCAATCAGATAGCTAGCTAATCTGGATCTGTGCCATACTAGACACTGCATCAAAAAAGCAGGTTGCTTCTTCCCTCTTTCTCCACATTATTGTGTTGCAGTCCCTTCTTCTCTCTCACTTGCCATGTCTGCAACACAAGCCATCATTTCTGTATAAGGTCAAACTTTGTGTGGGCTTCAGATACATCCAGAGCTGCTTCCTCATGTTATTTGACATGCCCTCCCTTCTCTCATAATAGCCAAGAATATCTGTCTGACACAATCAATCTCACAAACTGCATTCCCTACCATTTTCCATTATTATTCAAATGAACTGGTACAAGTTCAAGCCATTACTGGCCCAGAGAAGTTTATCTAGGAATTAAAGCAAGTACTTATTTTCTTCAATGCTTAGAAAAAAAATCTGTAATATTGAAGTGACCTGCCACCTTAAAGATGTTTAATCTGTTTGAAAAACCTATTTGTTTTCCCATGTAGTTGAATTTTCCTTATTTAAGATGCAGGTCAAGAGAAGTCGTAGTAATGAAGCAGAACATTTGAAGTTACTCTAGCTGCTAATAATGCCACTATATTCAGTCTGTCAAAGAATGCTCCGCTTCCAAGATCATAAGAAAATCCTTTGAACAAACCAACTGTTCCCTCTCATTGCACAATTTAGGTAGGTGTTCTGTCTTTTATATGATTTACAAATAAGGCTTGTTTATGCTGTTCTAAAGAACTTGAACTTATCACAAGTAATAAAGCACTTTATTACTTGTTTAAGATTCTGTTTACTCACTTAACATACCAAATAGCTTCACAGTGCTTTGTGGCAGAATAAGAATCTGCAATGATCACACATAATTGAAGACACATAATTGAAGACCAGCTTTCAAACACTATAGCCCCTTCCTTTTCTCCCCTCGCACCCAAGCCAACATTTCAAGTTCTAGGAGGCATATTTACAATCCAGCATTCTTATTATGTGATGTGACAAGGAACACAAGACAGAACAGAAGATTTGTCAAGTTACCACTTCCTTTATCTCCTCTCCCTAGGCAAAGCCAGAAGACCCAAGTCTTGTTGCACGAACAGAGGAGACTCAGAAGTCAGTTCACACGCAGCCTAAACATACTCTTGTCCAGAACTTCTCTATGTACAAAGATACTTATACCTCCAGGCCTTGAGGACTTTGCCATTAATTATGCCTCAAACTACTCTGCAGCACAGTCTAATGCCAGGCTCTTTTGAGAGCAAGAGCTTGAAGCAAATGTCCTTTTCACAGTAAAAAGACTATTGCCTATTCACTAGTTTCTTCGAAGCACTGTAGAAGTCAAAAGTTATACTTTTTTAATCAGGATTAAGCTGGTAGACAAATTTTATACTACCACACTCAAGAGAAAGACAGTGTTAGTTTTACTGAACTACAGATTGACACTGGAACATCATCACCGGTACTACTAGAAAATACTTTAACTGCCATGCACACAGGCCACATTCAACAAAGTGACAAGTCATATGAATAGTCAGAGTGATTCAGGCTCATTTAGCACAGACACATTAAGTTACTGGGGTTTTTTTCTGTTATCCATAGATTATATTCAGAATGTTTATAAACCAAGTGGACTTAAATATTCAAATAAAAGCTTACTGAAAGACATATAAGCTTCTGCTGCAACACAACAAGAGGCAACTACTCGCTAAATACTCTTTTTCCCTTCATTATGTGAAAAGTGCCACCGAGGTTTTAAACTAAGCCTCTGTTTTAGACTTTAGACTTAGTTTGAAGTTCTGTAAGACTTCATAGTTTATCAGAACACTACCGTCAAAGTTCAAGATCATACTGCTCTAACTTCAACAGCTTGTATCATGTAGGAACAGGCTCTTTAATGGAAGGCATTGAGCAGGAAAAGCAATATGAGTTACATATATTTAATTTTCACCAAGTGGCTCAAATCATGCACACACTAAATTTGCACATATACCACAGGAACTTCAGAGAAAGAGACCAGATATTTTCTGTTGGGCGACAAAGATTATGAGAGGAAGTGTTCTAACGTTCTATCCCAACATAGTATCTTACTAAAGGAAACAGTTTATTCACCCATGCCCACACAAATCCAAATGCATGGATCTTAACTCAGGTAAGGCTCAATTTACACACCTATTGGATGGACTTACAATGACGTAAAACTAAGTATTAAACTATATTTCAAGAATCTGTCTTGGTAGAGGAAAGATTTTGCCCTCAGACAGCTGCTCGGTCTACTCTGGACTCTGAACTACCCAGGGCTTTAATTTTTGCTGACAAAAAGGCAGGAAGCTCTTTGATTTGACACTGAAGCAATCTCACTGTTCTTCAAAGCACAACTGAGAAAGATCTGTGGCTGCCACTCCTTGCAATCCCATCCTCCTTTGTTTCCCAGCATTCCCAATCTTTGATAGGAAGAATTCATGAAGTATCTAGTCAGCAGACAGCAAGAAAAGCACCAGTTTCAACTTACTGGTCAAAGAGATTCAGACATCACCTCTCAGTATAATCATTAGAATAAAGCAGTACTCATGCTTCTGAGGTGAAGACAATGTACCCTCTTTGTTCTGCTGATGTTTAGGTAGCAAGGGAAAAAAAAAAAAAATCTCAGTTCCACAGCACTACTATGCACGTCAGAAGGAACAACAGGTAAAGATACCAAAGAAAGTCCTATGAAGTTTAAAAAGCATGCATAACAGCTGACTTCAAACACAGTATAACAGATACCAGTTATGATCATTTCATGAATAGCTTTGTTAGAAGTTCCCTAGCTTTTGCAGACAGAAGCATCACTGAAAATTCATTTTTAGATCCAAGACCCCCATTAGGGATGAAGTTTATTTCTAGTAATAGAAGTCTGCAAATAATCTCAGTAGTTTAACAGACAATCTATTACACAACATGTTAAGTATGTGTGTGGACTAGTGACCCTCATCTGTTAAAGTACATAAGACATTACTCTTCCAAGAACCTGTTCTAAGAAGCATTTCCAGGTTAGAATTAGTGCTTCATATAGCAAATTCAAGAGACTCAAAAGCTAAGTCAGGTGGTCCATCTCAGAGCTACACTGAAGTGTGGGAGCACATGCAGAGGAAGGCTAAAACACAATGCTTAAAATCCAAATTGATTCTAGTGAAGATACATTCAGTTCAGAGACTGAGCAGCAGGAGCCTTTAGTTCAATTTTCAACCATCAGTACAGGAACTATGCAGTTAAATCCAATAATGGAGAGAAGAACTGTCACACAAAACATTTTAAAAAAAAAAACCAAAACAAACTTTAAACTACTTACTTTCCCCTCCATGAATGTTTTGTTGTGTAGAAACAAGCAAGATCTCTGTTTTCTCTAATTATATTCATTCTGTGCCAAGACCTGAAAACAAAAGAGACATCCTGTTAGTACTCATGATTTTAATTTAAAACCAAAGTTCACTAATCATCAATATGCTTCTGGACAAAAAGACTTTGTTTTTAAACACTCAACTCACTGCTTTGTCAATTCCACACAAAAAATATTAGGAATACTTATGTTTATCAATCAATGCATAGACTAAGTTGCACATGGAGTTGAACACAAATTAAGTTTCCCCACTGATTTGGTTCCACTACTCTTTAACAGTACCAGGTTACAGTAATTTATGCCCCATTATTTGCTGTATTATTGCTATCACGCTCCTTTTACTGCACCTTTGCACATTCAGATTCAAGTGTACTTTATGTCTTCTCCAGAATGCTTAACTCCTTAAAACCATGTAACATCAAAAACATCCGAGTACTCTGCATCCATCACTCCAGCTAAGCCAGACTCCTATTGTGATTTTTAAATAAACAGCAAGTAGAAATCTGGATAGACAAAACAGCTTATTTTCCAGCCTGAAACAGAATTTGAAGTTGAGAAACTTACTTATTAGCTAAGCACTACGATTAAAGAGCTGACTAAGTACCCTTTCTGTGCTGTAAAAGCTTAAGCAATCCCAGCTCTAACATCCTGACATACTTATTTCACACATGAATACCAACTCCCTAAACATGTGCAGGAATTTAGTGAAACTTGCCCATAGCTGCTTGACTAGATCATTGCTTTAGCAGCTGCTAAGTTCTAAGGAATACTTCTGAACGCTAAGCACTATGTTCCACAATTGAAACAGATGCATACTGACTACTTGGGAAACCAAATTCCCTTTTATTTCACTTTGCTGTTATTATATATACAAGGCACTTAAGTAGAGGTACCCTGATTAAGTTGCAAGAGTGAAGCTGTCACTCTCAGTTTACTGCTACAGCGTTAGTTTTATTTTTGAATGTGTCAAAACAGGCTTCCCTGCTCTTGATTACAGACTGGTACTCTCCCAGGTTCACACCAGTAATGTGATGGCATCCCCAAAACATCACACACTTAAGAAGCTAGTCTGCAAGCCTGAAGCAACACTAAAGTAATCCAATCCCAGTCAGTACCCCACTACAAGTTAAACTACAACCCCAGTTATCTTGTTACATTCAGCTAGCTCCACTTGATTTGGCAAAGGAAGATTTCTCATTTTGAGATGGATGACCTGTAACGTTAGCTCATTGCTAACTTCCACCCTCTACAACTTCAGGCTATCTTCATCCTGAGCAAAGACTGCAACAGTTATGTAGTCATGAACATGAAGAATGGATAGCCTAACTGAAATGAGCTCGAGAATTCCTTCCCTCAGGTAAAGAGCCGACACAACCATCACTACCTACTGAAGAGAACTTGTGGTATCGCCTCTGGAAAAAGACAAAAGCAGTATTTACGTATTTCAATGACTCAATCTTTGAGTCAAGCTTTCAGAGTTAATACTCCACGGTCTTGTGGCAAGTTAAAATTCTCTAAATCCAGTTTTTGGAAGCAGAGTTTCATGAGGGGTAAGATATTCAACAGCATTATTCCTGAAGTTCTCCAACTATGTTGTATTATTACTGCTGTGGATAAGCATCAGAACAGTACACTGTCCAAACTACAGAGATCTTACTGTACAGTAGCATGCTTTAGATCTGATAATTTTGTGGTTTAAATTTATCTTTCAGAATGAAGTGCCAGATACTCACCCTCCATACTGCCCTTTTAAAGCCATTTTCTTGACATTGAGTAATATATTAGTAAAAATAAAATAAAAGGCTTATAGCAAGACTAGCTCCACTAAGTATGGGATTGTAAGATCTATTATATCTGTAATTCCAGCTTCACCAACACCAGACTCCTCTGACCAGCTCTATTAAGTCTCACAGACCTGAATACCACCTGCTCTAGGGTATTTAAAGCAAGATGTTCTCACACTTGCCAACATCTAGTCTTAATAATACAGAATTGAGAAACACTCATTTATGAACTACCAGGGGCTTCCATTTACACCAGCATCTAACTAGATTCAGGATACTGATACATGAAGTACGGTACACACAGTGGAAGTGACAAATTCACTAGGCTGCTTTTTTTGTTTAGATGAAAACTATTAAAATCATTAAGCTTTAATGCTTTACTCACTGTGCTTCCGGACAGTGATTGTAACTCTCTCTCCCACTGAGAGGACCGGTTCAGAGGCAATATATGCCAAAATCTAGTAACAATTCTTGTACACATTTTCCTGCAGTTTAACAGAGAACAAGGCTAACAATAGCCTAGTGTTCTGAGCTGCTACATTGAAGTCCAGCAATCATTTTTCATTTGTCTTTGGTTCCACAGTAAGAGCAAGATGAAGAAATAGTTCATGCCAAAGACATTTTAGAAGAAACGAAAAAATTATCTTCCTTCACTTGCTCTTGCACAACCAGTGTGGCATCACTCTTACTATACTATCTACAACGTGATACATTGTAGTTTTAGTACCTGATATAGTATAACCATTGACTTTGCAGAGCACATCAGGTTTTATTATTAATCAAGTTTAGCCATATTGCCAGCGCAAGCTATAGCGGCCTGCTTAGTCATATCGTATTAATTTCCCAAAATAAGAGAACATTCTTATTACTGTCACCTTTACCTCTTCCTCCTGTATTCAAGATACCTTTAAAAAATTGACTGACTTGACACAAAAATGGACTTAAATCACTATTTCACTCATAAAAGCTCCCAGGACAATAAGGCCCCAATTTTAATGATCATCTTGGTGTCCTGGGGTACCTGATAATAGAAAATCACAACTTCAAAGGTTATTTTGAACATATTGCTGCCCAGCTACTGGACATCCCATACTCACGGCTCTCAAAGGTTTAATACTAGAGAACACCTAGTTCAGTTGTTCTATTTCTACTGCAGAGACAAGTTTTCTGAACATAGCACCTTATAAACATGTTTCATCTGGTTGAGAGTAGGAGCATGCTGAATGCAAAGTAAAGTCAAGTAATCTGAGGTTCCTGCAGGCGAAACATTGTCCATGACTTGCAACTTCTTTTGGGAGCCTAACTAAAGCAACCCCCTGCATTACCTGGATAATTTAATTAGCTTTTTCACATGACAGTAGTTCAGCAATACTTTCCTATTTGGTTCTCGTAGTACTTACTATAAGTAGCAGTGAAACAGCTTTGGGGAGAAGAGTTGAAACCACATTCTTGTGTACTGCATGTACCAGAAATAGCAACCCCTAAAATTAAAGAGTCTGAACTGCTGCCAGGACTCCCCCCCCCACTTCAGAGTTTAAACTACATGAACAGGTATATTACACAAGCTGTGTTCAACTTGCATACACTTCCCACTTTTCCAGGATTCTACATTCTTCAGACAAAATTACCATCTGGGAAAACAATCTATTTCAGGAAACAGAGACAATTCAGTCTCAAACTAACACTTGAAGAGTTAGAAACAAAGCTGTGACCTTGCAGGCATCAAAGCAAGAGGCATAGCCGTAATTACGCCTAAGTACCCCTCAGTTTAAATGAAGTCAGAAGTTTGGACGTGGGTTCAAAGTTTAGTGCAGAATTCAGATTGACTTTTTTCCTGATCATATTGTTCTTCTATCATTACAAAGTTTCCATATTTTTAAGTGAAGGTTCAACCGATGTTAAGGTAGCACTTCAGAGCCCCAGACGGATTATTCTATTCCGCTAGGGAGAGGAGGAAGAGAAACGCTGATGAGAAACTGAGAATTCTTTTTTAAAATTTATACCTTATATTTTAGCCTTGCTGGAAAAGTTCCTGGAAAGTCTATACCACACAGTGCAAAGGATAACCAGAATCTTCCACACTTGTTCTTTTATTTTCCATCTACATTAGCATTCTGCTATATCAATGAACCAATCTGATTCACCAGCTAGACAGGTGAGTATCAGGGTTTACTCACTAATGGGAGGAAGGAAAAAAAAAAAAAAAGTGCTCCTTTCAGTCATTATAGGTTAGCCATCTTGTCGTATTTCTTCAGAATACTGTTCTATTTTAAGCTTTATTTGTGAGATAAGAATTGTTAAGTTTTGGTTTGGCACGAGAATAGTTTTTCTGAAGCAAATTGAGAGGTTAAACAGCTGAAGGTTTCAAGATATGTTTGAATGCCAGCTGAAGAATTATTTTATTAAGTCAGTAAAGCTTCACTTGCTGAGCTTCAAACACAGGTTAAAACAAAAGTCACCTGATCAGTCTGAAACACAGATCTGGCCCTAAAGACCAATCCCCAGCATACTGCTTAAAATCTGGAAATACACAGTGATTCAGTCCCTCAGGACAAATACATGTTTGGAAACTATGAAAAATACCATATGATACCCTGAGAAGCGAGCAATGCGTACAAAATAAATCTTTTTAGAAGTTTATTCCAGCAAGGCTAAAATACAAGGTGAAGTTCCTGGAAAGTCTATACTACACAGGGACAGACACTCAGCTCTGAGCCTACAAATACTTAGAAATTTGTTGCAAGTGGAAAAAACTGTCAGTAATAATGGAAAGGAGTCAGTAATTTTTGATTAACTGTTCTGGCACTTGGCTGCCTATAGCAAGCAGGAATTAGACCAAGATGCCTATCTATAAACTGCAGCAGGCTAGAGCCAAGCATAGTTTTTACATCTAATACCAGTCCTGTTATTTTGAACTAAGCCATGGCAGACCACTTGAACAGCATCTTCCTAACTTAATTCAAAGATGAAGCTTAAGACACTAGCAGTCCTTTCGACAGCCTTCCTCCTTTTCTGCATATCTCACTACCTGCAAGTAGCCTATGTAGGCAATCTTCTAATTATCAAGAAGAAAAAGCTTTGAGTTCAGAGAACTTAAGTTCTAAAACCAGGAAGGTTTTCTTAAATACACTATTATTTCATCAGTGCTAAGTAATAGGAAACAAAGCAGCTCTCTACTTAACTTCATTTTCTCAGACTCACTGCCACAGATCATATTTATGAAAGAGCACAAGAGAAAAAGCGAAGATACATTTCCGATTACATTAGCTTCAAAAGCAGCCACAGAGCAGAGAATAATTGCATTAATAGGAAGACTTCAAATAAATTTCTATGCTTGTTTCCCCCCAAGCAGCATGCTCAAACATTCTCTCAGCTTGAGAGCACTAAGCTGAAAACAGAAAAAAAAACCAAAACAACCAAATGTCCCCCCACAAACTGAAGCACCGAGGCAACATTTTTATGGCCCAGAGCTCGGCCCTCAGTAGAGGCACAGCCGTCAAGGTGCAAGCTCCACACCACCTTACAGGAAAATCTATCCCAAAGACTGTTGGCAGCTCATTGCAGACAGAAAACCATTTAGTATGCCTACTTGTCATGACTTTCAGAATACAAAAAGCAAGTGAAAAGCACCCACAGGAGAAATGAAAAAACTCTTGGAAAAATAAGCACATTAAAGGTAGACTTTCCGAGAGACACATTTAGTTCTGCTCATGCTCGTCAGGCATGCTATTACCACTCAAAAAAAAGAAATAAAATCTCATCTCTGTGAGAGCAAGTCTCTTCCTCATCTCTCCCACTCTTCATAAATTATTTCCCAAAGCATCTCATGATGGGTATATTTTGACCTGAGGCCAGGAGGAGAAAAATAACTTCTCTTTCCTTAATGGACGGACTAGTGCTGAGCTAGGGAAGAGGACAGATTCTGCCCCGCGCCTACAGAAGCTGCATCAGGTGCAGAGCACGTTCAGCGAAGCACCAGCCATGCTGAGGCTTGAGAAAAGCCCAGCCTCTCCTCTGCTGGGCAACACAGGAAGAGAATGGCTTGAGAGGGGCTTGCAACAAAACAGGGACCGCACCTGGGGATCGGGGCCGCCTGCTCGCCGCCCCAGGCCACGGC
>NW_009259965.1:1771028-1779667 GCF_000687185.1 Egretta garzetta | reverse complement strand
CATGCGCAAAGCCGCCGGGGTGGTGGGGGGCAAAGTCCCCCCTCGCTTCCCCGTCACCTCAGGCTCGCTGTTGTATTTTAACAGCGTTTAGTGCGTTGGTCTAGACTAGATCGACTGGTTTGGGGCTAGTTAGTAGTTTCCTAAGTGCCCAGCTCCTGGAGCCTCGTGATTGTGTAAGTCTGGGGACACGGAGAGCTGCAGCACTGCCATTATTTTCCGTTCCTTCGGCATCCCGGTGCGGCATTTTTGAGGCCTGGTGCTGGTTTCATGCTCATCACAGAAGTATGTAGGAAACGAGAGAGGTGCTTTAATTACCTGCAAAATGCTACTAGCCTGTAGTCTCCTTTTTGAGAATATACGTCATCAAGCCACGTAAAATCAAAAAGCAAACCACACTTTAATTATGCATATTATTTGTGTGATTGTAAAAATCATGGTAAAGCCCATATTAATGTTGCTGAACCACTGATTTATGTGGCTAACTACCATGATTGATGGTTGGCTAACTACCCTCAAAAGTTGTTACGGGGCTCTTGAGTTCTCCATCAACTTCCCATATTCTGCACCAGACATAAGATTTCCCAAAGGTGATGTAAACTACAGCAGCATTATAACAGCTTGCCATGATCTCCTTAAAATGCCTGAAGACTGATGGAAATATTTTGAAATATGACTCACATCAGAACACGTGAGCTTACAATGCCTTTCCTTTAAAATAGTGTTCTTAAAGTCTGCACATGAAAAGAGAATTGAGGAATCCATTGTAACTGGAACTAATTATCTGAGAGAAAAAATAAGATTAAAATCACAGGCAGTACATTGCCATTTTTTAATATCCTTTCCATTGTCATATAAACTATCCTTCATGTCTTACATTATACATAAGATATTTAAATACTAGTAAGTCATTCTTTTGATGACTCTGGTCTCTGAATCTGGGGCACCGTGGCAAAATAACGCTAATGGGAAAATAACATCACTCTGGGGAAGCTGATAAATTACTTTTGGTCACAGAATTTTGAGGGGGAAAAAAAGATTTAATGTTTTATTAACATACTAGGAATTGCAGAAATCTAATTTTGGAGGGAGGTGATATGATTCAGAAGAATTTCTTTGAGTGCATGGAAGAGTTTTTGGAGGGGCTTGGAGGGATTTTTTTCTGTTCTAGTTGATTAGTTGGCTTGGAGGATTTTTTTGTTCGAGGGGGGTTATATTTGGTCTGAGTGCTTTTTTTGTGTTCTTAATATAGGTAGGTAAAATACAGCAGGTAAAGCAACAGCTTGCTACATGTTTACTATTTGAGACCAAAAAATGACATTTGCATTATGAAATTGATGTAACAAACTAGGAATCAATATTTTCATAGCCAGCTTTTAATCAGACAACACAGATTATATTTCAGCATATTTATTCAGCTTAAACTAGTGTTGCAGTAATAAACTATGTCTTCACCTGTCTTTTCCTTTATACACTACCTCTTTTTTTGGGCATGCTTTTGTATAAGTAGTGACATTAACTTTGGTTATAATTTAGAAGAATGATGAAAGGAGGGTACAGAGTAAGAGTGCAAAAATATGAGAGAAAGTAGAATAATAATTTTGAAATTATTTTTCAGAGGAAAAGCAAACAAGAAAGGTGTGTTTAGCGATTCAGACAGAAAGTTATGGAAATGGTATTGTACAACATGGTAAAATATCTTTCAGAAATTTAAGTAGATCAGAATTTTGTAACTGTTGCATTGTAAAGCGTGCGTGAAATTATAATTCTGTGCAGACAATAGCATTCTAGTTTTTTTGGTCATTTTTTTTCTTGTGAGATGATTCCATACTGTGTTTACTAAGGAAAATTGAGCCAGAGTTCTTCCTGTTTTCTGGCGCTGCCCCCCAGCCTAATCTCTGGCAGCCAAGAGTAGGTGACAGTTCAGTTATCAGCTGGTGAGGGGTCAGGAGCACCAGTCTTAGGAGGAGCAGCTGAGGGAACAGGGGTTGTTCAACCTGGAGAAGAGGAGGCTGAGGGGAGACCTTATCACTCCCTACAACTGCCTGACAGGAGAGTGTTGGGATGTCAGTTTCTTCTCCCAAGTAACAAGCAACAGGATGAGAAGAAATGGCCTCAAGTTGTGCCAGGGGAGGTTTAGATTTGATATCAGGAAAAATTTCTTCACTGAAGCAAGCACTGGCACGGGCTGTCCAGGGAAGTGGTTTGAGTCCCCATCCCTGGAGGTATTTAAAAGACGGGTAGATGAGGTGCTTAGGGATGTGGTTTAGTGGTGGGATGGCAGGGTTAGGTTAACAAGTCCTTAAAGGTATTTTCCAACCTAAATAAGTCTATGATTCTACTAGGTATTTTTAGACATACAGCTTTGTTTTTCTGTTTGCTTAAAGGTTTGTGGAAAGCCTGGAATACAAAAATTGTATTTTTAGCATCATCTTCCAATTCTAAGGTTTACAATTTTTTAATTAAAAGCTATTAAAAAGAAGGTGAACAAAATCCTCACTCCATTAATGTCAATGGCAGTTTTATTAATTAGCTGTGACGCGGGTGGTGTTTGACCCTTAGTTTTCCCAGTCACTTACAGAGTCAGGAGCCATATTAGAGCCATTCTCATTATTAAAAGAAGAATAACAAAGCATGGGTTTGATGCCTTCCTGGAAGAAGGAAATGTTAAGTTGCTTCAATCCACTTTGGAGACACAAACTCGTCTTCATTACTTCTAGATCTTTCATCTGAGGAAGTACTGCAAGTGTCAATTTGACCTTGTCAGTTTAAACACCTCCAATCTAGAGAACAAAGTCTCTCCTTACCATCCAATTACTGAAATCCGGAAGGACTGAAGAGTTCCAGTCCACTGCTAAATAATTAATGCTCCACTGGACTATTTCTGTGATCAGCCATAATCTGAAACAATGTGGTTTAGGATGGCTGAATTCTTCAAGTACACTACAGTACAGATACAGTAGAGAGCCAATGCCAGGATTCTCTGCAGCAACAGTAATACGACGATTGCAAATACAACCTATATTAGCAGAGCTCCTATTGGTTTTAAAACAAATATATTGTGGTTTATAGCAATAGCAAAGAACAAGTTTCTACCCAGCCTGCACACAGTGAGCAGAGGACAAATTAACTCCCTTTCCCAGTGCTGTCTGTAATGATGGGGCAGAATTCTGTGGCAGCTTTCTGCAGAAAGGACAGATTCCTCCACCCTTCCTTGTCTTACAAGGAAATAAGTTCCTAGTAGAATAGGGAATAGTTACTTCACCTTCTTACTCACAACATATTTACAGTATAGGAGGGTGCAGGACCACCCACTCTGAGACCCGCTACTGTTTTTCTGCCATAAAGTGATGGGGATCTATCTAGTCTTCTTAAAGGTTGTATCTAAGTGGTACACCACAGCTTAGTATAAATTAAGGAAAATTAAGAGGGGAATATGCTTAAAAATTGTAATTTTTAGGTCACCAGATAACAATAATATTTTGATGCCTAATTGTAGGACTTGACTGAGAGAGGATAACAGAAAGACAAGGGGGAGGTAAGTGTACAAGTCTCACTTGAAACCAAGAAAGTAAGGTGCCTTTGAAAACCTCCCTCATGAATCTTGTCACTTTTACTCCTAATTTGTTGCATATGTCAAAATACAGGTTACATGGAGGGCCTTCTGGGAATCCGATCCACATTACTGGATCAGTCTTTGTTCTACTCTTTGTTATCCCAAAGATGCATTAAGGCTGCGCTGACAATTTGCCAGCAGTTCAAAGCTCACATCAAATTTTTATGCATCTTGACATATTTTGTCTAAAAATAAATGCAGATAATATTGATAATTTATCTTCTGTGTGAGATTAATTAAATGATAACTTCTGGATGCTCTCTATTAATGATTCTGTATTTCCTGATAGACTCGTTAAATGATAACTTGTTTGTTATCTCAACTAATAGCTTGATAATAAATGCAGCCTAAGCTAATTAGCTTCACGATACTGTTACTGAATTTTGTTGAATTATTAATAAGGAGCATCTTCAATACAGGGATTCATGCTAAACTGTGTTCATATTCATACCATCCCTTTTGGCTACAGTAAGCCCTTCTGTTTGGATAATCCTTTCATTTTGGCATCGACATATGTGCAGTAAATACTGCCATATTAACTTTTGATCTCTTCATCCACCTATAGCCCTGTATAACTCAGTCTTTTTGGTGTGTCTTTTGAAGATAATCTGCAGATTATCTTTTAACTCTTTTACCTTCCAATAGATAGGTTTCAATTTTAGTTGCAATCCAATCTTAGTACTTTACATGGGTACATCTGGCATAAGTACAGTGAATGTAATAGATTTACTTACTATCTCAGATGTCATTCATAGTACAGTGAGTCTTTGCATGGACATTAATAGCAATGGACAGTGATGTAACAATTATTAACAGAATCACATTGCTTACAAATGTGTGGTTATATTTTTTCAAAGGAAAAAGTGAAGAAGAAATACATTGTTTATTGCATGTAAAAGAAAACAGTGACTGTTTCATAGAGAAAGTCCGTAACTACCGTCTCTTTTGACTGCATTTAGCCAGGTTGCCTATATCTGAAAAAACTCCATTCACACATGTTCAATGGAAACCTTCATAAAATACGGCGATGAAAATTTCCAAATACTTAGTTCATCCTGAGGACACTTCATCTCAGGGTTGCAAGTCTGCTTAAGGTAAACTGCTCTTTGAAATATCTGGCTCTTGGGGACCATTTTGTGATAGAAGGTACTGAAGATGTCCCAGTCTTTTTGTCTTCCCAGTGTTGACACACAGCCCATGCAATGGAATGGCCTAAAACACAGAGAGGCATTGAAGAAGGAGTAGACTGTGAGAAAGGCCTAGGGGGCCTAGGGGAAGAAGAAATTAAGAGCATAAGAAAGGAAGACCAGAACTGGAGAGTAGTTACTAGTTGAGGCCAAAGCAGTAGGGGTGGGTTTTGCATATGGGAATCATAGGATGGATAAAGATCTTGGTACAGCTGAGAGGGGAGAAGGGGAGTGACCAGTTAACTTCAACAGGCTATACCTGAGAACTGGGAAGATAAGAAGAGCTGTGAGGCTATGATTTTGGAAAATTTGAACAAAAAAATACACTATGAACAGAAGAAGCACTTGTATAGGGAGAAGAGGACTTTTTCTCAGTAACACTGGTACAGGTGACCCACAGAAGAGGGAAAGTAGAAGGAGAAGAGTAAGGAGAGAAACACTTAGATCTGGCACAGGGAAACACCGTTAATGATACAAGTAGCTGAGAGGGAAGACTGGTAATGGCTAGGGAAGGAGAGAGGGACTGAGCTGAGGAATGCGGTGAGGAATAGGAGCTGAGTCAACATAGGATGCTAGGAAGATTCAAATGTAGAAGCAAGGAGAGGGAGAAAGGGCTTAGCAGAGCAACAGCCTGAAAAAGACAGGGCAAAAGAAGCAGTACCCACAATAGTCTGCTCAAACAGAACCCACAGTTTCTCCAGGATGAGTCCAGCTGAGAAACCTAATGCCCAAATGTATTTAACATCCTCTCCAGTGGAGGTCAATTCTGTTGCTAGTTACCATTCTCTTGTCAGAGATCTGTGTTGCAGATCTGGATGTGGTATATGATATAAGCCCACATCATAATTATGTGGATTTTTTTAATAAACCTAGAGAATTATACATGCACGCACATAAGGAGCTATGCAATATTGACACTGTAAAACCAAAAGACTTCAAGAGTTAGAAAACTCCAGAAGATTAGAATCGCCTTTGCAAATAGTTGCATGCTTACTTACAATTTTTTTTTTCCATGGGGACTTTGCCTTATTCACAAGATGAAAGGACTCATTGAATCAACATGTATGCGATACTGTGTTCTATCCACATTGCTCGGTTTGCTGGCCCAAGACTTAGTGTACGCTGTACAAACTCTATTATTCAAGCTCCAGATTTATTAATTTCCATATTGACATTTCTGTGACATTCTTCAGTACATCAGGAACATGAATTAATTTATTTTCAAAACATCCTTCTGCTTCTAATATTTGACTGCTTGAAAGTACATTAATGTTTCTTTTTCTGTATATTCTTGTGTATAATTTCCAAGTATCCTAGCAGAAGCTTTAAAAATCATGTATCTCTCAGCAAAAAAACCGCTCCCCCTGTAAAAAAGCAAAATTGCTGTTTGATTCTCTTCCTATCTCTTTTCATGGACAGTAGAACTAAAACAGATTATAGTGTACATTGCAGACTTACTGAATATATTGATCTATGTGACACCACATCATGCTGTTTTACATGCTTTACATATTTGAGAACATGCTCCTACCTTACGAAATTCAAACACTTAAGGCTTTAACTTGTCAATTTCTTTGTCAATTTATCTCTTAAAGGTTGATTCATATGGAAAGGACTAAGTTAAATTTAAACACTGGCTCAGGAATAGGAATGCTACTAATTTGAGAAACTGGAGGTTGACAGAGTGGCCAAGATTTATGTTCAGCAATTAAGGTAAGAAAAAAGAAAAAACGCCTTCTAAAAAAGTGATTTTGAACACTGTTCAAAGTTTTTTCAGGAACAGAGTCAATTAGTGGCACAGTAGGAAAATTCAGTCAGAGGGGTTTTTTTGTAGAACTACTCAGGGAATCACAGTGAGATTCCTTGAATGTATCTACAGCTGCAATGCCTTCCAGATATATAAATTTGATCATCCAAACAAAAGGACCTCTGAAAACCAAGCAACAGGTTCTCTGCTTAGGCACGGCAGTTTTCATCAGTGAGAGTTATGAGGGAGTTACTTATATATGCTTGACTCTCCACAGCATATAGAGGAAAAGTAAATACTAATCTTCTGATTGCCCAGTCTTGGGCCAAATCCCAGAATTAGAAATAGAGTGAGATTGTAATGCCCAATGAATAGAATTGTGAACAAAGCAGCAAACAGGAATTATTAACCTTGCCTACAGTGCCTCAGAGAATTAGAAAATTCTTACTAGGCTGCTCTCTTTCCCCATCCCTTTTTTACCTTGGAAAATTGAAAATTAACTGTAGTGGCTTTGCTTTCACCTCACTTCAGTCAAAATGCATAAAAATCATCAGCAATTATATTTTAGACTATACTACCACATGTAGCTTTACATCCTGGTGTCAATTCCCACCATGAAGGATGGCGCACAGGGTCATCCTGTTCCTGCATGGCAGAGCTGGCATGTCACACACTGATGGAGAAAAGTACATGTGATTTCATTTGCATTTAAACCTGAAACTCCTGATGGAGCCAGAAAAAGCCTTGATCCTGAAGATGTTTCAAGTGAGCTGTGCCTCCTCCTCAATGCAGGCAGATCTCAGATCAGAAAGGTCATGGATAATTACCCCCAGAGTCCTTGCCTCTGAATCTCCAGGTAACTCCCAACCTTACGTAAGCTTTCCTCCTTCGTCTGACAAATTTCAGGACTTGATTTCAGTGAAGTACAAGATTTGTCCTTCAGAAATACTGGCTAAAATGAGAGCCACAACTTAACATGGAAAAAAATACAATATTCATTCTTAGAAATTAAGCAGCAGAATGCAAACTGCTAGGAAAAGAAATACTGAGAATGCATCACTATACAGGCTATCTGAACATTTCCAGACTATATTTTTGTTCAATCCATGGTTTGGGACCCCTCTAGGACAAAACGTCCCTCTCTGTGACAGTGGAGCATGTAGAGAATGGCACAGGGCATCAGATTGTATTTTGATTCTACTGTATGTTACAATCATTGCATCATGCTTGTGTTGTGATTTCAGCATAACGCTATATGTAAATAAAAATCCAGTGTAATGTCAAATATCTTCTAATAGTAAATCTGGTATTAAAACATTAAACCCTCCTGCCATCTCAGATCTGTTTGGATAGAACAAAGACTGTAGGTCAGGACAGGCAGCTACCAACTCTCTTTGGTACTACAGGGCCAACAAGCTCCAGCTGGTCCACAAGTCACTGACCTCCTTGTCCCTGTAGCACCAAGGAGACCTGGAGCAAGCAGGATCCAGACAGAGGTGAGGGGTGGCTGGCCTTTGGGTAGTGCATTGAGGCGGCTCTTTGCTGAACCATGGACCAGATCATTCAGCTTGGCAGGAAAAGACAGCAGATTAAGGAATGGGTCATCTGAGACATTGTCTTTGGTGCATGAATTATTGCTGGTGGCCATGCAAATGATGATATGGTGGAACCTGTGGAGCAAAACGACAGGGCAGGACCGGTGGAGGTGGGCTCACTGGTATTCCCTATAGACATATGTTTTCACCCTTGTGCACAGACAAGAGGTCTGGTCATTCATACAAGAAATGTATTAAGCTCACTGTGCAACACCGGTGATCACTAGTGCTGATCTGAATGAGGGCGGGTAATATCACTGGGCAACACACCCTGTCCTTGGCAGAAGGCTCAGAGGAGGTGATGTGCTTGTGAAGCTCATGTTATGAGCTATTTACAGCGATAATCAGATTACATCCATGTTAACAACAGAAGGAGAGTGTAGCATTATACTGCAACATTGCTAAGCTCCTGCATTGCAAACCGCCAACATAGAGAAGCAAATAGTCTGCCTTTCCCCTATTACTGAATGACATCTACACTATAAGAATGCCAGAAA
>NW_009259965.1:1764670-1770952 GCF_000687185.1 Egretta garzetta | reverse complement strand
TTTGGAAGTATCTGTTTTCTTTTGGGTTGGTAGATTTTTTTTTAGGTCTTTACAGTTTGACCTTCATTTTCCTCATGCTGTTGCTGGTTTCGTTTTTGTCATTCTGACTGAATCATTGAGTCCCTTACCAATTTCTTGGTATTGCAGAGATGCCAGCATTTCAGCTTTCAGAAGTGTTGCTTGTGATGATGAAAAAGTATTTCACCTTTAATATCCTTAAAATTGTCTAATCAGATAATTGGGTCATTTGGACAAATTAATGGAAACAGAAAAGCAATGGAATGAGAAAAGCACAAGCAGCAAGGCAGAAATGCACACTGTAAGTTAACACCACTTCTAGCATCCATTTCAGGCTGTATATTATCCATATTACCTTCCCACTTCTTTTGCTTTGCTTTGACACAGATCGTGACCATCAAATGCTATATAAGGCATATGCTGTTGTTTTTAAGCATAAGCATATGGATACTTATGTAATCTTATTTAGTGCTAGTTTGTAATGGTACTATTAATGTTTGGGGTTTGGGCCAAATTTCCCTGAACTTCTGCTGTCCCATTTTTACTGTAAGGCAGAGAGGCATGTAAGAAAAGAAACTTGAATATATCCCTGTTTACACATCTTTATTTCTGGAAAATATTTATTATGGTATTATACTGATAAAACATGTTTGGATTATAGGTATTAAATAGTTGTTTGATAAATTACTTAACAGTGAACTGAAATTAGCTAGTGTGCTTGTTGATTAGTTGGTCTGCAAGTAAATGCTATCCACTTGAGAGGAGGGGAGGCTAAGGTGTTTAAAAATGCTTAAATTGTCCCCTGGTTGAGGTGATGTGATAGCAGCCATGAAAAGGAACATGTTCTCTATCATACAAGTGCAGAATTCTTTTGTTTCTGCTCTTGGTCCAAATTCCATGTCAACAATTCATTGTTCATTATTTCTCTTCCACTATTGGAGTGTCAAGAATAAAATTAATGAATGTGTGAAGCAATTTCGTATATGCTCAAGCTTTTTACTGATACTATTTCCCCACGATCTGCAAAATAAGTGGTTTGTTACCAAAAAAGGCACTGAGCATGTTCAAAATTAATCTTTTGTGAAGAGGTAATTATTTAAATAACACCAGATACGCTGGTTTAATTGCTTCCTATGTGAATCTTATGATCTGAAGTGACCTTACCCTTACAAGAAAACTTTTCTATGCGCAAGTGAGACTGAAGTCAAGAAATGTATGGAACATACTCTATACAGAAATAGCCTAAAACTGAATTGTTCCTTTATTGCATTTGAATAAATTAAGCATTTTGGTAGTTGTTAAAAGAAACCAAAGTAGTTTATTTGTTTATTTTCTGCTCTTTTTAATGTAAAAGTGACTACCAATTATGTCTTTGAATATAATTTGTTTTTCTCTCCGACCAGTGCTTAGAGAACTGGTGCACTCAGTTTTTTAGGAACACTAATGCAGCTTTTGACAGAAGCAGGGAGTGGTGACTTGGCACTTGGCAAGTAAAAGACAAACTGCTCAGCCATGGCCCTAAGTTTATTTTAGTTCAACCAGTAAACAGGGGCACAGAATGGACTTTGCTGATTAAAAGCAAAACTAAAAAAACTGAAGCTGAGTTTGACAACATTCCAACTTGTCACATGGGAATCTGCTTCCTTTTACTTTCAGCTCCTGATAGCTATTGGCTTCAGGCATCCCAATGCAGAATATTATTGTTTCACTGTTGTTTTTTTTTCCCTAGGAGGGATTTATTTCCTCCTCTCAAGTTCCTAGAGAGACTCAATAGCCCTGCCCAAAATTTGAGCTGTTTGCATCTTGCCAGTTCTTTGTTTCACTGCTCATGCCTGTATCATCTAGGAGGACCTATCTCTTCAAGCCTTTGCTTATGCAAATACTCTCAGTGTGAGCGATCATAGTCAATGAAACTATGCATGTGTGATGAGTAATCACACAGGTGAGGATTTCCAGGAGGTGGCTGCAAGTATATCGCATGTCTTCACATTCCCTTGGCTACTTTTGTCTCATATATACTCTTGTGTGTCTCTTCTTCCCGTGTTGTCTGAGTGTAGTCCAAGCTGAACTACACTCAGACTTTTTCTGATGGAAGGCTTGCATGTGTGTGTAACAACAGCATTTGACTTCAGATGACAAAATGTTGAAAAAGCCCCATCTGAAATTCCCAGTTTCAGACTGAGTGGCTAGATATGATGGGATGGATTCATCATTGTAATCAACAAGAAGTGAGAAAATGCTGCTGGAAAGTCTGTGGTGAGCGTGAAAATTTAGTATAGCAAAGCTAAGCCCGTAATCAACAGCTAGAATGATCAAAGATGTTTCTCCTCGTGTTCTTCCGTTTTTGGGTTCTGTTGCATTATCTGACTACAGGAATTAAGCACAGATTAAGATGAGCACAGACTAACAGAAGGTCCGAAAAATGTAATCATACTCTAAAGTTTAGCCACTGAATATGACTGAACAGGAGGTTTTGTCTATGAAAAAAATTACTGATTAATTCTGAACCAAGTGTGTAGTGAAGTCTATATTTTCTGAGGCAGCAAGGCGTTCATTTGACACTAACCTGCCTAGCAACTTCCCGCATACATTATCTAGAAGAAAACTGTTAATAATCTTTTTTCTACTCCTTTAAAAAAGTTAGTTCTGGAAGGGCAGAACTGGCCTTTTAACATCCAAGGTGAATTTGGCTCCAGATTCTGAAGTATCGAAGTGGGCTAACTACCATTCGAAACAAGCTTTTTTACGATTTAGGTAGAAAGCTGCAAACACAGAGGACTGGTATAGGCAGTAGGTGGCAGACTGCTCCCAGTGATCAGTCGGACGTTGTGAGTCAAGCTTTTCTTAATGCTCACGGAGCTGTAGTTAAAGGTGATGTAAAGAGAATTGTAAAGGTGGAGCGACTCCTAGAGTTCAAGCAGACTACCATGCCAGGAATACTCTGGTCAGGACTTGCCAGGAGGGGGTGTGTTGCTTCTGCATTATCAGTTCCTAAACTCTGGCAGCTTACCCTGCCCTGCAGCAGTTGGGTGACCTTGATCTTGCTTTGAGGATTTGCCACTGTTGACAGTAAACTAGTGCTCTCATGGCTTTGCCACCTCTATAGAACGCTATGCTTGTGGTTTACTCACTACTTGGAAATACATCTTAACTCCAGGTACCTCAAGGTTGTTTTTTTTTATAACCAAAATAGAGTTTAACACATGGATTATTATATCTGAAGATGTTTACAGATAAACCAAGGCCTCTGCTGCTGTCTGCATACATGTGACATAAATAATGTGTCTAAAGTATTCTCCAAACAGCAGACCATCCCATTAAAATAGCTTCTGTACAGTATCAAAAAAAGATGGAACCCAGTCTTTTGACAAAGGGTTTTTTATGCTTTCCCTTCTCTAAGTGATGCTAACCTGGAACAAATCTACTTTTCTCTATTTAGCAGATTTTTTTTCAAAATTAAATTCACCTTGAGGTGTTTCCACAATGCTTTGCTGTTCATAATTAATGCACTTAAGGAAATTCCTCATCCCTTAGCTTTTGTCTCATATGTTTCATTGCAAGGGAAGCTTCTGGTGCTTCCACAAACTGCCCAGAGACTGCTGAAAACCACACAACCTAATGGTTGGTAAACACTTGGGGGAGCTGCCCGTCCACTACGCAGAAAGATTAGATCTGATTTATGGAATTATATGCTTAGCATTCACCAGATTATCTAGAACTAGTTTTGTCACCAGGCACAATTTAAAAGCAGAAGAATCTATAAACATAGATAATGTAATGGCAAAAGCATTATAAAACTACAAAATAATCAAACATTATGGACATTACATTTTTATTAAGGTTATATGATTTTTAATATTATACTTCCTCAGCTGCTTCTGCATTTAAGTTGGCTTCTGAGACTGATCCTTTAGGTTCCGTTAATGGTTACTGGGATATCACATGGGTATGCAGAAACTTAGTTCTTTTCTTTTTGCTTTTCTTCTCAGGCTATTTAAGATTTCTACTGCATGCTTTGGTTAGACTAAAGTTATGCCATTAGTCTTCAAGACACTTTCTCTTGCTTGTATCTTCCTTAAAACATGATGGAAGAACTACAAATTATACATCGTGAAACCACATAGATTATCTGAGCTCCTTTCCATTTGCAGTGTTAGCTTGCTATCAGTTTTGCATCAATAGCTTAGCGTATAAATGAAAGATTGATCTGAGAATGGGGTGTCCAGCTGTGCACAGTTGCACTCCTTCCTCCCTCATACATACTTACTTAGACTTAGGGAAAATCTTGAGTGGTCCTGTCACAGTAACATTTACCAGGGCACAATGCACATGTCAGCACATGGTGGAAAACAAAAACATCTCTGAGAAGAAGAGAAAGAATAGCCTCAGGACCATCCCAATAATTTCCTGATGGATAAGTTCCTTTTCAAAAGTGTTAGATTTTATTATTAGAAACCTCCCCAAAATCATGACCATTCCTGTAGTATTTCCAGCCATCTTAGGATTTGTTTTGAACAGATGAGAGTCTGTAACATCATTCTGTCTCAGCAATGCAGTTCTTTCAGGGTTTATCATTGTTATTTCAGGATATTTGGTCTCTTTCTTGATCACTCAAGACCTATCATTATGAAGAGCCTTATATAAGCCTTTGTGTTTTCTCTGATAACAAAAGTACTTAGGACTACATTCTAAAACTACATCCTAAACCAGAAAGATACGTCATTATAAAATGACTCACTCAAGAAGAGTCGGAGTGCATTTGCACTCTCCAAAGTAGCAGTTACTTCATTGAAATAAAGAAGAAGGTTTGTTTAGAGTACTTAGTCTGCTTTTGATAATGCCAGCTATGGTTAAGAAAATTTCCTAGCATTTTGTTCAAAGATACTTGTCTGAAGCATCAGGTAAATAATTATTAAGTAATTGTGCGCTTGCCTGCAGTTCTATAGAACATAAGATCCTTCTTAAGGATCAGGTGAGACAGTCATTAATGACAACAGCACTTCATGCTGGAGAATGGTCGTCTTTACAGAGAATTGGTATTCAGACATAGTGAAACATCAGCCAGGCAACCAGACCAACAAAGACAGCTTCAACACTGCTAATGTTTTTTTTACAATATTGGTATTACTTAATGTGTGGTCAGAAAGGGAGAGATACAAGTCAATAGAGACTATGCTTTGATTTGTACTCTAAGGTTGAGTGTGGTAGTCAGAACAAATTGTTGAGGGGATTAAAGACTCATTTGATTCACATCTATGACCACATAGTTTTGGTGGTTAAAATATGTAAGAGTAAGCAACAGCAGCTTCTATTGCTCACTACAGTTTAATGTATTTGTTGTCCTTCACCTCCATCCTACCAGTTGTTCAGAGGTGAGGGCAATTAGCTATGCAAGAGAAGACAACTCAGTAAGTGTGCTGGAGATAGGCGACCCCCCACATATAGTGCGGCTTAATATATCCTGTCTTTGCCAACTCTGTCTTTCCAGACAGCGAAGTGAAGTGAAGCAAAGCGAAGTGAAGTGAAGCAAAGTGAAGTGAAGTGAAAATTAGGCTTTCATTAGTCAGAAGGAGATTTTTTTTGTGCTTATTTGAAAGGTCTTAACTTACAGACTAAGATGGTTTTTGATCTACATCTTCCTTTACCAAGAAAAGAGGAGTCTTTGTTTTTGTGTATAAATGGATTGATAAAGTTATCTCCCACCAAGATATTGAGAGATACACAAGATTGTCATGAAGGCCTGCTTATACCAGTAGCAAACGTTCTTGTCTTTTTACAAGTGTAACGTGCTATGTATGAATTGTTCAGTTAACTCTTCTGCCCTGGAGGAGGTGGTCTGTACTGTAAAAGTACTTCTGTATTAATTTTGCAAGTGAAGAAACTGTTGTGCAACAAACAGTAATTTACTAATCACATCCATTTTAATCTTAAGTGCATGTGGTTCAAAACTTCTGAACAAGAACTAGGCTTCAGATCTGTTTCAGCTCTTGCTGCTTCCTGAAAAGCAGCCAGGAGAAACTCTGAGAATGCATTAGAAAGGAAAGAATGGTGGAGCTCTGCTTCCAAGAAGTACTGGAATTGTCTTCAGCAAGCTCAATTGTTATGGGCATTGTAGAATTTTGCTAGTTTTCTTGTAATTCTTGATCCAAATGCTGTCAAGGCTAGTATTTTAGAGAATGGAGGACACGCACTTACCTATTTGGGCCTTAAGTTACAGGTTTTTGATTCTTTTGATTCTTTTAATTCTCATCTTCCTAAATAAAA
>NW_009259965.1:1684205-1764650 GCF_000687185.1 Egretta garzetta | reverse complement strand
GGCTAGCAGAATTGCTATGTCCTTTGATGTCAAGGGCTCCCTGTAGGAAGATGGCAAGTGCTTTAGCTGCCATACCCAGACCACAAAGAAATTACCTTTTTTTTTGACATGGACCTGACTCTGGCTAAATATAGAGAAAGAGAGATGGAGCCAGGACCATTTTCTTTTGCCAGTATCTATTTTGAATTGATAAATGGTAACTTCCCTCTCTCTACAGATTTTTTAAAAGATCACTGGAACCTCATTCTGCAGGATGGATGAATTTGATAATGTACTATCAGTCTCAGTAAAGGAAGTAGTGTCATTATTCTACTTTAAAAGAAATTACAGAAATTAGCAGAACTGGGCTTTGGACATGTCTTTTTAACTGTCTTTCCAACTGTACCTGATCTCCTAGATGTGGTCTTGCAGGCCTTGACAGTGCTAACATCCCTTTGGAAGTGAAGTTGCCTAGTCATAGAAGAGGCCGTGTAATGTAATAGTTCAAATGATTTGCTATTATTTCAGTAGCAACTCATGTTTCTTTATTTGAGTGTTAATACTTGGCAACTTCTGATGAAGAAGCATTATTGTCTAAATCAATAAAGCTAGCCCTTTATATGTAAGTGTCCACCTTTCATCCCATCTTTCTTTATAAGAAATGCTTTAAAGAGTATGGTAGTTTCAGCTATTTCATGCCAAGAATACAATCCTATACAATATCGCTGATATCACCTCAACGTGGATTCACAAGGGCCAAGGTTATATGCCTAAGAATAAGCCAGCCTCTTTGCTCATCATCAGTCTTAAATTCCATCACTGTAAATCTTTATTTTTCTTTTTACAGTAGAATTTTTAGCTTTTTTTTTTTTTTTGTGGAGAAAAATTTAGAAACATAACCTTTATCTTTTGTGGTTTAATCAGAACTCAGGATTTTTTGGACTGAACAGTTTATTTTTTTTTTAATACAGTGTATTTGTTATTCTGTTTTCTGTATCTTACCACACCTAAGAAAATGTATTTAAGTGACAAGAAATAGTATCATTTGGATCAAATGTCCCTACATTACAGGTTCAAATGAACATGAGCTGGTGTTACTCTGGAAGTCAGATAGCTATGCTGTGCTGACCCAGTGTGTGCAATATTCAGGACTGTGAATAAACAAGTTCCAGAATGAAATCAATTCAGTAAGAGGAGGTTGCTGACTGAGCTGGAAAGTGCTGTGTATGTGCTGCTGTATACCACATGCACCAGAAAACCCTGCTGAAGAGCTGCTGGTTGCTACCATAATTATTGTAGAGGCAGATGATGTCATGGCTAGAGGGCAAATGGAAGAGCTTGGTGTCATCAACATTAGTGTTACTCATGTCAAAGCATCAGTGCTTTAAAAATTTGTTATTACAAAAGGAGAAAACCTGAGCATTCACTTTTGTTTGGAAACCCTAGGCATCCTGAAAGCTCCGTTATTTTTCACTCAAATACAATTGCAAATGTTGAATTGTTTCTTTAAACGTACTTTATTGCAGTGCTACAAGTTGCTTGGAGACGAGATCTTTTCTAATCACAAACAGTCTGCAGATTATACTAAGCAAACTGTAAATATGGCTAAAAATTAAAGAAAGCCACAAGCTTGACTGGCACTTACAACCTTTTACTCCACTGGAGAAATTATACTTGATTTAATCACAGCAAGACAATGCGTCTTTCCTATAAGTGAAATTCAGGGCCTACATTACTAATGTATTGCATCTTTATTGTACCTTCATTAATTCTGAGGTTACATCACCTGAACCTATCCATTACATTCTGTGAAACTTGTGTTCACTGGGTCCTTTCTAAAAATGCATGGACATTTTCAAGTAGGAGTATCTGTTAACAAAAAGGTGTTGCTACAATAAAATTTCTTCACAGCAGCTCCTGCCACAGCTAGAATTGCCTTATCTCCTGAAATTCTCTGTAACAGCTTAGGCTTGAGTACAATAAACCACAAAAGATGTCTCAGACACTTCACATTTTACTTTCTGTCTGGATGTACTTCTTTTTGTAAGCAGCAATCTTGGAAAAAACATGCCGCATTCTACTTCTTGTGGAGTACAACTGGCTGACTTTCTAACATCTCAAAAACCGTTCTTACTGCACATTATCAGTCAATGATACATCTTCACTTGTCAAGCATCTGACTGCCTCTAATAAAAGACATACTCAATCTATCCTTAAGTGAGTACCAGCAGCACTGTGGCCATGGTAATACAGATCTTGGCATCATGCAATCACTGAGTGTGTATGTGTGTGTAGCCAGGATCAGGTTTGCAATTTGTCCTGAGCTTTTCCCTACTATCAGTACACTGTTAATAGTAACCAAGCCAGCTCAGGCTTGTTTCCTAGAGCTGCTGTAACACTTTTGACTGCAATATGGACATTCCTCTAAGATTTTGCATGGAGGATCAGAACTACTAGTTACAATCTGAAGGTTGTACATCCAAAATGTCTGATTTATCTTTCACCTTTTTCACAGCTTTGCCCCAAATTGTTATATAATAAAATATCCTTACCATGTAAGATTCAAATCCATCACTTGATTATGATATTTCCTAAAATAGATAAAGTGGAAATGTCAGGGATGCTAGTAAAAGCATTTTACTGAGTGGGAAATACTGCTTCAAAAGGTGGACACCTCAGTAGCTGAATTTACTACAAGAAAATGCAATGGTATTTGGGAAGTGCTATATTCCCACAATCCTTTGCTATTCTGTTTGATTTATGCTATTTAATATCAATACAACTAACTATGGCACATTTTAAATGTGACCATAGCTGTAATATTGAGGCCTGATCTCTAGATCAGTGGTAGCTGACCCAAGCTTCTGGACTCCAGGTTGCAACCCACAGATGTGAGTCAAAGTCAGTCCAGAAGCAGCGTATTCACATCGATGCGATGCTATGCCTGAGCTAAGGAGGTCCATCTCTCAGCTTTCTCTAGACTTCTGCACCTTAACAGGACTTATTAGCTTGAGCACATGATTGCTCATTCTATCTGTTGGGCTGAACCTGCTGTTGGCACTTTTCTGTATAGTTGTCTTGATTTTTAAAAAGGCTTCTCCATAGTAATGTAATTCACAATATCCTCTGCAAGACTACAGGATGAAAAGATCTCGATTCAGCCCTTGAAACATATGATGATAAGCAGTATTTTATACATCAATATTAGTGCTTATGATACTAGTGAGCAACTATGGAGACATATTCCCTGCCCTTAGGAGCTTACAATCTAAACAAAATATATTGCCCAGAAGAGATCAACGTACAAAAAGCAGAATCATTGTTTTCTTACTTTCAGTGCACGTCTTGCTAACATAAAGGATTTTGAACAGAGCAAGGAGTTAAAGGAGTTATTGTAAATTAAATGGATGGTGATGAACAGAGTGATAACTTGAGGAATTACTGTAAGAGTGGCTCAAAGAAACAAGACTATAAAAGGGACCTGAAGCAGAACACCGAATAGATGAATCATAGAAAAGATGCAGGGCAAAGGATCATTCATGACTGGAAGCTCAGGAAAATAGGAAGCTTGTAGCAACAGAAAATAGATTTTAATGTATTCACTTATCTATATTACTGAAGTTTTGGACCCTGGCCAAGATCCTGTTGCACTAAGCTTCTTGCTTGATGTCTAGATATGCAACAGAGTTCCCCCCAGTTTCTACTAATTTCAGTGAGAGCTATAGTAGTGTAACTCCTTTGAAAAGCAGGCTGCAGACTATTATTAGCTGACGGCCAAGGTCAAAACTTTGCATGAGTAAATGCAGAAACAGTATGCCCAAGTACTGGTATGAATTTTTTTTTCCACAGTAATTGCAGCTTATGCTCACTGAAAACATTTTCCTGTGCATCGACAAAATAGCCATTTATAAGAAGTAAGGAAAATATTATGGACTGTGATTTTCAAGAAAGACTCATTGAGCAGGGTAAGAAAGAAGCAGAGGGCTAAATAGAAAGAGGTAATATATATAAAAAAAGCATAGGCAATAGTATCCCTTCACCCCACCAGTTAACTTGAGTGATTAATAGTAGTAGAAAACCTAAAGATAGAAATTGGAGTAATTTCATCTTCCTACAAAAGTAAATTCTTGACAGTAACGTATTTCTACAGTATTTTTCACTGCAGATGTTTAGTCTTTTAGGACTAGGAGCTAGGCCGCAGATACCTCAGCTCTTCAAGTTTATTGAATATGCTTTGGAGATTAATTTGGCCAGAGCAAACTGATGGATATAAGCAACTTAGAGGATTGCTTGATGTCTGTCTACTCTCTCTTCCACTTCTTTACCTTCCCCTTAAATGTCTTGGTAATTGTTTCTGCGCCTGCAGCGTCCATAATGATAAAGGAGGTAGAGCAGTACAAGGTCAAATATGAACAATAAGCCAACAGCAACATCAAATCCAATAAAAATATCTGTGAAGGAAAAACAATAAAGGAAAAGGGAGTTAATGAAATACATAAATGTATGTAATTTTGGATACAGAGATAACAGTCTAATTACAAATATGTACAATGGGAATATAGTTACATTTTGTTCATATTTCTGGCAAGATCACATGGCTTGTATTTACTTACATATGCAAAGTAAGTGTAAAAACATATACTTCAACCCTGGAAATGCATAGGTTTTCACAGGTCAGGAGGGACCATGTGTAGTTAATGCAAATGAGGGGTTTCATCAGAGATCAGCAAAACACTGGATATATGCAGGAAGGGGGAAATATCAGGACTATGGGAAAGTAGCATGTGTTGCTTTGCCCTTCACTTCCCTCCTGGAAATCATATTCAGGCAGGAGGAGGTTATCAGCTGCCAGCTGTTGGTAGTCCGAGGCAAATAGCTGCTATATCTGCATGGGTCAGCTGCACTCTGTGTATACAGTGGAGGTTAAGGTATCCTCAATAGATAGTACACATGCCAGAAATAGACACATCAATCTTGCTGTGCAGATGCATCAATCTTGCTGTGCATGTGCAAGCCACTTTTGCTTTGCATCTACAGAAGGTCTGATGCATCCAATGTACACAGGACTCCTTGCGCAGCACCCACACCCATACTTCTGTCAGATGTTTTCAACAAGCGGAGCTCTAGTTTTGGCCATGGACTTTAGGCAGCTCCTTATGTGAGTATACTAATAATAGCACTGCCTTCACAGTGGTGGGCAAGTCTACTCTTCACATTTTCAAAGAAATGTAATTTCTGTCAGCTTTCCCAGTCCATAGTAAAGCTGGTCCACACTTGTTAAAAAGGACATCTATCTATTGTGTGAGACGTACGAAGTTTGGAGCCATTGATACAATTTCTGCCTCTGTGTCTTATGCAGAAAATACAGAGCTGTTACACTACCTTTCATTTTGTCTTTCTTCCCACATTCTTTTGACCAGTTTTCTGTAATCACAGGAGAAACTAGTTCAGCAAACTTCTCAAGTGGACAAGAAGAGGTGCATCCTGGCAGAGTGAGTAGGTAAGGATCCTTTGAAGTGTCATTCCGATAATGCATTTCAATGCTGTATCGCCTGTTTAACAATATTGAAAAGATTTTTTAGAAAGGTTCTTAAATACAAGATTTCCTATTTAGAGACAGAACATTGGAAATAGGCTCTAATATACTCTAGAACCTGTTCTTCAAGAGTGGAGGCTTTGTGAAGGACATCTGCAAAGCCCACTTATGCCAAAGCTGGTTATATTACTGCACAGATCATCAGTCAGCTCAAAAGGTCCTTCTGAAGGTTCAGTGAATGACAACAGCACAGGCTCTTCTAAGCAAACTGGTTTACCCTGGGATTTATGAGATGTCTTGGAAATGTTTTTGCTATCATTTGAAGCAGCAGGAAAATTTACTTTACCATTTACTTCCAGCTGGCAAGGCCTGTTTTCCTCTTCTTCCTATCTTTCAAAGCACACAGATATATGCACATCCAGAAAACATAATTTTTCCTGGTTTTAATATAACTTTGAGCCATGGACTGCTCAGTGAAGTACAACTTTAAAACAAATTTGTATCTCCTCACAATATTTGAGAGAAAAATTATTTTGGGGAAGGGGGAACCAAATTCCAAACACTCCTTTTTCTTGCATAGATGAGAAGATACTTGCCCACTGCTTTCTTGGTAGAGTTCAAAAAACTGGCAAGCAGCATATGGTGGCAGTTTTCCATTGAAAATATTGAGAGCAATCTGGAGGGCCCCAACTGTGGTGTCATGCTATTGGGGAAAAAAAAAAATCATCCTTTAAAGTCAGTTAAGTCAACTACCATTTTTCCTGAGTAATGAGACAAGAGTAGAGAGGGAGTGGAAATCAAGATAAAGCAAAACTTGTGTAAAATTGACCATAAAAACATACTCAATATATTTACCACTGGGAAAAACATGTTAACAGATTACTACAGACAGCAGGGGGCTTTACTAAAGAGTCACTGCAGTATGTGTCTTACCTCATCTGGCAATATTTTGGAGACAGATACTGGGGGAAAGCAAGATGTAGTCTAAGAAATAAATCCAGTTTTTCAGTGCATTTTGCTACTCCTTCCTTCAGGAGTATTTTCATTTCCAAGGTCATATTAAGGCAGTATAAATTACTGTATACTATGGCATTTCAAGCACTTTTTTTAGATAGTATACCACACAAACAGTTGTGTACAAAGACTGTTCTCCTTGCCTGCACATACACTCCAGAACTTTTAAAATTGTTCTTCTTTCTGTTTGGGCTTATACAAGAAATTCTTAGTTTGGCTTCTGTTTTGATGGAATCGGTTAACCACCCACCTGTAGTCTCTTCCTCTCCCCATTATCCCTACTCCCAGGAGGAGGAGCTGAAGGGAGGAGGTCCAAACACCTTGATGCCTAAATTTTGCAAGCATCTTTATATACATATTTGCTAGGCTTATTTATATTATAGTCTAACAACTATGTTTTAATTATTATCCAGGATCCAAAACTTTTTAGACTGATCAGTTTTAGAAATAAGAGTGTACTTGGACTCAAGGCTTTAAAGAAGCAAAGAAAATTCTGGATGCACTTCTTCCTTTTCAAAAAGAGTATAGTAGGGCTAGAAAGCACAAAGACAATGAAGGAAGAGAGATTTAAGGTGTTGAGCGGTTTGTGTATGAGGAAAGATTAAATAGGGTAGGACTCTGTCTTGGAAAAGGAAAGATGGAAGAGGTATGACAGAAAATAGTAAATTCACGAGTGACCCAGGAAAAGTGAATAAAGAATGACTATTCCCTGTTTCTCACAACAGAAGTGCTAAGAAGTAGCTAAATTGGTATTAAGTTTCAAAGAAAATAAGGAAGCAGTTTTTTTTTTCTTTTAACACACAAGTCATTGCCACAGGATGTTGCAGAGGCCAAAAGTATACATGCATTAAAAAAGTGATTAGATAAATTGATGGAAGAAAATCTGTGAAGAGCTATTAAACACACAGATACAGACTTTATCTCAGGAAGTCCCAAATGGCCCTCTTCATCCTCTAAAATAAAAAAGAAAGAATCCACAGCTGAATCATTCCTTTCTAAGCAGAGGAAGGGTTTGGAGGAGCAGCTGAAGTTCTGCTATGTGGCAGCATCTCAGGGTTAGAAGCGCTTAAGGAAAGATGCATCTTACAGAAACTGCACCATTAAGCTGCAGATAAAATAGATGATAAAATACATAGTTTTCTTTACCAAGTACGGCTTGACTGAAACTGAGGTGAGATCCATGCTCCTGCTATGTTCTTGTACTGACTGGTGTTCAGCTTGTTAGCTGAATTGAACTGTCTTATATTATTCTTTCATTTAACTTACAGGGAGACTCTGATTATTCTCTTTAAGGGTCTTACTGATAAAATCATAGCAAGATTTATGAAAGGTGAAAATACTCACTGCAGAGTAGACCTCCATTTTTCTTTGTTTTGAAGAATTGGCAGCTTGTTTAATACTATTTAAAATAATATTTACAAGGACACCTTAAAAATATGGGAACAAAGAAGAGGAAAATGAAGATATAACATTTGCATAGAAAACATAAAGGCAGAAGAGTTTGAGTATCAAATAGAAGACACCTACTCAGGCATCATACTCATTTTTTTGTTTACTACAAGTTCATAACTAGAGAGAAGGTATTACATAGGTGAAACACATCATTCATCATCCAGGTCAAGTGAAGTGGCAGGATTTACAGGAAATCATCTAGAACTACCCTGAGAACTGTGGCTAATGACACTTCCAGTTTTGTTATGCTGAGACCTCCTCTCCATGATTTTTTTGTCTGTTGGAGTGTTGCAATAATGACAGCTGTGCTAGCCTCTTCCTTTCTAGTTTCTGAAGAAATATTTTTAACTGTTTACTTCCAAGAAGTCACACAGTATCAATTCTTCATTTTTCCAAGCTCTTTTGCACTCCTCTTCCAGAAGAGAGTTATTCTAAAGCCAGTGGGATAAGGGCAGCAGAAATTCCCTGTAGCACGATTTATACTATTCTGGGGAAAGAGGCCAGTGAACGCTAGAAAAAAAGTCCTGATCACATGATACAGCCAGCTACCAGCTAGCGGGCTTTAATGCAGGTCTGAGCCTGTAATTACTGTATGGCTTGATCCAGTGATGTATATGCCTAGATGATGAGGCTGCTAATAATTCTTTACCTAGGTCTAGACTGCAGGGTAGGTGCATTACAAAGCCTAGCCCCAAACAGTCCAGCCTGGAGATATTGTTTGCGTTTGCCACTCATGGACACCTGGGGATCATATGATAAATGCCTGGGTTGTGTCTGTGTCCTGAAGTAGTGTCAGAATGTGCATAGCCTATGCGCCCCAATTTTGGAGCTAAGTAGTAGTCTCTGCTCTTGCAGTATAGACATAACTTGAATCTCTCATTGTCTATTCTGATCAGACTGTTTTGGAGCAGCTTTATATCAGTCTCTCAGAGAACTACCAATGTGCTGCCAAGGTTTTGGCACAATATATAACCAGTACATAAAAGGGAAAAATAAAGATCAGGAAACAATTAGAATAAACATTGGAGAAACAGAACTTAAACTTAGTCTAACCTAATATCACACAAGTAATGATCATACCTATGAGGGCTTGACTTTTTCTCTTGGATTTCTATAATCTTTCCTAAAATCTAGATCCCTTAAAACCTATGGGATAACTAAAGACTTTAGTTTTTACATCTTTTATCAATATTTCATCTATGCAAATGCCAGCGTTCAGCACATATTTTCATGCTTAATATGGCATCCAGTGTCTATAGTTACAGATCAAGTTTCTGCATCAATAATTTTGCATGAGTAAGGTGACAGGATGTTGCATGTTATCATAAGCATTGTCTCTTCCTTTCTGAGAGCTATGCATTTTTTGATTTACCTCCTTGTAGTCGTGATTTCTCTTCTGTTTTATAAAGCCCAAATAGCGATAATAAGGACAATTCTGCCAGCTTTTCCATCTTGTTGATTACATCTTTGGTGGCCCATACAGGGAGAGTGTAATTGTGAATATCCTAGTGATAAAGAAAAACAAAACAATGGGTTTTTTCTTCTATTGGTTTCCATCATCCTATTGCCCAGCCTCACACTACTACATTTAGACCCTCTGAGTCTGTCCTGATATTCTTTGCCCAGTGTAGTTTCACTCATCAGCACACCATGAAATATCCTCTGTGGGAATGGGGATCAACCTGTAGTGGGTGAATGGGAAGAGGGGAAACACCTGTGTGAAGGGGATCCCTTGTAGGTATAATGTGGTTTTGCTGTAGAGATACATGGGTTTGGTTTTGCTAGTGTGAAAGATTGTAGACATGTGTCTTATCCTCTTCCTTTCCTCTGGGTCTTGAGGGTATAACCTAGCTCCAACTTTTACTGCCTTTTCCATACAGTAGTCCAGATACCAGTTCCATCACTGGTCATTTACAGAAAAGTGTCACTCTCCAGTCATGTGTCTTATGGTGTTTAAGTGCCTCAGTGTGTGGAGGATATGTTCAACAGCCTTCATGTGCTGCTGCTAATGGCTGGGGCCAAATGGAATCATCCCATGCTTGGGGCCAGTCTGATTTTATTCACTGGTAGCAATCATCATCTCCCAATATTCTAACTGATAGATCATAATCTTACCTCTCATTTTCAATGTCTAAGTACTTTGATGTTTACCTGTTGATAGGTTAAAGCAAATAATTTCATTTTTCTGTTAAAAGTCATAAATATGTCCTGGGCATCATGCTCAAATAATTCTATAGTAGCACATTGGGAAGGAAAATGAGGGAATAAAGGGAATGGATTTTTGTACCAGTGCTTCAGGATAAAAAATCAAATGGAAACAAGTTTCCCAAGCTGTAAACCATGCTTTTGGATTATCTTTTACCAATGCACTGAATTAGAACTTAGATTAAAATGTAAACAAAAAAAAAGGAGAGAAGGCAACTAATTCCTATGAATCCACATTGCCATGGTTTAATTGAAATCCAGTTTAGGAGTTATAATCTTTCCCGACCTCTCTTGCCTTATTATTACCTCACAGTGTAGAGTATCATATGTATTCCAGAGCTGGAAATTGTCCAGTATTTTAAGATTATTTAGTTCAAGTCCTGTGTTAACTGCCATTGTTTGTAAAAAGTCCTGGGGAAAAAAAGTGAAGAGTATATCACACATGCTCAATACATATGGAATATACATGCATACAGTTTCGTTAGCACCCAACCTGGCAACACCGTAGTGTTTAATTTTACATGGGTGAAACCCTTGAGGCAGAAGATTTTGGTTGCAGATTTCATTTTGTAACCATTTCAAGGTACAGATCTCTATTTCAGACACTGCTTTTCCTCAGCCCTGCTATGGATAAGTCTGGTACTCTCTCTGCTGCACTCTTCTCTCCCTCTTCTGACTGCTCCAGGAGGCTACCTCAGTCACCTCAAGCCTTCAGATATAAGGAAGAGGAAGGCACTAAGGGAAAAGGAACATGAGAAAAAAGATGAGGAGAAAACAGAAAATTAAAGAGAGCTGAGGCAAATATTCAGGATGAGGCAAAAAGAATTTGAAAAGGAAACTAGGTTTTCCTTCTGCCGTTGAAGGGGAACTGAATGTATAAGTAATAGTTCCACAAGTTCCCATAGGGATTCTTGCTATATGCTACCACAGAAAAATAAAGGGACTCCTTAATATCCCTTATTCCCATGTTATCTGTTTCATACTAGTAGCTGAGAGAGAGGATAGCTATGAAGTCATAATTCACTTCCCATTGCAGGTGAGTGAGGCTGACCAGAGTAGCTGAGCTAGCAAAAAGTTAAAAATAAATAAAAAGGGAAAATATTGGATTTACCCCAAGCAGTAAGCCTGAAGTGACTTTGAGAGGATGTGTACAGGTGCGGTCAGGCTGTGAGGAACACAAGGCCCCTGCTTTATTTGTGCAGTAGTGCTATTACAAAGTGCATGGTAGGCAAACAAGAGAGCAGCAGTAACCACAATCTAGAGCAATTATTATCCACAAGAACACGGTTGCTTGAGGCAGGTGTACCTACATCCTGCTGCAGCACTGGAAATTTTGAATCTCTGACTGTAATGATTTGTGCCAGGGCTAAAACAGAAGCATGTCTTGTGATGGATCCAAAATGCATTTCAGAGTAATATACGTAAGTCAGAGTGCTCACCTGGTTGGGCTTCCTTTAGTTCTCTGTTGTAGTGTCAACTTCAGAAAGTCACAGCAGGGAGGCTTAAACCTTCCCAAGTTTCAGATTTATTGGATTTTTTAGAATTGGTTTTGTACTACCCTGTAAAACCAGAAATTGCTGCATCCAGACATTTATTCCCTCCTCAGAAGATCGGAACTTTAATTATATGCAGCTCTAAATAGTTTCAGAAAATTATGTTAAATTCACATTTTAAAAGATTAATATAGAAAAGTATGAGAAATGCATAAGCATAACAAACGTGCTTTTTGTTCGTATTGCCCTAAATTTCTGATTTTACGAGAGTTCTCGGGATTATTTTTTTTTTTGCATTTACTTATTATTGCATTTTAACAAAAGAAACAATGCAATTCCATAACTTCTACATCTTAGTTACTTTCTTTCTTAGATTTTGTTCCCTTTTTATTTTGTCTTACCATGTATGGTTGTATTCTATTTTGAAATTCACTAGATGTTTGTGTTTCGTTCTGAAGTTCATCAAAACGGGGACAGTCAGGCAGAGGAAAATGCAGCCTCTGAAACAAGAGAAGTACAACTTAGAATAGCTATAGAATTAATCAATACACCTCTAGTTTTTCTATTTCTGAGATTGCTGATGTAATATTTGTTAAATAGATTCATGGTTATGCTACAGCCACTCCATAATGGTTTTTTTGGGTACCTAGTTCATTAATTCAGTTAACATAAGCAATGGACTATGAACTTGACTTTTCAATGGCTGCTTGTGGCTATGTAGCCTGTTTTCCCTCAGTTTAACTGATTTGGCAAAAAGCAATTATGCATGTTTGTTAGGGGATTGCTTTGAGAAATGGATCAGGGTCCATGATCAGGAATTTTAAAAAGCTACCATTTCCCTCTTAATTTCTGAATCTCCCAGGAGCAGCTTGACTCCACCTGGTACTGGAATCTGAATTGCTTCTGCATCTAAACGTCCTGCTCTCATCTCTCTGGAGGTAAGCAGCATGTTATGGTAAGCATTTTAAGTACCACTTAATGGACAGAACTCGAAACAAGAGTGACAAATAAATTGTGCTCCTGAAATATCAAAAGGCTGTGAGCCTGATGGCCCTGTTCTTGTTTACGAGTATGGTTCACCTTTAGTAACTCCAAGTGTAAGCTTTATGAGTTCGTCTGATAGTACATATTTGATCTTAACCATGTGTCCATCAAACTCTGTGCTCTGGCAAATATGCTTTATGCCAATTGCAGAAGGACAGATGATACCTGATCCAGCATAAAGTGCCAGTAAAAAGTTATGTTGAGCAAAAGAAGCTTGTGCTGGTTCAGCACTTTATGTCACTTCACTAGAGTATTCTTGACCCAGCACTGATATTATCCTATAACCATTCAAATGATGTCAAGGAACTGACTTCATATACAGTGGAGAAATGAACTTCAATATCTATGGCTTATATACGTACAAGAAGGTCTACTCTGTCTTGGGGTGAACATTAGCAGACTGCACTTCCAGTGCTTCTCTTTTCTCTTTGATTTATCAACATGAAGCTTGCAGCAGCCACCAACTGACACTAGCACACTTTCACTTGGACAGATTTCCAAGAGTGCCTTTTTTCTGTAACAGCAGCACACTGGAGGGTGAAGGCTCAAAGCTGCAGTATGAAACTGGGGAATGTTGTTTAATTACACAATAACAAATGTTTCTCTTGCCGTATGGCTTAATTATCCCCCTCTAGGTGTTATTAATTAAGCCACTCCCTTTGGCCTCATTAAGCAGTACTCAGTCCTGTTGCCTGTCAGGTCTTGATAGATCTCAGTGGCTGAAAAATAAACTGTGATTAGGTTTTTTACAGGACTGTATTTGTCCTCAATTTCCCACTTTATGTTGCTTAGGGCTTAAAAATACCCTCAAACATCTGCTTAGTTTAACAAGGGAACAATGTTTTTACCAAGTGATTTGCATATTTAACAGGAATTTTGAGTTGTCACAGAGGTGTGTTTCAGTGGAACATCAATACCCACTCCTGAAGCAGCTGCAGAAGTGATGAGGTACTAGCAATTCCTATGTACGAGCTTGCCTTCTCCAAATGCGCTGTGGTTCCTCTAAGGGCTTTGAGGTTTTATTGGGCAAAGTTCTGACCACTTTGATGCTTTTTTGGTCTTCTGGTGAAAGAACTTCCCCTAGTGTCCCACATTTAAATAACAGTGACAGCATTCTTTTCTGTTGAGGGACAAAGTCAAGTTTAAAGCTAAATCACATTGTGCCTAATCCAGTTTGTGGACACCCTTTCTCTCTATACCTGCTTTAAAGCATGGCCTCCAAGAATGAAAAAATGCCAATAGGAGGCAAGTGCAGCTACTCCCTAATGACAGAGCCCATCATCTGATGTTGTTGACTGGACAGGCAGTTATTTAATAGGGGTTTTGTATACATTTCCTTAAAGTCAACTTCTGGCCTCAAAGGCAGAAGAAAACGAACCTTTCTGTCTTTACAGTCAATAACTTTTTGTCCTTGTTCCTTACACAGTCCTTGTCACAGGAGCCAGCGAAATTAAAATCTAAACCTGAGTCAGCCAGAGAGAGCTACATATAGTAAAACTTCTGCAAGATTCAGGTAGGTCTGCTCTTATTAGGAACCACAAGGCAAGTGCTAGGGTTTCATTAAAAGCTTGTATAGCATTGAACATAAAAGGGCCCTTGCCTGTAATTTGGGTGCCTAAATGCTGCCAGAATAGGAAAGTAATACTTGAGAGGTCATTACAGTGGCTGTCGGAAATTCCATTCCTTGTATAAACTTGGAACAAACTTGTCAAGGAGGGGAGGTCTGTCTAGCTGATTGGTGCTTGGAAAAGCACTTCTTCTCTGTAAAGGTTTAGGGCAAATTCTCTATAATACTGTCCGAAACTGCCGTTGCCAGGAGAAATATTAGAGCTGTACTTTGAAGAAAATGGTAGTGTGGATGACAATTGAGGTATTCTGTAACTATAGAAGTAGGATTTTCATGCAGCTGTTACAGTTGACCTATGACATATTTGTCAGTCAATAGCTGCAGTTGATGTTTTCTATTAGATTGAACTCAAAAAGAATAGAAAATATTTTTTAACAACCCCCCCACCCCCCTTTTTTTCTCTTTTTGCTTCTGGGAAAATTTAAGGCATTATGGGAAGTGTCCAGACAGTACTCACCCGGTCTGTTGATTTTTGCAAAACATGAACTGGAATGGGTTGCCAAAGAAGCTCAGGGTTCCAAATTTGGCTGCTAGTTGGTGGAAAGAGGCCAGAAAGGTATGACTGGGCACTCATAATGGTGCGATCATAATCTGTACTTTGGATGTAAAACTGAGGATAGAATGGCAAAGAGTTAAAAATAAAATGGAAACAACAAAAATAATAAGGAAATTTTACCCAATTCATCAGTCCTGGCTTCTTGTTTTCAGTTTTATGTTTTTGCATAAAGTCAAAACAGAGAAAGCATAACTCAGCTTTCTAGGACCCTACTTTCATTTGCATAAATGGAATTGCCAAAGCATCTTTCAATTTGGAATCTAACCCTCAAACTGAACTAAGAAGAATAAGAAAGCATGATTTAAAAGAAGGAAGCTCTCCACCTTCTGAGATTCAGAGGAACATTGACACATGTAGATGTGGCGCTTAGGGACATGGTTTAGCAGTAGACTTGGCAGTGTTAGGTTTACAGTTGGACTCGATCTTAAAGGTCTTTTCCCACCTAAATGATTCTGTGACTGTATGATCCATCTGCTATACCTCAGGAATGAAGGCACTTAAAACCTTAAACATCTCTTGGAAGCATGGCTAAGCTAAGGTCTTTTATGACTTCCCGTCAAGGCATCCCTCATGTATTGACCAAAATGGTAGGGGCATCTTCCCTGCAATGGATCTGTACCATATGAAAAGCACATCCAAACAACTGTTAGACCTCTCTTTTACAGGATGAAGTATGTGAGCATGGCCCATCACATAGCTGGATATGCATTTACCTTTCAACAGGGTAGAACAATATTGAGTTGCTATCTATAAACTCCCAATTAATTTGGTGGTATGGAGCTGTTTAGTCCTGGAAAACTGGGCAGTGGAAGACCCGAACTATATGTAGGAGCTTCAAGTTAGACTTTAGTCTATGTTTTTACCTTAACATAAAAGCCTGACTTTCAAAAATGTTCTTCTATTACCTTAATTTTTCCATTAATGAAATTAATATGATGATGTGCTTTTATCTAGCACAAGTCCATAATTCCACTATGCCAGAGAAATATCCTCCAGAGAGTTCTGCTATATACCTCTTGCCGGTTGTATGTGCTGTTCAGAAAGTTGGAATATCTTTCCCTCATGTACTGTCCGAGTTCAAATAGCTGCTGCATTCCAGTCTGTGAGGCAAGCATACAGATGACTGTTAGGTTAAGGTGACTGGTCAATCTTAAGGTAGAAGTTTTGTTTCTTTTTTCTTTTCTGTCCTCAGAAATTAGTTTTTAAGTGATCATTAACCATTTGTATAGTGTATTATATCTGTTGTAGATGATCTAGAATTTTTAACAGAAATAGTCATTTGTATCCATGAAAAAATGCTAAGTTCTGAAATGCTAAGACTCCAACATCGGCCACAGGAAAGGCAATACGCCTGATTCTATACAAATACTGTTTCCACAGTGCTGTAGCTCTGTAGACACTCCTGGAGATATTTCATGATCAACACTGTAAAGAGTATATCAGTTAGTGACAGCTGAGAAAGGATGATTGATAACTTAGTATTTATTATTGTCGTTGCTCTGCTATTTGATCAATCTGATAAATTTGTGGCTTACATTTCATGCCTTAAGTAATGTTCTTCCATCTTTGCCTTGCTGCACCTGCAGTTGTCTTAGATGGCACAGTCTTTTCTGTTATTCCTTTCCAAAGCTGTGAGCTGAACTTTTTAACTTTTAGCTGTCAGAGAAGTACATTCTTACTACTGCTGCTAAAAAGATAATAACATAGCAAAAAGCTCTCAAAGAAATCTGCATCAAAGCAGAAAGTTTTTTTTCTTCTTGCAATGTAAGCTATGTATCCGGGGATAGTAAGGTGTTGTCTGCGTGTCTGAATTTTACAGATCTTTCAAGCCTCACTTCAAACACTAAATGCTGAACTGTCTCTGATTCATGCTTCTGCATTATGATGAAGAATTTCGTGTCAAATACAGTTAAAGAGCTAAGGCTTGATGTTGAAATGCTAGAGCAAGAAGCAGGTTCAGTGCATCCTAGTGAAGGCAGGGCTGAAGGCAGCCTTATTAGAAGATGCATTGTCCCCAGAAGCAGCCTTCTCCTGCTGTTTGTGAGTAGGTGTTTGCCAGTCAAATGATGAGGTGTGGACTCATCACTTGACCTGGTGGGCAGGTGTCATTCCTTTACCCTGCCACAGGGCCCAGTGCTTAATAGTCATTAGAACTTCATCAATGTTAAGCCTATAGACCATGTTTAAACTTGCCATTTATTTGAATGCAGACACACTATCAGGAAGTTGTTGCTTTTAGGAAGGTAGTTATAAAGCTATGATGAACAAGATTTCAATTTAACAGTAGTTGGTTGAATAATATTACAAAAATGTTTATGAATTATGGGGTATTGCTAATACCAACTATCAGTACTTGGGATTTGCTAATGTTTTTGAGGTACACACAAAAAATCTGTCCACTTCCTATTTTAGTAGCATATATAAGTGCTTCTAAGAAAGTCAACATACCTTGGTAAGTTGTCCAAATCCCTGGGGCCATTCACTTTCTTTGTGTAGATCAGTTGGAAAATTAACAATTGGTGTTCGGTCACCATGTCGGAAAACCTAGCAAAATTACCAGTAAAAAATCAAGTTAATTACTGTTAACGTTCCCTTCCTACCTAGCTAGAAGTCAAGCATTATACATCCAGTGCCATTTTTTTAATTAAAATATTGGAGAGTCTGCAGAAATCTAGTCAAGTAGGATTGGAGTACATTCTTTACACACAAGAATAGGTATAATTATACAGGAATTTAGTGGGCATGAGCCTGATGATTCTTCTGCATAGAACACAAAATGAATCAGCCAAGATGCTAATGCTGAGATTGCATCCACAGCTAGGCACCTAGACAAGAAATCTGACTGAATTTTGGACACTCAGCACCTCCGAATATTAAACCAGTTACTGATGTGCTTATATGAGGATTTAATTACTTTGACATAGACACTTTAAACTTTTGGTAACTGCTTTTTTCATAGCAGTGTCTTTAAAAGAAATTCCATATATACATGGATCTTATGTCTGATTTCTCAATCATCCTAAAATATAGAGATGAAAAAGTATAAACCTTTACACTATTAGCTTACTTAATATTTATTAATATTTTTACATACATGTATGGAAATATTTTCTAAAGTCTGTAGGATTTTTTTTTCTGTTAAGTTCAGTGAGAGCAAGGAGTTTGGTTGCTTTCCTATCCTGGACACCCCTGCATGGTGAATATTAGTATGAAACATTCAATCATATGATTTTTACATCAGAAGAAAAAAATGAACCTTTTAAAATTTTTATTCCAGCATACAAAGAAAGTGCCAACACTAGATTAAATAGTTCTGAAAACCTCTGAATTACCGTCTCTAAATATGTCAGGAGTGGGCTTAGAAAAATGAAGTCCACAAAAGTTTCATATGAAAGGAAATGCTGGAATGCAAAGTCACAGGGCTCCAGACAATGTTCCAATGTGGATCCAAACTGTTGCAAAAGTTACCTTTGCTTGTGTCAATATTCACATAACCAACCTCATTCCTGACTTTGCAGAATAAAATGATAATGTGGAAGCATGGTGTATTTGTTCATAAAATGACATTTATCCCATAATACCTCACAGGTATATAGCTTGGTTATAATTAATACTCTCCATTGCCTCATTAAGCCACATCATTCTTGCCCAAACATCAGAGAGGTTTGTACATGCTAGTTAGTTTGCCACTCCCACTGGGAGGTGTTTTATGTTTATATTTTTCAAAGTAAACACAAGCAGCATGGCTTAATGTTTTAATTGCAACACACCCCCTTTTCATCAGCTTTCTGTACTAATGTGCACAAACCTGTGCTAGAATAGGTACTCCAGAGATGGAAAATACTGTCCTTTTAAGGCAAATATAGTTGGATTTCTCCTTCTGTTCATTTTCTACAATAGACAGCAAGGTTTGCTAGAGTAGATGTTACCATTAGAACCACGTAGAAAACTGCTTATATTTTTTTGCTTTGCTAGTTGAATTTCACTGAAGATGCAGCCAACCTGAAATGAATATTTTTCAGCAAATCAAGGAGGTTTTTTAATCATCATAAACAACAGTTGATCAACATGAAATTGCACAGTTGCAAGAAAAAAACACCTACAACAAAATAGTCCATAAAATCTCTCTTGAATATTTTAATTTTGCTTCTTACGCAATTTTTAGTTCTGTACATGTCTTTTCATACTAATCTGGAACCTCATTTGGTTCTTTATAATAAATTCTCAGTGCACCTCTAGTGAACAGGAGAATAGGTAAAGAGCTACATCATCTGGTGATTGATTCAGTTGCATGCAAGAAAAATGAGTGAGGAGGACTTTTGTGTCACTGCTTATTTCCTTGATGTTTTGACATGCTGACATACATAGGTGTCAGGTAGAATTCATTAGCTTTTTTGGACAAGCTGATGCCTCTGTAAAGAATGAAGGTTAAATTCCCAATTACAATGTAGCTGCATACTTTCTTGTTAAACTATCCACAGAAAAGCATTTTTATGAGTAACTGACAGTTGCTCAAACTGGCTGACATGATTAAATTACTATTTTGTTGGGCAATATGTAGCAACAAATCAAGACTTGGCCAATAAATATGCAGGTTTTGCTAGTGAAAAAATACTGAAAATGTGTTAGATTTTAAATACTGGATCATGATGCTTTATACTTAATGTGCAACATAGACCTCAGAGTATATTTCACTGTCACAACAGTTAATCCCTAAAAACTTTCAATAAGCCAGAACAGAGTAGCATTTTACCTGAACAGAGGTGAGAGAGCAAAGAGATAAAGATCAAAAGATATTCAAACATATGTAGGAGCGGGAGATGTAAAGAAAAATATTTTCTCACTTTGTAACCTTAAGAAATGGAAGCAGTGGGGAGTGTTCTCTTCTAAAAAGTAACACACCTTCTGTCCCTTGTTTGTATTTCTGCATCTTCATTGCACAGTGACAAATAAATATGATTTTAACACTAAGTTGGAAGTAGCAAGAAAGAAACAAGTACTTCTAAGAGCAGAACCCTGGTTTTAGGAATTGAAGGGCTAAGCTTCTCAGCCAACTGATTTTTATTTGTACTCAAACCTCCTTCTTGCATGCTACTTCTGAAAATGCCCTTGCTTCATTTGCAGTTTGAAATGAAACAATCACCTTATGAACAACCACTTAACCAAAAGGGCTAACTCGTTCAGTCGTAGCAACATTTTAGGAGACCTTTTTAATTCAAAACTTCAAGAGCTTGCGTATTTGAAAGCTTGTCTTTTTCATTAGAACACCTGCTACTGTTAGGGAACGAAAACGTATCCCTAACAAGCTTGCCTTGCTTTTTTGGAAAGAAAACGTATCTCTACAAAGCTTGCCTTGCTCATCAGTAGGTATTCCTCAACACTCATCATCTGGATTTTGTTAAAAAGGAGTTGATCCCTCAAATTCATTTAAAAATAAGTGTGATGCAGAATTTATTACTTCTGGCCTACAGATTGCCTTCCTGACCTTTCAGAAGACATAGAACACAGCAGGATGAGAGAAAAGCAATACCATAAAAGGTGAAAAGACAGTAGAAATCAAGAAGGAAGGGAGGGCAAGAAGGATGTACACAAAAAGAGCAGAGCACACCTGTTTGGTGGATTCATTTAAGCACTTCCATCTGAAGTGCTTCACCTCAGTCGGTTCTCAAAAGCAACAGATGGATAGTTACCAAATACCCTCTCCTTAACTCTAATACAGCTTGAACCGGATTTGATGTCTGGGTTCTCCCATTCACTTTTTGTGACTTTGAGAGGGTGATCACTTCAGATCAAAATGGCCACACGACTCAGACTTTGGCCAGCATTTGCTTCCATTGTTGTCAGGTGAAAAATCATATCAGAGAAAAACTGGTGCGGAGGAGAGGGTGAACTGAGAATATGGTGTACGTTGTACGTATAACATCTTCATTCAGAAATGCCATGAATTACAGTGAATTATCTGTCTCCGAGTAATAGCGAGACTCTTACAGACATTTTTATTGACAGACTCAACTTCAAACAAAAAGATTTCGTATTCTGAAGCCAGAAATAGGAATGAAGAAATGGGAAAGAAACGGAAACAGTCATGCTGTCAGTTTAGCGAAAACATGTATGCAGAAATACTGAGCATGTTTAGTCAAGGTTTCAAATGGTTTGGCTTGATTAAACAAATAAATAGCATGCTTAGTCAACACTTCCTGTCCTGAGTTACAAGAAAAAAGACATGATGAAATCACAGTACCTCAGAAACCACACCTCTTTGTATATATGACAGGTGAAATGAGTGCCTGCATGGAGGCAGAAGTTACAGGTCAGAACTCCTTTATACAAAGGCAATAAATCAGTATTTCACTTCTACTTAGGTACCCAATGGTTCTACGTATTTCCTATTTTCTTCTCTTATGTCTAGTTTAAATTCAGTGCACAAGAACTTTGGTAAAGGCTAATGTTTACATGTGAGAAAGAAAATTAAAATACCATTTTGACAAATTGGTTTGAATTAGAGCTTTTCCGCCAAAAGGACTTGTGGCCAATAATCAAAGTGCACAGAATCAGCACAAAGATGGAAATCGTGAGGAGAGAGAAAGACACCTCCCCAGAGTATAGCAGAAGTCTAGAAGTGAGCAAAAGGGAACATTCATCTGTTTTTTCTCCCCTGCAGATGTATTTTATATTGTGCAATTTTGCTAAGAAATTTAAAAAAGTAATTATGGCACATTTTCACAATGCAGTAATATTCTTGGGTGAAAACATAGCAATTTACAGATTACAATTGGAAAATTGACTGGCTATTGAATTATCTCAGAAAGATGCCTTTTAGACTTACATTGACTGTAGCCATACCCTCATTATATCCCATTATATCAATGAAATGTTCTGGGGCCAATTCCTGTCCTATTTATTTATGCTAGCAATTCTTCTCCCAAGAAAATTCAATCCGTGAGTTCAGAAGGCAAAATTCAATCAACCACACAGAAACCATACCTTGAGAAAAGAAATGTATGTTGATAATAAGATTAAACCTATTGTAACTTTTTAGGCAGGTTGGTCAGTCTGAAGAGAAGTATCAGGAATAAAAAGAAGACAGTTTAAATGAAATTCACGTATTATTTTAATATTAATTGTGATAAGCTAGCCTATAAATAACTAAAGTGCTAGGTTTTGCTTTTTTTTTGGTAGATGGGGAAGGTGGCTGCATAGCTGTGGCAAGCAGCTGATTTTGGATAGAAAGCCTCTGTCTCCATAATGGTGAGCATTTCCTGTAACTCTTTCTGCAAAACCATTGCTTGTTAGAACACAATAACAGCTGCAATTCAACAAAAGTCTCCTTCCTTTCAAAGAGTTGGTTCTCCAAAGCTTGCTGACTGCCTGATTTCATCTGTGTGTCCAGTTGTCCCTCTTATCACTGAAACAACATTTACGTATATTGCTATGCACAGAACATTACTGGAATTAGCGTTGAGTCCCTGCCGTGTGTAGTGTCTGGTAGAGCAATAAGGCTCAGCAGGAGTAGGAACTGGTTTTTCCTGTGCACTCTGGCCTCTCTCCAAGTGGCACATCTACAACACAGCCAACAGACAACTAGATATGAAATACTTTTTATCTAGAGCTAGATGATATGTTTTGGACACAGTACTTCTGTCTGCTATCTGCATGTGCACATAATGTCTCAAATAGAGAAAGGTGAAGAAGATCTTAAAATTCCTATTTATAAATGTGAATTCCAATCCCCAAAACTTTGTATTGAAAATATCCCTTTAGACTAACTATTCTTTATCAATATACCTCTTATTAAAAAAATAAATTAGAATGAAAAGAACTATGATCTTGGACCTTCATGATCCAAACTATTAACTGAGTTAATCTCTCTTTTACCCGTGGTATTGGGGAAAGTGACATTGAATTACTGTCTAGTTACATTAAAATAAGAAATGGCCCAGCAAAAACCAGATTGCAGTCAGTTTTCAACCTAACTGCAGTTAATGCAGCATGTATCTCAAATTTCTACATAAAAATTCCCTTTTCTGTTTCTCAGTATACTGCTGTGCCAATTCAGTTACTTTGAAATGGAAATTACTTTTGTTTCTGTGGTAACTTCTGTAACTTCATAAGCTTCAGCTTCCAAGCACAGAGAAGGTAGGCCATAATCGCCAGGTCTCGGGGTGTCAGCTAAATTAAGCAAGGTGAACTTTGACCATCTCTTAACTCCTGTGCACTATACATCTACTACAAAGCTAAGTTGTTCAGATATCTTGAAATAATAACTAGGGGTTAGAAAATTCTTATAACTAGAGGCATTTTTATCTACTTTAAGTAAAGTCTTTAAACTCAGTAAGCAAAAGGGCAGCAGGAGTTATTTCTAAGTCTGAAAACAGGCAAAGCAACTGCACACCTTGCTTGATTCAATAGCCATTTCAAATCCCCTCTATTCCCCGCAACAAAATAGGAAACATATCTACTTACTACAACCACAAACTTCAGTTCTCTTTCTGCAGTAGTCTGTTGAAGCAGAATGAGGATAATACAAAAAGAAAAACACAGGATCCTAGATGGGTTGGGAAACTGTATCACTCCCATCCTGGCAGAGGATGAATAAAGGTTTTGTAGTTCCAGCAGCTGCTCAGGCTGAACAGCCCAGATGTCAGGCTGTACTTTCAAAAGGGGTGGAACTGCCGCCGGTGAATTTCAAATCCAAGAGGAATGTTGTGTGACTGTGCAACAAATTGCATCGCCCTTTGTTTTCAAATTACTGTTTACATTCTATTTAATCAAATCATAATTCAGTTCCTTTTTCTCTATGATATTTTTCTCTTTTGCAGTGTAAGGATGAGGTTAAAATATGAAGGAGATGCTAAGCATTCCTAATGTTTCAACCTACCTGTTCTGTTTCCAATTCTCAGGGCTTGGAATTTTTCCAGGCTATAGCATGGCCATGAGGATGAACTCAGAACCAAGAGCCAGGCAATACAGTTTCTCTTTTCTCTTTGCTGCTCAGTTAGTCCTCTTTTCAGCTTCCCTCCCCTCCTTTTTTCTTTCCTCTTCTACATTGTCACTGTGAATATTTCAAACAACACTTCATACAGGTTAAAATTACCAGTCCCTCAGATAAAATAGATGAATAAATCTTGCAACAAGTATGTTGTTTAAGCTCCCTGCCGGGCAGTTATTTGCTCTTCAATTTGTGTGTGTTGCTTTTCTTTTCCCTTGGAGTATAGCTATACTTCCCCTTTTGTAACTGCTTATGTCAAGTTCTTTTTTGGCCTCAATTCTCTAAGCAATTTCTTGTGAACAAGCCCTGGAGCTCACATTTTTATTGTTACTGATTAAGAACGCTCTTTGTGACAGTAGCTCACTGGCTTTGAGAAGATTGCTCAGCTTGCCTCTGCTCACTTCCTCTCTATAAAATAAGAATAATGATAATTCTAGACTTGATTTCATAAGGATTTTCTGAGCGAATGACTTACAGTTTGCAGAGCCCTATAAATAGAGTTCTCTAAATGTTAAAACTTAAGATCCTCTGTGTAATGTCCGAGTCATCCCATTCCTGTCATACCCAAACCTGTCTCAGGGTCTTCTGTTGAGCTTTCTGTAACAGTATTCTCTACAACAGGTATTATAATAATACTTAACAGAAATTCTCTCTCTAGAGCCCTAAATCCCACTAAGCCTCAAGTGCTCTCTTCTCTGAGTTGTGTGAATGACCTCATGTATCCATTTCATCTGATGGATGGGAGTGGAAGGGAGGAGGACCACGCCTCCCAGACTTCCCCATCTCTCTTGTCAGTCCATGCCCAGTTTTCAGCACTGGAACTTCTTTCTTCCACCACTGTTAGGTCCCCACCCTCCTTTTTGGTGTCTCCTGGTGCCTATGCAGAAGGTGTAAGAGAGTAATCCATACTTTGTAAATATATAAAACTTTGCCTTTCTGAAAACACATGTAAGCTGATAATCTTCCTCCATTATTCAGATAATAAATTACACTTTCTTTAGAATATTTTAATATGCCTCAAAATTCAAGAATGGATGTCCTACTTTTTTAATCTGTATAGTTTTTAGATAGGTGTTTCCTAAACTTTTTGGATTAAGGAATCCTTTTTGGCGCTCAGAATTTTTTCTCATCCTTCCTAGGCCCTTACCATGAAATTTATAACTGATTAGTTTTTATGAGATGTGCTGGTTTATTTTGTTTCTTTGATGAGTGACTATGACTAATGAAGTCTCATTATTATAGAACCCTTATATTAACTTCACTTTAGGCATGAACTCAATTTTTTTGTGATGCTGGGTAACATCATTCAGGAATGTTTGAAAAGATGTAACAACTACATTTTCTAGAAAATCTTCACTAACATCTTTTAAAAAATTATATTTGAACCCAAGACCAATCATATGATAAAAAGTTCTGTTTTCTGTGGCTTCACTTTTCCCTTTGTCATGTATACTTTGCTAGTGAGATTATTTTATGCCCAAAAGAATGGGCACCACAACATCTTACATATATCTCTACCCATTCCAAAATGGAAGAATACCCTCATTCATGTGCCATAGTGGTTAAGACAGGGTCCTGTGGAAATCCTGTAGGCAATCTGTAAGTATGTTGGTAGCATGTATTTCATTTGGAAATTTCCTTGCTTGTCTTGGATTGTCTCCGTTTCAACTGTGCATTTGGCAGCTATAAACTTGTCACATTCTGCAACAATTAAGTACTTACCCTTTTCAGGAAAAGTTGCTTCCAAATATAAAAATCATTCCTAAACCAATCTAGTTACAGTTGTCCAAGCATTATAATGCAAGTGGACCTAAACAATTTGAATCATGTTTATGTTAATTTGGCTCATTGGCATACATTTTAATTATGAAATTATGGCATTAAGTAGAATTAGCTTAAATACAGTTGTCCATTTTAAGTGCATGTGTCTATCTTGAAGGCTTGCTGAAGCATAGCTGGATTGGCTTTGAAGTGGACTGGTTGCAAAAGAACCCATGCTTTAATGTATGCAAGGGTTACCTTAGGTAACTGCTGCTGGTGCAGCACAACCTACACACTGAAGGGGTGGAAATTACTGCAGTCAAGGCAGCCAGATATGAAACTGCTGCTGGCGCTCATGGACCAGGCTGCTTACATGGTGAAACCGCTCAGGTTCTGTCACTGACTGAATGTGTACATCAGCAGTTAATCTAGTGCAATCATTTTTTCAAGCTTTTTTTGAGCTGAAAAAGGGAAAGAAAAGAAAAATGTTGGTTTCGGTAAACAAAGTGACATGTTTTTCAAGCACCGTTCTGAAGCACTTATGACAAAAGTAAAAGACTGTCCTGCAGTCCTGTATTGGGGTGACTTCACCCAATTGTGGGGAGTGGGAAGGGATAAAGGAGTTCATTTGTGACAGAGGAAGAATTAATTTACTTAATCTGGTGACAGGACATGAACCTGTATCTTGCACTACAGAAGAAAATGCCCTAAGCCCAAAGTTACTGTTCTAAGTCAGGTGGGGGGAAGAAAGTGTGTCTACTCAGTGTCTTCTAATAATTTCTTAGCTTGTCCCAAATTTGTAATATTCACCTGGTTACAGTGCCCTCAGAAATTTTTTTCTGGTCACATGATTAAGGTGTTTGCCTGAGATGTAGGAAGCCTAATTTGCACACCAGGAAATAATGTAAACAAAGTGAACAGCAGTGAAAAAGAGGCAGAAAGCACTATTGATCTTCACTTTCCCCTTTGAAACTCTGCAGCCTGGTGGTGATCTTATTTTCTGGAAGATGTAGAGTCAGATCTTTTTGGTAAAGGAGTGTTTTGAACCTGTGTCTGCCACATCTCGGATGAGTACCCTAAGCACTAAGTAAAAAGGAACACCTACTTGTAGCACTACCATGAAACAAATCAAAATCAGTCAATGAATTTGATCCATATTTGTGTATTATGGGGAATTTGGGTTTTTTTCCCTTCTTTTTTGGTAGTCCGTCAGCTCAGCAAATAATCCAAAGAGAAGAGGATGTGCTGAAAAGAATAAAAATTATAGTCCAGGCAGTCCAGTGCTACATTTCCCAGACAGCACAAAATTACTATTGCTTTTCTGTTGTTCATTCCCCATCTTGCTGACATTGTTTCAGTGTATGGCAGGAAAAGTAGTGAACATCATGAGCTACATCTCACCCACGTTACAGCATCTATGACTGTTCAGATTATTGTATTATAGCAAGTCTTCTTAAGAATATGACTGAACTGTCTGTGCATTGTTTGTGGAAGAAGGGAGGGAGTTGTATTTTCATGTGATCCTGGTTCTGCAACATGATATATATATATATATATAAAAAATCTCTTCCTTTGCATTCTAAGTAATTCCAAAACTGAACTGTATTTTTTTTTGTTCATTTCTTCTTTAAGAGGAACTGAAATGAAGCTGTTTATGGTTTCATACCTGCAAAAGACTATGGGACAAATTTTTCGAATGGAGTCAGCTGGTACAGCTGTAGAAAAACATCATTTAGAGTGTTCTATTATTCGTTCACTCACATCCCCAATTTATATTCATACAAAAAGATTTGGGCTTGATGTTTCAGACTTAATGAACAGTGATGCTTATTTTTACTTGGAGTAAGCAAGGTGTAAAGGAAATCTTCCTTTTTGTGTTTCCGCAGTGATAGTCCTAAGAAAAAACATTATAAAGAATGTGTGTGATGAGGTTTCTGCTGAATAGAGATGAGGGGAATAAAATAATTTAGAAATAATTTGGAAATTAAATTTGAAATTTAATTTTGCTCAACAGAAATCAGAATGTTCAAGGTACATTCACTGGGGCATGTAGCAGGGAAGAAGACATGGTCTGATGATGTGATGGAAAAGGGGGGCCATCTGTTGGTGTTCTGTGGGCACTGGCCTTAGCTAAGATGCACTTCCAGAGCTGAACTGATGTGCTGTGGCTGGGGTCCAGCTCCATGATCCCCATACCAGACAAATCTGTGGGACAGAAGAAGAGTCTTCATGGAGTTCTGAAATTTTTTGAGAGATGGATTTGGATGAGGAAGGAGGGGAGGAGCTGGGAACTGGAGACTAAAGAGAATTGTGAAGAATGTCTTAGCTCTGTATTGCATTTTCTATGTGAGCCTTGTTCAATCTAGGAAACCAGCAGAAAAGCTATCGTTGTCTTCGATGGGAGAAGAATGAGACCACCTTTACAGCTCTTGAACTTCTAAATATCTGGCAAACAAAATATTAAAAGCAACACGCGCAACACAATTTGGCACAAGTTCAGAAAAAGAAGAAACAGGAACAGGTTCAGAATAGAAGAGAGGATGCCTAGAAATTTGTTTTTGGCAGCCAAGGCTACAATCTTGTTAGTAGTCTAATATTGATAAAGATGGAGGCTTACATTTTCCTCTCTGTTTGATTTCTTTTAGCCATTTTTTTTTTAATTACTCCTTGTAAAGGGAGGTGTGATGATCTGCTGCGTGTTTTGAGATGAATCATTTAAACACCTTGCACTATGAGGGATGCCAGACCTAGGAAGGCTTTCAGCTGGAGTCCATTATGGACATTAAAGTAACATGGAAAAAACAAGCCTGTTCTTCTTTGCATGAAGAAGCAGCTAGAACTGGTTGTCTCATGCTGTTGGAAAACATTTTTACCCTTGTTTGGATGCTATGGTAAAAGGGGTTGCATTTTTTCGCTAGAGGGAATAATTTATTTTTATCTATGTGTTTGAATTTCTTCGCTGTGAAAGCTAACTACAACTCTCCTTGATGAACTGTGTTTTCTGTGCTGGCTCAGGAAGCACAGGAGTTATTGCTTGGGCCCTGCTGAGAATGGGCTTTTACAGTGAGAATTCTGAAACTTAGAATCTTGCCAGAGGGGAAAGAGATATTTTATTCTTTTGATTATTTTGTAGCTTATGGAGTAGCAGTTATCTTCTTATGCTGTAGGTCTAAAAATGAATATACATTTCATAGGCTTAGCATCTATTTTAAAAGCCTTGTCCAAGGTAAGGAAGCTAGAATGCAGAAATTTTCTGCATCTCATCTATTACTCTGATTGTCTTTGAAATGACCGGCAGGTAACAAGGCTGTTGACAGAGGTCAGATCCACTGTGAGGAAATAAAAAATAAGAAAGCCTAGTTCTTCAAGCAGATAAGTACCCACTATTTTCAGAAGTTAGTTGCATCTAATTGTTCCGATCCAGCTTTTGTAGTAAGAACATAAACTGGTTTTGCAATATTATAAAATGTAATGAGTTAAGGATTGCCCAGCACATTCTGCATGTTTTAACTAGCATGTGGCTCTGGATTTTTTTATTTTGTGTCGCCAGTAGGATCTTTTTGTTGTTAATGTCAAGAACAGAATGGACTTACAGACTTCCCTGAAGCACAGACTTTATATGATCAGATCAGAGTATACAATCAAGGTAACATAACAAAAGGAAGGTATTTGAAAAGCTGTTTGAAACCACAAATGATTTTTCTCTCAAAATTAACACTTGGCCTTGCTGACTTTTTGGAAAGAGATAGAATGGCTCAATATTTGAAGCCTTGTTGGGTCAGCCAATTGCCTGTCAGGTCTTCATGGTAGCCAGACTAGCTGTTTGTGGCTTCTTTTAGGTCTAGATCCATGGTCCAGTCTCTCCATAAGTCTCACCTTACTTCTGTGTGGAGGCGGGATATTTGTGCATGTATAAGACAGAGAAAAGAAAAAGAAAGACATCTTTTAGGTAAGTAAACAGCCGTTATCCTCATTTTTGTAGCTTCTGGGGTCTGTTTGTGTAAAATGCTTCATTACTTCTTAAATAAAATAAAGTATAAGGACACTGGCATGACTCCTCCTTTTGGAGGCTGCTTTTGAAGCACTGCTTCCCTTGCCAATTCTGGAAGTTCTTGTCTCATTCTTCAAAAGAGGGCAACACTCCTTCAGAGGCATTTTCCAATTTTTCTGTAAATTAAGGCTATAGCCCTTGAAAACACTATAACTGCAATTGTATTCTTGAATTAGTTCTGCCAAAATCCCTTTGGAATGAATAGATCCTGAAAAATTACTCTGGTTTCATATTGCATGTGGGTTTTACCACTTGATAAAATAAAGCAAATGTTCATGAAGGATAAGTCACCGCTTCCTATAATTTTGGTTTGTTGTACTGAGGAATGTTTTCTTTTGATAGAGATCAGGAGACTGTTGGTCATGCTGATGGAAGTTAATGAGAAATGTCAGACTGTAGTCACACCACAGTGTGGGAGGAATTGTTTCATAAAGCTAATCACACTGAAGGTCATGGAGGGAACACCTAAAGGTAAGACAAAAAGACAGAATCATTTTTAGCATACGGTCTCATTCTCCAAAAACATGGAAGATTTGTTAATAGTACCTTAACAAGTGGGTATCTCAGACTAAGTGCAGAAGAGTTAATAATTTTTTCCCACTTCGATGGAATTAGGAAAAGTCTGTTGAAATGGTGAGCCAATCCACACTGAAACCTTCCTCAGCAGCCAAAAGAGCACAGCGAAATCCTTTATCTCCTTCTCCAAAATGCTGGGCTGTCTTCACTTCCTATGTTCCACACTGTGGTCATCGTCATGTGGATTTATACCACCCTCAAATACTGCTACTCACTTCTGTGACCTGTAATAGCAATACTTGCCTAACCCCTATATTTTCCTCTACTGGGGACATAAGTCATCTCCATAAAACTTGAATTAAGCATTTTCTGGAAAAGAGCTCTGTGTTTGGGAATTGGTGTCTCCATGGAGAATAGCTATGTAAGGTAAATTTTTGAGCTCAGTCACACCCTGAATTTCATTCAAGAAAATCATATTTATGGGCTCCTATTCATCAAATGCACTGATGCATGTATAATCAAGGTATTAACATGCATCAGCAAAGGACAATATTTGAGATTATTTTTGACAAAGCCAAAACCAGCTGAAGTCAGTGATGCTGGAGCTGTGTATGTTAGGTGTAAACGTGACCTGTAAACTCTTTGCATCACTCTTCAGCTTGGTTTAGCTTCCTGGTGTTAAAGATCAGCTGTTCCAGCCTATCTGCATTCACTGAGAATTGGTAATGCCCAGTGGTTTAGCAGTGTCAGTGTTTAGCACAGCAAGCTGCACTGTGCAGGCTGCGGGACAGTGTTCCTTGGCATTTCCCCAAGTGCCACTCAGGCACAGCAGGGAGTTTAAAACTTCTGCCTGCAGGAAAAGAGTTATGAGCCCCAGAATTAGGATCTGGCCCCAACAGTTACTGAGATGGAACCGTTCTGAGCCAGGATAAAATAGGCGAAAGTGTCAAACTTCTTCGATATGACAATATGGCAAATATTTTGATTGGAGTGACAGTTTTGGTTGTAATCCCTTTTGTGGTCTGTATGTGTTTTCAGTACGCAAGATTACTAATGAAGGCAGTCATGAGCAGTGATGCTGGAGTTGGTGTAAAATGCCTGAACACTATCTAACTTCTGCTTAAGCAAAATTTGAGAATTGAAACAATGTGCAGCCTTTGTGTTGAACTTGAAGTCTAAATATTTGTGTCTTTATTAATGCCGAATTTTGATTATATGATAGATAATTTGTTTATTTACTTGATCAATCACACAGTTTGCTTTGTGAAGGAGGTGAACTAATTTCCACAAAACTTAGATTACTAAGCACCACAGTATAAACATGAAATATTTGTCACTATCTTCCATGGCTCTATTAGTTGCTTGGCCAAAAAACCCCATCAGAACCAACCTCTCCCACCCCAATGAATTACCTTTTGCAATTAAATGTGGTAATTTCCTGATATGTTTCTTGAGAATTTGTGAGCAATGAATGTAGCGAAGAAATATATTTGGTGAATAATTAGTTGCTAATTATTCATTCATTCTGGCTAAACTATCTCCAGTCTGTTTATGGATTCAAGATAATTAACAGGAAATTATTTGCAACCAGGTGAGTTGGCTTGCCTGCATTCTTCTAATCTCTGACATTTCAAATTCTTCTTGAGATCAGTGATTCAGAAAGCCATATGGGATTTTTTAACCTCAGGTACAACATTTGATCATCAAAAAAATGGGGAGGCTCTTGAACGCTGGGGCCTGTTTGCTTTTCAATGCCCTTAAGGAATATATGTAGCTAGATACAAGAGAAACAATGTAATTCTCTGCCTCCCTGTTCCCTCTTTTTGCAAACTAAATATCATCCGTGGTCAAAATAGAAAGTTAGACGTCCTAATATGGAGACACAGACAACCTACTGGGGAATGTGTTAGTATGCCAATATGTGTCTGTATATGTTTGACATTCTGGTAAGTACCAGCCTGATATACTATTCAATATTCATCTGTTTTGATCTCTGAATGTCTCCTAAAATCAAGAGGATGCATAATGTTGTTAATCAGCTAGGACAAATACTCTACAGTTAGAGAATATAAGGTGAATTGTTATCACTCAGTGGATTTGTATCTGCTTCCTTCGTAACTGAAGGTCTTTTTGACTGTACTAAAACAAAAAAACCCATGAAAAATAGTACCCTAAAGTCTAATCAGCCTTGATTCCATTTCACCAGAAAGTTGGGCTGAAATAGATAAATGTATCAATGGAGTAGAAATTATGGCCATGGGTACAATCTGCCTTACTGAATCTGAATATTTTTCATGTCAGACCAGACCCTTAAGAAAATTATTGTTACTTCAAATGAGCTCTTGGCAGAAGATGTAATCCTGACTTTACTTTTGGGTATGTGGGCCCAAAGCACTTAACTTACCTCTTTTTACGTCTTACATCCTACATTCTCTTGTCCAATGGTGTACTAGGACTGGGGAGACCAACTGAGTAAATCTCTCCAGCGGACAGCGAAATTTGCAGCCAGGGAGAGTGAGAGGGTGAGGAACTCTTACAGAATTATTCCGATAGTACATTTCTATGGTGTATTGCCTGTTTCAAAATACAGAAGTGTCAAAATAAAGTTAGGTATGCAGAACCACACAGCCTTTCCATGTTGTAGTATGTACATGTAGTATGTACATGACTGTACTTTGGGACAAGCTTTTAGCCAACTTATTTGTCTGGCTATTAATATGTATCATGAGTACTCTAAAGAGATCTTTTTAAACAATAGATGGTCAGCACCAATTTGGATGTACTCTGTTTTCTTGGTAGAGAGTCAAGGAGTTAAACAGATAAAAAGGGTAGAGTAAAACCTGTCATAACTGTAATGAAGCAATACATAGAGGGTTTTCAGGCTGCAGTGCTGTGATTCTGCTACTGTCAATAACTGCTAAATTGCATCCAATTATAATAATTAAAATCAATCTGTGATCTTTTTCTGTGTAGTGAACCTTGTGTATCCAGTTTAATTAGTCTGCAGTGTCAGTAAATTGCTTTTTAGAAAAAGAATATGGTAACTGTAGAGCTTGCAGATACTTGCCCATTTTTTTCCTGGTAAAGTTCAAAAAAATGGCAGGCACTGTAAGGAGGCAATTTCCCATTGAAGACATTGAGTGCCATCTGTAAGGCAACAATGGTGGCTGCATGCTATAAATACAAGAAACCTTTAATTAAAGGTCTATAGAAAATGATTGCATGTACCTCTTATCTAACAATATGTCCAGCACATTATTTGTCCACTTAACATTACCTGTGTGGCCTCATTAATACTTGCCCTCTGCCCTCTGCCTCTGCAATGTTGAGCAAATACTGTCCTTATGTGGCTGTACAAACTGAAATGCTGCATGTATAAAGTATACATACATGTAAATATTTAAGAAGCCTTCGTCACTTGCAGTTCTTATCAAAGTTAGTAGGAGCTTTTAAAACTTCTTTTAAAAAGAACTAGTTATTTTGCCTGTTAAGTAAAGAGTATTTGAGATCAGATCAGTAAGCTCTTTGGCTGATATATACCTGATAGGTCATAATCTAACTGCAGTTTAGAAATAAGAGCTTTTTACTGAGAATAATCCAAAAATTTCTTTCTCCAATGACAGTGTTTGCACATTCTAAGCAAAAGTATAAAGTCACAACTGAGAAACTGCCTTCATAAGAACTTCTAAAATAGCTAACTTTAACTTCCTTTTCCTTTTTTGTTTGTTTTTTTTTTTTCCTTTTGCAAGATGCAGGAGGCAGGATGTTTGTTTCTAAATTATCTTTGTGATAGAGATTCAGTAAGACACAAGGCATGGGTTTTCCAATTCTCTGCTCAATCAAAACGATATTACAATGAAACAAGCCATGACATCAGGTGGAAAATGGAATGATGCAGCTTTCAGTGTAGTATCTGTTCATTAAAAAATGAAAATAATCCAATGATATTTAAAATTAACCAAATAAAAAATGCTTGTAGCTTTATTTTATGAAGAAAATAAAGTTTCATGGCTTTCACTGCATTTAATAACTGCAGAAAGGGAGCATAAAAGAAACTGAAAAGACTCACCGCAGAATACATAACCATTTTTTGCTGGTGTGAAGGCTTTCTAGCATCTGAGATATGCTTTAGAATAGTTTTTAAAAGAATACCTGAAAGAAAATGGGGAAGCAGTGACAATGAAAGAGATGCTTGTGTTTACATCTGTATCACTTGTTACTGTTTTAATGCAATCTGTCTTTAAATGCACCAGATTTATTCAATTGACTTTATAGGTAATTTGTGCGGAGTGCCCTGGTTAATTCCGACACTATCTTTTATATGAAGAGTGGGCCTATTTTGCTTCTGTGTAAAATGTTTTTGGGATCCCTAACAGTCTCAACAGCTTCAAACAGTGCATTCACAGATGCTTTGTGCCAGCAGAACAGTGCAAGAAGAGCACGGTAATGACTACTACCCTCTTTTCTGTGTAACTCCATTGACTTCCTGATTTCCAGAGGAAAAACCCACAACCTTTGGACTCTGGGCCTTCTTAAATGATGTGGTTGTCTGTATTTTGTTAATATTCACTGCTGAAAAGTTGTAAGACAACCTATATGAATTGAATCAATGGCTGTGCTAGTATGTTAGCATAAGGTTGGAATCTCAACAAATCAAAATCCTAAAATGAGAACTATACACTCTAGCAGAATTAGACACATGTATTGTCTTCAGCTACTGGCACATTTTTTAATAGGGATTGTTAGTAAAGCAGGATTTTGAACTTTGTGCTTAGTTTTGTAAATTGGAGCTCCAAAAAGGCAAAGAAATTAATCCATGTTTGTATGTGATTTGTCCTTGTAGCTCACAGAACCTGACTGTACAGTGTCCATATAAAACATAAACAAGGCCCAAAGGGTGACAGTGGATGAATGGAGGAGAATGAGTGATTAAAAAGGTATAAACTATTTTTAAATTTCAGATACTATTTGCTGAATTTAGAAGCAGTTTAATAATTTTGTTTAGTACTCTCAGTAATGGAATATGAAGACTGGTAGGCAACCAAGTTATCATCCTAGAGATTATTACAAATAATATTTTGTTAAGTAAGTTAAGCATGGTGGCTTACATTAAATTCAGACTTGATTCAGTTCAGCAAGAATCTGTATATTACTTCGGATTTCTTATATAGTGTCACCAGAACGATACCACCTTTATAATCTTGGATTAAGATATTCATGATTCATATCCTCACCATCTCTCCTCCTATTAATCAAAATCTTTCAGTGCTGATCATCAATATCCACATCATGGCGTCTTTCATAGTTCTACTATGGAATTGGTAGCAATATTTATTATATACCCTTTCTTCTTTACCTTTCTATACATGGTTTTAAATGGGGTAAGAATTCGGCTTACCTCCCTGCAAACGTGATTTTTGTATTTGTTTGTGGAACCCAAATTCCGCCTGCAATAACAATTCTGAGAGCTTTATCAGCTTGGTCCTGACACCATGAGTAGCCCAAACAGGTAAAGAGTAATTGTTAATATCCTACAGTGAAGAAAGAAAACACGGTGATTTTCTTACTGATTCCTACTACTAAATGCTGTGTGTTCTGGCACAAAATGCTTGTCAGAACAAATTCCAAATGTTTCACACAAGTAACATTTTCTCTTTATGATAAAATAATGACTGTATTTTCCATTTAGACAACTGTAGAATTCTTATTTATAGCATCACACTGCTTAAAACAAATTTGAAGGGCAGTGTTCAACAAGAAGAGGAAATATAATACTAAAAATTATGCAGAGAGCAACTGGCATTACTTATGCCAATTGCTCATGCAGTTATCAGGTGCAAAAAAAAATCCTTTATGACTCTTTTTCAGCTTTCTACTGAGCTATAGCTGAGATCTTTACTGAAAAAAAAATCCTATATAGTTGTCAGGATTTCAAGGGCTGACAGCTGTGAGATCCAGAGATCAAGTAGGAATATGTATAGCTGTAATTTGGATGTACCAGAGTATGAGGTATGTGTATAGGGATTAGATATACAGATAGAATTCATACCTACGTTTACCAGGTCTATTGGATACTAATGTGGCCCTGAAGCTAAAGTGGAATGGATTAGTCTTTCCTGAGAGATGCAGCCCAAGATATATTAATGGTCACAACTGTGAGAAGGAAAGATGTGCCCAACACTCCTCATTTGCGCTACCCTGAATTCCTGTTTAAGCGAGGTTGGTATCTTTCCTTTAGTTCCATGTAACCTCTGTGAATGTGAGCCATTGGACTGAGCTCACCAGAGGGAGTGTTCTTGTAACAAGAAGTTCTAAGGAAAATGCCAACTACTTAAAGGATTTGTTTAAACAAGTGAAACAATAGAACATGTTAGGTTAAAGCAGCTCAGGTCACAATGTATCACTTTCTCTTTTAACAAATGTGATCTGTGTCTTGAGGAAAGAATTGGCTAGTTGCACGCTCTCTTTGTGTGCTTGGAAGGGTGAGAGTAGCTTTTACGGCAGATGTCTTAATTGATACCCTCAGAGTCTTCACTGAGTAGTATGAAAGACCAAAGCTCATCAACACTAGAAGGAAAAACCCAACTAATTGGTTTGGTGTTCCAGCATTTAGCTAGATCCCTGATGGGAGCTGTCAATTTTGCACATTCCTCTGGTGACTCAGGTTTCTCAGTATGATATAACAATTGAAATAAAAAGTTGTGGTCTGCAGCTGTCCTGAGCTTGGAAAATACAGAAGGGTGACCTCACTGAAATTATAGTGAGGTGTCCCAACATGTTAACATACCATTTAACTTAAAGGCCTGGCTAACATTCCATTCAAGACTGCTTTGACCAAAGTTAGACCTTTAAGAAACTGCAGGACAGAGGAAAATTCATTAACATCACACCCAAGTGTTACAAGTTGCCTGTGAAATCCACCTTAAAACTCCATTGGTTTTCTAGGGGCTATTTCAGTACTGATGACGAATTTATCATTAATATTTGAGTTTAAAAATAATTACGCATTAAAGCATTTGTAGTGAATGCTGCCTGCAACAATAAATTTTTAACTCTGCAATTTTCACTTGCTTCAGCTAAGTCTAGACTTTGAAGTAACATGAAGTGAGGCTTGTTGCTAAATTAAGGGCACTCAGGATTTTTTCAAATCCCAGTCAGAGGTACCAGACTGTGGGACCCAGATACACGTGACAGTTGAACACTACAGTATCCCTTTTGTTACAAAATCCATGCTTCTTGGTGATGTGCCTGGCTCCTTTGCTAAGAACAGGTTCCCAAACTTGCAAAGACAGCCATTTGTGTCATTCCAATGGCTGCTTAATTCCTGAAAATACTCTGACCACTACTGTCTCTATGCAAATTATGACTTGTCTTGCTTATACAATTTGCATAAAATCTTTGTGGAAGGATGATATGTTTCTTTGCCAGTAACAAATTTTATTCCTGTGTATCTCTGTGATAGGGTTTGGAGGAGTAACAAGACAATTTAATCAAAGGTATGCTTTTGCCTAATTCTCCATGTGCAGCCACTGACAGAATACTGGATTTGGTAGGCCTTGGGTTTTTGTTCCTTATAAGTGGTGGACAACCCACAGCAGCCTCACACAGTCATAGTGTCTTTACAGGATTTTCACTTGCAAGTTTGATGTTAGGTGAGTGTTTCTGGGGAAGAAGCTGAAACGAGTCTGTGGTTCAAAAAAGTTTGGAGGCACAAGTCTACCCTCTTTTGATGTCTTACAAATAATAGAAATAAGAGCTAAAACCAGTTTTGAGGAAGTGTAAGTATTTCCATTGGACCGTGGGAATACTCTTTATATTATTTACCTCATGTTGTAAAGTGTCAGAGAGCTTCCAAATCCTTTCAGTGTTCAACTTCTTCAATGGGTATCCTGTATGAGTGGCTAAAAACTTCAGAAATGGCTGGAATAAAAAAAAAAACCCTTGTAATACACAGGGTCTTTTTACATCATTTCTACGTGTTGCTGTACTAGTACGTAGTAACTTTTAGAAACAAGATAGTCTTTGCACTTCACACTTAAGCAATGAACCATTTCCTAGTGGTAAGAGAATTTGGCTTATTGATCTAGACAAAGTTGGTGATCTGAGTTCAGGTTTGAAGTATGGTGGTGGTTTATGCTTGGTGGGAATGTTCAGAAGTGGTTAGAATAGAGGGGACACAGCTATATGAGGAAGTCTGGCAGGAATCCAAGAAGTGCTTAAAGGAAGTGTGATAAACAGAATTATTCTGATGTTGGTATTGAGCAGAGGGAGGTATGATGTAAATTTGGTACAACAGAGAATTATGATTCACTTGCATATAATACCCAGATACAGAGCCAGAGATAGATGGCTGAGATCAGTGGTTAAAGATTATAGAAAAACAGGTGAGTTTGATAATGCCATTTTGAATAAACCTGTGAAGAAGAAGGTTGCAGCAGAATAGACAAGATTACATACTCATGGCAAAGATCTTGATGGTGGAGGAAGGAAGAGGATACCTTACAGAGGAAAGAATGAAACATAGGTGAGCACCTGAATGAAGACTTTGGGTGTGAGACACGAACAGGTACTCAAAGCACTGAGGCTGTTATAGAAAATCTGGGGGATTGAGCTGTGGGTGTTTTGTGGAAGAGGAATCTGAACTAGCAGAAAGTTACATAGACAGATGTCAGAGGAGTTGCTTTACATGGGAGTAAACAGCAAGAGGTATTGGAGTGATTTGAGAGGTATTGACACTGATTTGGTCTGAGTTTTTGTTTTGTCCATGCTCCTGTAAGGTATGTGGGCAGGTTTTTTGCAAGGTTAGTCAATAATTTATCTTTTCTATGACTTGCAATTTTCAGTTGATGGGAACAGCCAAGGCCAGACGGATCTATAATGTTTTAACTGGGTTTTGGGTATGTTGTCCACACCCACTGTGAAGATTAGAGATCTGGAAGGAGCATATTGACTATCATTTTTTAAACCTACCTGTTACATAATGTGGACAGAAATGGTACATTTTAATTAGATTTCCAAAACTGAAAATACTTTACCCTGTACTGCTTGAGTTGCCTTTGGAAATCCCTTGTTGCAAAGGTTTCTCTCAGAAGCTCATTGTATTTTGGGCAGCGTGAGAAAGGTAAGAATAGCAGCTGAAAAGAAAATTGCAAAATGGTAGTTAGGCAAGGTGCTTCTTGTTCTGCAATTCAATGTACCCTTGCAGATTGTTGTTCTGATTGGCTGCACTAGTTAGGACAAGCTGAAAAATAATTTGGGAGTGTAGTTTTCAAGGATATTCATCTTCAGGACTGTAAGAGTCATCCTGATGACTAGTTACAAAATAATCTTTAAATGTTCAGAGGAGTAATAGCTGCAGTAGTTCAAAGTTGAAGGATTCATTTACACAGGATGAAATTTGTCCCTTGACAGAAGACTAACACAAGCCCTCACAAACTGCTTTGTGCTTGGCTTCCCCAGGGATGATTTCAGTCATCGTGTTCATTCTTTCTTTAAACACACCGTCACCTTTTTGCAACAAATTACCAAGTAGCAACTGGAGTCTTTGGGTACTCAGCTGTATTAAGTGGGCTTACCACAGCTTCATTTAGTTCAGCTAAATCATAGAAACTTGTGAAGTTTCTGTAAGTTTTGTCTTTCATTAATTCACAACATATGAAGGTTAAAGGTTACATGTGACTGGGTTAACTTAAGAATTTTTTTATTTATTTGTCTAAGTTAAACTGAGTTTATTCTTGTTTTAAGTTCTTTTGTGTTAAATTTCAAACAAACGTTAAAACAAAATTTGACACTGAGATATTCTTAGTGCTTTTCTTTAATGTGCTTTTTGTCCTTTTTCCAGTAATAAAGCTCTATCTATCTATATTGTCCCACAGTTAAAAGAACTTTTAAATTAACTTGAGAGTCCTGAAGAGATAATTAGCTTGGAAAGCTTCACAGCAGTTCCTCGATCTTTTTTAGAAATATAATCTGTCTATTCCAGAAGGTAGGAAAGTATTTCTGAATTATAACCATAGGTTCATGAAGAGGCATGACTTTACCAATAAACGATGGACGCTTGTTTTGGGTAGTAGGATGCATGTGGTCTCAAGCTTAGCCTTTATATATAGCAAAGATGAATAGAGTTAAAACAAATAGTCAAAAAAAGTATGAAAAATGTGTATGTGTTTGTGACTTTATGATTTGTTTGAATAAACTTACTTGCTTCCCTAGATGTGAAAGAGGTGCAGCACCTGCTTGCTGAGTTTACTAGTGGTATTGACACTGGCCAGGTACTCTTCACTCTTTGCTGGGGTACCACTGTCTGTGACAGTGTCAGAAGCAGCCCCTGACTCTACACCAGTCTGTGTGCATGAACAGGAAGACGCGTGTCTCCATATCCTCCATCTTCATGCTGTCATCACCCTGAGGTGAGAATCATTGCTCCATGTCCCTATTTAACCTAATTCCCCTATCATCACAGACTGTGTTAACTAGACTGGTAAGCCCACACAATTTATTTTGCATCACACATGCAAACATCCTCTCCCAAACTGGGGCTCAGACTGAACACTCCTAATCTTTCCTAGCTTTTTACCATAAGTTTTCCATGACTGGGAAACACCAGCTCCACTCAGCTGCCCAGCTTTCCCCTCTAGGACAAGTATAGGCAGGGTACAGAGCTGCTGTCCACACAATTCCTTACAGCTCCAAGGTGAGGTAGTTGAGGAAGGGACATGAATAAATACATTGCCCTATGAACTCATGCTCTTAAAGCTCTGAGTCCTCCTTCCTTTTCCCTTTTATTTACTCCACCAACCCTCAAAATATATGCACTGACCCTCAAAGTGCATGAAAAAAAAATCCTATGACTAAATTGTCACTATAATGGAAATCCCAGCATAATTCTTTTGTCTTTTCCATTGACTGTGGACTAACAAATCTTGAAGCATTAGTGAGAATAGGTATGCTTCCTCCTTTGACAAGTAAGTCATGCTTGTGATAAGTTTAGGATTAATCTACTTCTGTAGTGGTTTGCTCACATTATACATTAATTCTTTTTCTCTGTACCTAGGACTTCTGGTTTTCTTCCTTTTTTTTTGTTAACTCCAGGTCTCTGATATGTAAGTCCATTCCTGTGGAAACTCTTAACAATATTTCTACTCAGCTTATTAGGCCTTTCTGCACAATGCTTGTAACATAATGTACTTTTCATTGCCTTTACCATGCCCTTTATCCTGCCCCTCCATCTCATATCCTAGGTATTTTACTAATGATTAAGGGAAAGCAAATGCCCCTAGTTTATACTCACATTATCATGTGACAGTGGTACCGTGTGAACTGGAATTGGCTGCCAAAGGATTCTGGGGTTCCAAATCTGGCCCTGTGTCGGTGGGTACAGCCCAGCAAGACTTGCCTGAGCACTCATAAGTGTGTGATCGCAGTCAGTGCTTTGAACATAAATCTGAAGCAAGAAAAAAAATACAGAAAAAAGTTTTGGAAGGTCATTTCTCCTGTTAGATTTTTTTTTTTCTCTTGGTAGGAAAGAAGGGGACTTGTACTGTGCTGGGGAAGATGGCATTAGAGTGGGATGAAGATGGACTGTGAGAAAGAAGGGGGAGGGAGAAACAGTGAAGCTGGTATAGGGCCTTGAAATAAAATTCTGTGGACAAGGGAGCTGCAACATGGTAGCAGTTCCCTTAGGAGTCCTAGTGAAAAGCATAAGACCGACTCAATTTGACCATCTAGGCTTTGGAGTATCGTATGCGCTGAACAGCTGAACTCTAAATGAAAACTAAGCTGTATCTGTACCCTATATGGAAGTGTAGAACTGGAGATATATGACATAGATACTCTGCCATACAACACTGAGGCATCTGAACCTGATATACAGCCTAAAAAACCTTTCACATGGTTTTTAGTGAACCATCAGCCTGAATAAAAGTTGAGCCACAGTTTCAGGGTTACTTTGAAATTACATTGAATTCAATGGGTATTAAGTAATCTGCAGCCATACCAGGTTCAGACTCTCATGCATTCAGGAAGTCACATTAACATCCATGAAAAACATCCTCCCTCCCAGATCCAGTACTTGCCTCACACTGCTTGTATACAACACTCAGGAAATAAGAATATCTCCTCCGCATGTACTGGCCAAGCTCGTACTGTTGTTGTATGCCAAGCTGTAGAAGAAACAGAATAGCGTAAGAGGCTCAAGAAGTGTGCTGTGCATCCATTCCTACACCAAAAAAACGATATAATATTTTATATTATTTTGAGAAAGACTTTTTCCTTTCTAAAGTGAAGGAGGAAAGAAGACAGGAGAAAAAAAGCAGTACAGTTGCTGCGTTTACAGTATTGGATAATATTAGATATGTCTTCCTGATAGATGCAGTTTTGCATTTTGCTCTACAGAAAGCTATGTGTGTGTTTATCCAAGCTAGTAAGAGTGGCTGAGGAGCAGGGTGACTTACAGCAGGCATAGAGATGTCCCAACACTGTCTGTCTACTTTCTGCTCTCTTGCTGGCTCACAGCTGATTAACCGGGATTGCAGACAGAGCAACCACATGTCTATGAAGACACATCCAGAATATGAATCCCATAGAATATTACCAGTGTTTCCATATGGAGGCTGCAGTTTTAGCTTGAGCAAGATCTTATTTTTCAGGAAGACAGAAAATCTTGAATAGAAGACTTTAAGTAAAAGTCCTCCAAGCCTTCAGGTATTTTGCTGCAATGGTTAATTATTATTGACCATCTGAACCATTTGATTCTTGGTTATTGCCTGACTGTGTCCCCAGCTTTCAACCACTGGATCTCATTACACTTTTGAATGACACATTCTTTACCATCACAGATCTTATTCCTGGTAAGATAATATTCAACAAGATGGAATCAAGTCACTTATCTCTGCATTAAACTAAACAGGTAACAATTCTCTACTCTCACAGCAAAATGGGTTTTCCAGCCTCAGCATTTTAGTAGCTCTTTGCTGAAAATTTTCTGACTTATGAACGTAATTTTGTAAACACATGACATGAGAATCACATGCAATGTCCCTGTAATGGTCTCAATGTTGTCATCTTTTTACTTGTACCTGGTGTTTCCTGGCCTAAATTGAAATATATTCAACTTTGCTCATGTAATCATTACTCTGCACTGGGATCTCAAGCACAGTGATTACTTATTGCTTCCTAAGTCCTTTTCTAAGTCATGGGATCATAGGATAATTCAGGTTGAAAGGGACCTCAGGAAGTCTCTAGTCCAACCTCCTGCTCAAAGCAGAGTTAGCTACGAGGTCAGACCCAGTTACTCAGGGTTTTACCCAGAATGTCAGACATGACCCACCCTGTGTGTATGTGAACACCTCTTTCTGTTGCTGGAATTGTGCATCCAGTTTACTAGGGTATATGTTTGATGTAGGCTTCTGCCCCAACTTGCCTAATATGTATGTTGTTAAATACTGACACCTGGATCTTGAAGCCTTCCATGCCCTGGAGCAAGCTGGCATGCAGTGCTGAACTTGAATAGTGTGTATGTGGAATGACAGAGCCACAGCTGAGTTAAGGCATAGGAAGCTGGTCTGTTACTCCTGTTTCTTCAAGACAGGTGACATAAAAGGAAACAGGCCTGACCTTGCATTGGAGATCAGTTTGGCCTCCTAAGAATGGTGAGGAAGAGGAACCCCGCTGGCAGCTTGTTCTATTCTGATTTCAGTGGAGACCTGGCAAGTGACTAGCTCCCCCAGGAGAGAGAAACATGTGCGAAGTGCTGGACCCACTGGACATGAGGTGTGTGAGCACACTTATTCTACAGCCACCTAAGAGACACACACTTCACAGTCTGCCTACATGTGCATAATAGCCATTTATCCAGACTTTCAGCACATCTAAACTACTTCAGTGGGGCTACCTGGTTCCCAGAATCCTGGGCAAATAACTAGCAGGTTTTTCCACCCAAAGAACATATTTTGGGGTAAAAGGAACAAAGCACAGACACAGTGGGTTGTGCTGGTGGGAGCGGAGCAGAAGTAGGATTAAAACCACGTAGCGCCCACATATTCCCTTTACAGCCTGATAGTACAGGAGTTAACCCTTGGCTCCATTCGCAAGAGGAGGCAGCTAATACAAATTACAGTTAATGCAGAGATACAGTTTCTGTGATAGGACTCTGCACTTGCCTTAGCTGCTGCTGATTACCACCATCAGCTGATACTTGTGTGCAAGCTCAGCTCTGCTGTATTCCACCAATGCCTGCACTAAAACAGCTGAGCTTTAAATCAGCTTTCCCTGACATGGCATGAGAGAAGTTTCTGCTAGTACTGATCTTAGTAGTTTGTGAGCTAGGAAGTGCTCTTACTAGGCAGAGACTGAGGGTAGTCTGCAAGCACTTACACCACTGTATGCTACTGATGGTTAAAGCTCCCTGTTTGGTCTCAGGTGAACTGCGGTGGTCACCAGTGTCTGGCTCCTCCCAGAAGACCCCAGTCTGCAATGAAACAGCTCAACATATGCTACTATTGGACCAGAACAGGCTGACTCTGTGTCTTTTAAAATCAGTGACTGCTCATAGTTGTAGCTTCCTGGTAAGTTCTTTGGCTGTCCTTTTGGAGATCGGTGTATGGTAAATTAATATGGGCTTTCTTCAAGTGAAAAGAAAGTTCTAAAACCCAAATATCAACAGACTGCATTCCAATATTTCAGTATATTGGCCCAGTTGAGCAAACGCACCTTGGTAAGCTGTCCATATCCCTGCTGCCTTGCAACTTCTTTGTGCTTGTCAGTTGGAAAAAACTCCTGTGGGGTATGATCACCATGGCGAAATACCTGATAAAATAGATGGAATTCCCTTTGTGTTACTGGGATTTTTTTGTAATGGATATAATTAGTGCAGTGACAAGGAATATTCAATGACAGTGAGTACTGTATCTGACAGATGCTAAGTATACTCATGGTGTTTTTCTTGGGTCTAGATAGCTATAGTACCTGTTTGATTTATTTAGACAAATGTAACTCTTCTTTTTTTCCTGGCATTTGAAATTTTTGCGGGTTAAAAGAACTATAAAATACCTTAACATATTTTAAAGAGGTTTTATATGTTTTAGGAGGTATAGACTACAATGTTAAACAAACAGAAGCATGTAAGTAATCTTCCAGAAATATTAGAACATTAATATTTTGGTAGGACTAGCTGGGAATTCAGAAGGATAAAATCCAAACTACTGCTCTAGATATAGTTTCTCTGGCTGACTGCTGTGAAGTGCTCTTTCTTGGAAGAAATTAGCCTTAAAAAGCCACGTGTTGACTTTTTCATCACAAGAGGTGATGAAAGTGTCATCTACTATCTAAATACATATTAAACTGTTACTCTGAAGACATTGAACCTGTTTTGGAATTTCACTTCAGGTAAAACATACTTTTATAAAGACACATCAAGATTTTTCATTCCTGCAATTAATTATTTCCTTTTCCGGCATAATTCCTGTAGATACATGCCATATAATTTTAAAATTTTACCACCAGATTTTTTTTATTTCTTAATCCAAGTAGGGAGAAAAAAAATCGAAAACTGCAGCACAAAAAGTATGTAACCGATTTACAAGCACGTGTGATGTTCAGAACAAGATTCAGGCTTCCTGCAAACAAATGGTATGTCATAATCATTGCAAATAGCATTAGTTTCGCAGCACTAGTTCTATGTTGCTTATTCAATGTCATTGTAAACTTGTTTGGGTTTCACATAATGAAGCTTCTTTTGCATGTTAATCCACTGAAACCACCAGAAAAGTGGAAACTGTTCCACGGTAAAGAGGGGTTTTGCACAGTTGATATTTAGTTATTGAATCCTCTTTTACAGTTTAAAAAAGAATCCTATGTGATTCCTCTCTCAGTGTTATAAAAAAAGCATTCTTTGTCAATCCAGAAAGTTAAGTTCATCCAGGACTGCACAAAGGAGGTAAAATGATAAAGTCTTATTTAGAATTGAGGATTTTTTTGTACAATGCAATAATGAATTCTGAATATGCAGTAAACACTTAAATATGCAAAATGTGCCCCTCCCCCCCACCCTAGAGAACAAAAAGAGCAGTAAGTGACAGGTTTTGAAGAATTTCCATTTGCCCATGCACTATCTACTTACTATGGACACAAACTTCAGTTTTCTTTTAGCTGTCGTTTGGTGAAGAAAGATGAAGAAAAGGCAGAACATGAAACACAGGCTCCAAATTCCACACACCAGCTGCCTTGCTCTCATCCTGAGGGTAGCTTTCGGCTGTTTTGCACACCAAGGTCCCTGGCTGGATGTGGTGCTACACGAGATATGTGGCTAAGAGGGGAGGAGTCAGGTGAACGTAAAGAACTAGAAGTTCCCATCTATTATTTAAGCTAGGATTTAGTATGGGTCAGTCAGCCTTCTCAAAACTGAAAATGCTGCAGATACACTGCCTCTTGCTGTATGCAAAAGAGCTAATAAACCATCCTCATTTCTAGTGCTCACACAGTCTTCTCTGAACACTTTGTACTAGAAAGCTAGAAGAAGCAGTGCTGACACTTGTTTGTTTGTAAAGGATCTCTGGATTTTTCCCTGGATTTGGCTGCGGTATGTAGGAGGAATAAACAGCAGAAGGTTTTGTTGCACAGGAGCAGGGATAAGCCTAAATTCACTACAAAAAAAATAAAGATACACGAATGAACTTTTCATCTCTACAGTAGATTGACTATGTCTCTAGTGGCAAAGCATGTGCCACTGTTTTCTAGAACTACCCCCCACAGTTTCATAGTTAGGTAATTTTTTTATTTTCAGATTTATCTTGCTGAAAACACTCTCATTGTTAGAGTTGTTTCTGTCGTTTCCCCAGTATATTTTAAATAAAGAAAAAAATCTAGCTCAGAGACAGTGTTGCAAGAGGCAGGATTGATTTTTACAAGCTTATTGGTCGGTCACATTCATGTGTTAATGAAAGCCCTGTTAATATGTAAAAATTGAGGGTGAATTCTTAGTGATAATTAAAGCTCTCTGTATGTAAAAGAAATTACTGAAAAAATCATGTTGCTACTCTGAAAGGTTATATAATCTCAAGCTAGCTTAAGGCACGAATAACAAACCTTTCCATTGTAATTATTAGATAGAGGCTTGCCCAGAGGGATCAGTTCTCTTTCTTGAAGTAACAATGCTGTATCGTTCACATCTGCCAGAGCTAAAGAGATTCCTCTATGAAACATTCAGAGGTCAGACTTTCTTGGTGCAAGATGGTTCATCTGTCATTTCTGCTTTTGTGCCTGACAAGTCTAACACACTCATGCAGAAGTAGAAAAATATGGGGAGCTGCCCACATTTACTAAGGAAGAAATTTTTTTTTTTTTTTTTTTTTTAAATGAGGGACCTGGAGGAGATGTGGGTCAACTGATTAAAGCTATTTACACCCTGTACGTTTTCCAGCCTCCACTGGCTGTCATACTAACAAAAATCTCTTTGAAGAGACTATGTATTTTTCTGTTTCTAGAGGACATGACATCAGACACCACTCCTAAAATACCCTGCTCTGCAAGACAAGTTTTTTAATTAGACCAACTGGTAACCCTGAGAAAAAAATAGGGAAGTTCTCAGAATTGCAAGGCTCCATTCAGGTTATTCAGATACTGTAGATACATCTAGCAGGGATGGCAGGTCAGAAACAGAAAGGTTTAACTTTATTCTTTTCAACCACCCATTGCATCACATTTCATGTGAGATTTCTCTAACAAGGAAGGTGAAATTATTCTTACTTTGGACATGACAAAATAATATTAGTGTAAAAACTGATACTTGTTTCCTCTGACCTGATCTTGGTGCTGCTAATTCTGTGGGCAGCCACATAAAGGGCTGGGGTTATTTTAAAGTACACCACATTAACTCTGTACCTGCTGAAGGTCATAGAGGGAGAATGAAGCAGTGTGCTGAGACTGAAACTCTACAGAGCAGAAGAGGGAGCTTTTTTGGCAGGTAACTCATACCTGCAGAAATCCCTTGTCGTAGGTGGTGAGAGGTGTGAAAACTATAGCTGCCTTCAAAGTCAAGGTAACAGATTCTTTAAGATACCTGCAGCCTGTGTTAAAACAACAGTTGAAGGTGGAAGAGGAGGAGATAATGATAAAGACAATAAATGAACCTCCTTCACTCTCTTGGAAGTTCAAAGGAAAATATATGAGGAGTAGATCATATGCTTTTATCTTACCAATAAACTTGAAATATTTATGGGCTCATGATAAACATAATGTTATTAAGCAAGTAAAAGTATGGCTTTGTGTCCTGTGTTGTGATACCTGAAAAATCAGTGTGTTAAGAAATGCTGTTGGATCTTTGACGTTGTTTAGGGAATGTAAATTTTCATTAACAGTCCTTCAGTGCTTTAAAGTAGGCTCAAGTTGAAGTGCTATTATTGTATTTAAAAGCTTAGTAACCCAAAGGACAAAATTTGTCCCTCTACCCCCAAACCGCAACATGAACTGAAACTTTTCCAAGCTGTGATGCTTACCACCTCCCCCAGCTTTTAAGTGTAGGGTTAAACCTGCTTGGTATTTAAACACAGTGTAGGACTTGCAGCTTAAGATGCTACTTCTTCATTGGCAGTGGAGGAGGATCAGAATCAGTTGAAGATACACTGATAAGCATGTTAGGAGAAGACTCCATTGTAGAATTAGTGGGGGGAGGTGGAGGCAGGTATAGGAGCCTTCTCACCCTGCCTCCCCTCCTTCCCCCTCCGTGAAATGTCCCCTAGTGGGATACTTATTCCGTGGCTTTTGCAGTTTTGATGTCCGTGTCTACTTCCTTGACTTCTCCATGTCGTCTTTCCTCAGCCCCAGTCAGATCAGGGCTGTATCTGTCCCTAAATAAAGTTAAATGTTTCCTCTGGTTTACAGTTTACCTGTTTGTCTCTTGCTTGCACACTGTGATTAAACGATAAAGAGAAGCGAGGATATCATTCATTCAGCTGCAATAAACTAACAGCCAGGACAAAAAAAATTCTGACTCCAAGTGACTTGCTTGGTATCTAAGTAGATAGGTATCAGGTGCCTCTGTTTGGCTAATGCTTAACATAGACTTCTTTGGTCCTTTATGGTTAGGAAAACAAAGGCATGTCATGTCACCATGCCTGTGTCACAGGGACTCATTACCCCCACCTCAAAAAGAATTCTGCCCCAATCAGATACGCAATTTCTGTTAATGATTTCAGTACTGGCATGCAATGTTCCTTCAGACCATTTTAAGAGTGAGTTAGAAGCGTGTTCAGCTGTCCTGAAGAGCTGGGTCAAGACTTGTCAGGAGTATGAACAAAATGGAGCATCTGTGCCCTGCAAATAGAGTAATCTGCAATGGTAACAGGGGGCCTAAAGAGCTGTGCACGATGTTCTTGTTGCTGCTGGCAGGAGGCATCACTTTCTGCCCCATATTCTTTGATTCTTCCTTAAATGGCAGCAGAAAACAGGAGACAGCAGTTGGTGTTAGGACTTGTAAGGAGTGGGGCTGTGGTCATTCTTAGGCTATTCGGCATTCTAGGCAATTGCCTTCTGTTTGGGTTCAAAACTGCACTCTTGATGTCAATCTGAGATGTCAATCTGAGAGAAAGTACTTTTTTGCACAGTGGCCAGCTTCTTATCCGTTATACATATGATGCATATATAGAGTAACTCCACAGAAACTGATGAACTTACTCCACATATATTTCCCTTGAGGTTTACACAGCTGTTCTTCCACTGATGATGTTCTCAGGACCTTCTGATCTTCTGCGTTTTGTGGCTGTGTTTGGGATATGTGCATCTGCTGCTCCAGATCCTTATTTGGTATGAGTTGGATACTCTTTCATAGAGTTGCACTGGCTTACAGGGGCTTCAAAATACAGGAAAAGGAGGATGTTAAAATCCATTTCCTCCACCTGTTCTGATGAAAAAGCATCATTAAAAAACTGGATCCCAGCATTGATGCAAAAAGAGATCAAATTCCAGATCCAACCTTCATCTGGAGTTTTGCTGGACTGTAAAGCTCCCTTCTCCAGTTCCATGTGATTCATCTTTGTTGTCATAAAATACAGGACTCAAGAAAAGCAAGACTGATGTGGAGGAGTTGCAGATAAAGATGCAGCTTGGTAGTTATGTTGTAACAGATGAATACTATAACATCAGAACAAAGGCATTCAGATGGCATTATTCCACACAGTGGTGGTGCTTATTTTGGTCTTAGTCCATCAGTGAGTCACAAAAATGAATTCCGTGCAGTGTAAAATCCCTTTATTCTTTTTTCCCAAATTCCATGAATGAATTCAAGCAACCTTGCTTGGGTGTGATGGATGGCTGGATCACATAACCGAATTAGCACTGCTGGAAAGAGTTAAGGTTTATAGCAAATTGCTAGGAGACAAAGATCTTTAGACCACTAACACTGTCTAGTCATTTAGACTTACTAAGGAGTTGTATGGGACTGACAGGATCATGTTGTTTTGACAGTGGGAGGTGAGATATTTCTTGTACTGGAGGAAAAGAACATTTTCTTCCAGCCAGCCATCATCACAGCTCTCTAAGCTTGGGCATAAACCAGAAGTGTTTCATCCAGGTGCTGACATAAGTCCAAACAACCTCTCTGTGTGTAATCAAGCATCAAGCTATTGTCCTTGTGCACCTTAGATTACCTGAGGGGTTTGGGTTGCTGCTTTCTTTAAATTTTAATAATTATATTTAACTTTGAGGTAGGCTACAATAACTATGATTAAAGCAATTGTTCTGCTCAGCTGGAATGATTTCTGATCATGCCCTAGCACAATGCTGCAAGATTTCAAATGCAAATATGTGGGAGGGAAAAAATGTTCTTTCAATAACTTTTTTTATTTCTATTGGAATAAAACAAAAAGTTCTTTATAAAAACCCAAGCTGAGGTCAAATATAAGCCAACAATTTCTCATAGATATTGGATCTTGCTGGTTATCAGCATCATCTACCTGTGTGGGTAGTTTAGTTTTTGGTATTGAAATACTGAATTAGAAGAGAAGAATTAGTAAATTAGCTGTTTGCTTCAGAACTATTATCCCCCCTTCCCCCTTTCCATTCTGTTCCTGTGCTATTATAATTCTTCACTCTCTTTGGGTTCTTGGATTTTTTGGTCATTTTTTCTCCTATTAATTTTAACCAGCAAAGCATTTTACGCTAGGACGTAGGCATACTTTCATGGCATATTTCAAATCTTTTTTGATCAAGTGTTTTCTTGAGGGGCTGGTGATTGCCACAAACATTTTCTGAATTAAACTGTCAGAACTGCTACAATGGACGACTCTGTTTTTATGTCACTGCACTGTGTGTATTAATGCTAACCAGGCTGCATGGTGGTATCATTTCAAAGCTCTCCTTGGCATTTCCAGTGTGACTTTTATGAGTGAAATTTTCATTGACTGTCAATATGGTTGTTAGAAGAAAACTGTATATGTAGGTCATATATGCCGTTTCTCTCAGGATAGATCAAACTAACAGAAATATTGTGTATCAGGGTGATAGAAATTGAGGTGTTTTGGAGACTTCCACTTAATCTAGAAGTGTTGTTGAACTTGTTCTGTCATGTATCTTGATCTGCCTCTTCAAAGTACCTCAAAAAGATGTCCCATTTTCTTACCTACTATAATCCTGTGCTGTCCATGTTTGTCTTCACAGACACATCGACATAAAAGACAGAAGGTGTAAAAGTGCCTTTTGCAGAAATGTGGGACAAACCATCCAGAGAGCAATAGATAAAATGATGAACAGACAAAAGGTACTGGCAGTTAACCTTTTATTTTGTTTTGGGGTCTGTTACTTACTAAGTTGGTGGGAGGGAGAGTAAGTTGTGAGTGGGAGTGGTAACAGGTTCAAGGACCTATTTTCATGGGGAAAAAAAAAGTGCCAGTAGAAGAAAGATATGCTTAAAGTCATGCAGGGTGTTAGCCAAGGCCTTTCTGAGATGCTGCCACTGCTGAGATGATTAATGCCACATTCAAATACTGATCATTCTTGGAAATAACCAAGCAATCCATTAATTAGCAGCTTAGTTGATAATTATAACGTGAGGTTAGTTTTACAAAGTGTGAATTTATAGGTTTGATTTATAACATGTTGGGCTTTCCAAGGAATTTGGGAAAGCACTATACTAAGTACAGGTAAGCCAGCCAAAGTACCTTGGATAACTGTAGTACAATCCAGGCTATTTTACCTGCATAACTGACTTCAGCAGAGGCTACATGCTTAGGCAGGAGCACAAAATGGATAACCAAGATTAATGCTTCGGGTAATGGAGAAAAATGCTACCCAAAGCAATCCTGAGTTTAATAGATACACTATTAGGTTGGTATTCTGATTGGCATCAGTAGATGCAAGGTGGTAGCCCACAAAACATTTTACATTTCACCAAGCATGACAGAATTGGTCAACGTTCATCATGCGATTCTTTACATGTTTTCCATACACACTGAATAGTGAGTAATTCTTAATTCACTTTCAGTGAAACTGTGAATCTCTTCTGTTTGGTCAGCGCTAGATCAGAGTATTGTCAAAACTTAATTTAAACCAAACAATGAGAGAAATGCAATAGCATGAAAAGAAAGTTTATTTGAGTGCAAACCAAATAAAAACTGTATGCCTAAATGTACACAAGAACTAAGAAATAGTATGATAGTTGGAAAAATATTTGCCTATATCTACAGGCACCTCAGAGAAGTGTTTTGCAAAGGCATATTGCCATCTAGTGTTAAACTCCCTTCTATTCATCGTACTTTGCACTGGTGTAGTTGCAGTAGATTCCTGACAGACACTTCTGTGTGAATCATTGGAAATCCAGTAATATATTGAGAAATGCATAACAGCATTGCTGCAATGAGACGTCAAGAGCACATGATTGCATTTCTAAATTTAAATAAAGATTAAGTTCAATGATTTTCACTCCTCTATTCAGGGTTGTTGGCAATATAAATTTACTCTGCAGAAGGAGAGAGTTTGTTAAAGTTGGTGTACAGCTCTTCTTTCAGCATTGCGAGAAGCGGTAAAAAACCCCAATGTAGCGGTTTTTATATACTTGTAGTATTAACTCTTAATTTTCTCTTTGTATGTTTTCATTTGTGTTGTCATAGGAATTCTGCATCTTTCACATGAAGTCAGCATCTTTGTAGAGAGAGAGGCGTCTGGATTAATTTTACAAAATGAGAGAATATGAGTGGCCACAAAGTTCAAGCTGGGGTAATGTAGCTTCTTCTCTTCTTCTTTTTGCATATTTTGCTGTGGTTTTTTTTTCCTCCTTTTCTATGCATCTCAGTTCTGAGTTTTACTTAATGTGAAACAGAGAAAATCTGTATAGTTTATTTTTGATGGTATTCAATGATGACATAGCTTTCACATTTCTCTTTCCATGTTTTCTCTTAACTTTGGACTCATCTGATTCATAGCAGTGACTTCCAGATAGTGAACTGGAGATCAGAATTTTCCAGCTGGCTGGAAACACTTCCTCTTGGAAAGGACTTTTGCCTCTATGACATCCTGCTTTATAGTTGTATAAAACTTTGCCACACTTTAGTGATGGAAGCTGTAATTTCCTATCTGTATGACTTAGGTTTAAAAAAAAAAAAAAGTAATTTTACCTAGAATCAGTATAACAAAAGATCCAGTACATCCTATTAAGATATCTTGTTCAAATGATGGGAGGCAACAGTTTTCAACTCTTCAGACTAACATATTTCATGGAACATTTGTTGAAAGTTGTTGGCAGGAGGAAGGAAAAGGAAAAAGAAAAGCTTTACCTACGAGTTTTACCTATTTCCCAGCTATGTATGTATAACAACTATTGGACTGCTAATACATCTTGTTTCTTTTCATCCTGAGAATGAGCAACTGAAGAAGCATAAGAAGCTTTCTTAACTATATGAACGTATTTAAGAACAGCAAGTATAGTTTCTGTACTTGACCCCAGACAGAATTGTCCAAGTCAAGTTAGCAGCATCTCTTGTGCTTGCGATTTGTTACTAAACCAGTTTAAGGAGCTGGTTTGGTTTCACATAAAACTTCGTTGTTGGAAAATCATGGCTGCAATGGAATTTTTTTTCTCATACACTGCTATATTCTCTTTGTTTGTCTTCATCTTTCGATACATAGCTTTGTTCCTTACTTACTCTTTTTCAAACAACTAACGTTTGTTGACTGCTAGGTTGGTCAGTTCTGACAGATTTCATAGCACTTTCTACACCTTCTGTTAGCAGTGGTCTAACAAAATTACTTTCAAGATGTTTCTTTTTTTTTTCCCTTCATTATCACCTTGTGAAGCAAAGAGTATCTAAATCTACACCCTGCTGTTTAAATTTTTGTTTCCTGGAAGCAACATTTTGTGTCTTTTGTGACGTATTGGAAACCTTAGTATGGCTTGATCTGTCTCTAAACTGTTAATAATATTCTATTGGAAATCTATATTTTACTGGATTCACTGTATTATAGACACCAAGTTTTGATAATGACATAGGCAGTCTTGGATGTTTTGGGAAAATTGCAAGTAAATGCAGTTTTGGAAAGTATATGAATGATTTTCCTTTAAGAAAAAAGGAAAGGGAGAGGTCCCATTGGCAGATACTGTTATGCATGTCTAATTGAGTTACCATCCATCTCCAAAACCATGAGACAGAAACAATGTTCTGGGACTGAATGTGTTTTATAATTGCTCCAGACTTAATCTGTAAGTGACACTACTATGGATGGGGACTGAATGTGTTTTATAATTGCTCCAGACTTCTATGGATATATCAGTGGAACATTGCATGAGGATGATACAAGTATTGCAATGCGATATCAATGAATTTTGACTTGGCTGTTTTGTCCATTGGATAATGGAATTTCCCTTCCCTTTTCTTTAAATCATGGACAGATACTATTGCTACTTCCCTAAAGAGCCATCATTTTTGCTCCCATAGTCCCTGAAAATAATTTTTTTGTTTCTTTGTTTTCTCCTGTCTAACCTGTTGGCTATTGGTCAATCTTTCGAGTGAACAGGAAGCTCTGAGTTTGAGGCACATGGATGCTGGAGGATTGTGTTGCTATCAGCTGTTACACACAGAGTAGTTAAAGATCACAATATTCTCTTGGAATAGTAAATCAAAATTGTCCCCAGGGGTGACTTGAAAAGAAACCAAAATGTCAGCACATCCATATTACATATATTTACACCGAACATACCTTCTCTGGTACCCATCAATCTCCTGGAGACATACAATAGACGTAAAAAGGAACTGTGTGACACTTTTATTTCATGGTGTTCCCCATACGCTTAGTAGTTTTAAGTGTGACTCCCCAAAATCTTGAGTAAACTCTGCTGGTTTACGTATTGTGTGTACAATGCAAGCCTGTTCATGTAGTCTGGTTGCATGTATAGAACATTCATTAAATCAAAACCACCATGGACTGGTGACCTCAGATCCTGCGGCCTCTTCTGACATCTTAAGGTTAAGAGCACCTCTTAATGTGAGACCTCTTTATTAATGCATAGAAGGATAAAAATCAGCTACCAGAAGGGATTTGTAAGTGTATCACTAAAAAATGCGTATTTTCCCCCTGCTTAAATACATAACAGAACAGAGAGAAGCAAAAGAAGTGGAGAAAACACAAGATATATCAGGCATTGCTTATGAACATTGAAACCTCTTACTTTTGAATAAGCAAGACAAAAACCATATTCCTGGTACAAAATGTCCTGGTACTTCTGCCTGTTCATAACACTTTGTCATTCCTAACCAGTCAGCTCTAGCAAGATTCAAATGTTATGCCCTGATGTACAAAAGAATGTGGGAGACCTGTGGCTTCCCATGGCTCTGATCAGAACAAGAAACTTTTACTGAATTTATACTCATTGAAACAAAAAGACTGTACAAGGGAAATCTCTTGGAGGAATGTAAAGTCTGGCTTGCAGCTCTGACTAGGCAATGTTTTCTTTTACTGTTATCAACTTCCTCTCAAAAATCAAGGGCAGCATTATAAACTCTTCATGCATATACATTTTCCACGTGATTTTCAAGAAAGAGGAATCCTCATCACTATATTCTATTTTATTAAATATTTTTTTAAAGTGAAAAACAAAATTAAATTCCATATATGAGATACAGTGAAAGGGTCTTTCTAACTTTTTCAGAGCTCCTGAAATTTAGATATTCATGTTCACTGTCATTTAAGGGCTGAAAGATGTGGGACTGTTTAGACTAAAGAAGACATCACAGTAATCTTCACATATTTGAAGGCTGCTGCTAAGAGAAAAGTAATAATTCTCCCCGTGCTGGGCAAGAAAAAAAAACATAGACTGTAATTGGAGAGAGGCAGACCGAACTGAGACATTAGCACAAACTAAAAATGAGGAGAGTGAAGCACTACCTATGGAGACTGAAATTTCCATCACTGAAGATGTTTTAAAGTGAGTTACATGAATCTCCACTATAGGAATATAGTTGTATACCTGCTGTGTGGAATTGGGAATAGACTAGATGACCTCTTGGTGTTCCTTTCACTCCCATTTTTCACCAGTTTTGTGATTCCACAACATGAATGTCTTGGGATGTACTATTTACTAATAATCTGTTTGAGGGACTTGATATTCTTTTGGGACTCACAATTCTAGCAGTTAAAAACTTGGTATTGGGTCTGGGTAGCAGAGAATAATTGTATCCTCCTGTCCTTAGAGACAACTTTAAAGCACCATGTCTATGTATTGCACAGTAATGGCTTCTAATTAATGATGTTCAGTTTAAAAAATGGAGTTCATTTTCACCTGTTTGATATTTACCTCCATTCTGCCATAGCACTGTTGAATAATTGAAGCTAATGAAGGCAATGAGGCCAAATTCAAAGTATCAAGCCCAGTTACTAGCCCCTCCCTCTGGTGCACACAGGTAAGAGTTTACATTCACTGCCAACATGGTTTTTGAGTTGTATTAATGAAGCACATCCCAGATGTTTCTGTAGAAATTAACTTTGTCCTCAAATCCCCTTATTGGGATTTTGCCAAACTTTCCAAATCCTTTCCATAATGAGGCTTCTGCAGTCAAAGTATAAAAGATGGCAGCACAACAGGAAAACGTCTAGATAGTTGAAGATCAGCTGTCACATGGAATCGATGGCCTTTAACTCCACACCATGCACAAAGGCATGACTATCTCTCTTGCCTACTAGCTGCTGATTTTGGTACTGATAGGGTTGTAGAAGAACAGATACTTAGCCTCCTCAGTCAGAAAATGGCAGGAGACTTAATGAACTGTCTGTGGAGTGATCTGTAGTACTCTGGAGAAATTAATTTTGTGGGTGAAGCCCTGAACTGAGTTGCAAGACACCTGGCTTCCATTTAAGATCACGCTTGATTTCCTGTGTGATTTCCTACATAAACCTTAGGGTATATCTAAAAATTGTAGTGCAATGCAGAGATAATGAATTAGCACTGATCTAGCTATTCCGTATACCAGAAACAGTACAGCTATAAGACCACTGTGCTGTTTATAAACTGACCCCAGCAGTGTCAGTTGTAGCACCCTGCGATTGCAGTGCAGAGCCTGCTGTGGTAACACGGAGATAAGTATAGCTGCCCGAGAAGCCAAATGAATGAGCTGAGTTGGGCTTCTGTGATACCGTGACTGCAATTCCTCCAGGACCCGTCCTCCCTGGTTTGTTACTCCTAAAGTTTCAGCGTGGGTATACCTTTTTCTGCCTGTGAAGTTCTGATACTACTGGTGAGACAATTCATTTACTGGAAGAGCAGTAGGAAACATGCCTACTCCATTTTCTAGTTCTTTGCCCTGATTATTATTCCTTGCATTTTAACCCTATAATAAACTTTCCTATAAATATCACCTTTTTTTTTAAGCTCAAAATGGAGACTTTTCTAAATAGGGTTTCTACAGTTCTGTTCAGGAAGCATTCTCTCCTTTAGTTGTCTGGAGCATAAGTTGATCAGCCTGAGTTCAGACCATAAAGAAATGTGTCTCCATGGTATACTATTGTATGATTAGAGGCTCTTGAATTTTATATCAACTATTTTTTTTTTCTTTTTAGACCATTTCAGTTTTTGTGGCTGAATACTACCAGGAAATGCTGAATTTTAAGTTGTTTGATGCTGCTCTCTACTGCCAAGGTCTTTCCACTAGGAGAATGATTTCTGCTTCTGCTCATGTGGGTAACACTTGTATTAGCACTGCATGTAAGACAACAGCTATTGGATTGGTTTGAATGAAACATCATATTTACAGTCTCTATGATACTTATTCAGCAAATTAAAACTTGAGTTAGTATAAAGATCTTCAGCATAAAACCAACCTTGTTAAGAAAGGTAGGATTCTTCAAATGTATTAAAAAAACCCCAAAAAGGCACAAAACAAGCCTCATCTCAACAAATGCTGATCTAACCTTCTTCCCAGTTCAGGAGTCATGTGTGAATCCACAAATGAGTGGATACATAGTTCTGAAAGTGTTCTTTGTCTCTATTGCTTTTATGCATAAACATTTCTCCACCTCCACTAGTGACACACACATCAAGGACTGACACTAGCGTGCAGGTAGCGGAGTTCATGTCTGCAATGCCTTTTACCACTTATACACAGATAATCAAAATCTGCTGCCTATACATCCTTATCCTTGCCTTCTTGGAAAAGGGGAAAACCCTTTGGATTTCAAGTGCACAGACTTCAGGCTGAGAAGCAGTTCAACTTTGGCTTCTTTCCAACAGTACTGCCTGCAAAGCAATGCTTAGAGGCTTGTGTTCCGCAAGAGTGGAGGTGTCCAATCTTTCAGTCCCTATGAGCCACAGACTGAGATTTGCCTGTGGCAAAGAGCTGCAAGATGCGTATCTCAGAGACCTGAGAACTCTGGGAGCATTTCTGAGGGAAGGGACAACAGCTTCTTACTTAGGATCACACACTTTGCTGTGGGAGGAAGTAGACCAAAAATGCAGCTGAAAGGTGTGTTTTCTCAGCACTCTGTGTCAGAAGCTCATGCTGGTTTGTTTCTTCACATACTCAGAGATTTGGATAAACTTTCACCCTTTGTGTTCATTGCTGCTAATTAAAGGATGAAGTTTTGGCTGGGTCCCTTTTTTTGCTAATAAATATATGGATTCCTGAAAAGAAGAAGGAAGTTCTCTGATGTTGAGGACCAAAAAAATTTCTTTCATGTGAACACAGTTCTGCTGCATAAAGAAATATCAGTCACATGAACAGTGTGAAAGTACCTTGGAAACCGTGACATATCCAACTGTGAAGCTGTGGGGGAAACTGTAACATCTCCTGCTCAAGGCAGAAATGCAGCTAAAGAAATGGCTATTATAATAGCCAAGGATTTAAGCGAAGGAAAGGTCCTTTCAAACACTCGATCTTCATAACACTCTGGCCAAATGAATGGCTGAGAGTGCATATCGGATAGGTTGGCTCAATAAAATGCAAATCATAACAGCTGTTTAACTAAGTACAGAGTTCCTGTGACTCCATTTTCATAGGAAGAACTCCAGTTAAATGTTAAAAAGTCAGAGCCCTTGAAGTATGACTATCTATAAACTATATATTAATCTGTGCAGACAGCTATAAAGCAGGGTAGGAGCGCCAAATTGAGCGTGTGAGATTTGTATGCTATAAAACTGCTGCATAGAGGTAGTTTGTGCAGTGCTTGAGATGTTCCTCTTTATATTAGCCAAGGAATCATTCACAAAAGCTAGATGAGAGTGAAACTCATAAATCAACTGTTCCCTCTTACAATTTGTCTGATCTTCATTACTAATTTTTTCTCTAATTTTAAAGTAATGTTAGATGCATCTGGCAAAAGTAGCCTAACTTTTTCTATTTATAGCTGGTAGAAAAGGTGTTTTCTTTTCTGAGGCATATCTGTACTGGTTTTGGCTGGTACGTTGCCTGTGACAGCAGTCTTGCCTGGAAAAACTGAGGACCTTTTTTTGAAAACTAATACAGGAAGAAAAAGATTTGCTGTAGGCAAACGGTGCATTTGCCGTACTCTGCCTCTGTCTTAGTATTTGTTTCTAATCACATCTGTGATTCAGCTATAATGTCTGTACACCCATGCTTGTGCATACCCATACACACATACACATGCATTCAAACTGCTGGTCTCCAACAGTCCAAGTGACCCGCCTTGCAAGAAATTGTAAATTGTTTTGCTGTGATGTATAGAAACATCTGATGCTTGCTTGCTTCAGACTCTGACATCCCTGATCTGTAAAACATGTTCCTTTCCACTGGGTTTGTCACTCAGGGAACGTGAGACTGCCTTTAATGTTCTTTTGATGGGTAAACAGAGCCAGCTCAGATCTGTGCTGTTCTTGAATGCCAGTGAAAGTGAGGCTGTGGAATATCAAAGATGAATCTTCGCTCTTTCTGATGATTACCTTGTGCAATACAAAAATTAATATTCACCTTGTGTCTTTTGTAAGAATCACAAGTTAATTAGCCAATGCATAATGCAGTGAGTTAATTTTCAAGCTCTGAAAAACATGCGTTTTCTGCTGTAGTGCCTTAGAGCTACATTTAGGCCTAGAATATCTTTGCTGGGCACATACAAATATGAAAGTAGATGTATTTCCTGCCCTAAGGAGCAAGCAAAAGCAACCTATTAACAAAAAGATCTAGTCTGGTTCATCTGACTTTCCCCTTTTGGTCTTTTATGCTCTACAGCATTAAACTATATGTAGTTGCCACCTCTTTGCAATCTTACAAGAAGAATATTGTGTAGTTGACAAATTTTTCATGTTTTTAGAATTATTTCTTAGGGTGAACGTTTAAATAATGATAAGAAAAGCAAGAAAGCATAGATTTCCTGTCAGTGTTTCAATTATATGAAATATTCTGTACTAGATTATAAAAGATTACATATGGACCTTGGTGATTTAAATAATTTGGCTAAATTATATAGTGTACTATTATTTGCAGTCTTCTTCTTTTAATAACTTTTAAAGAGGCATACATTGAGGTTTCAGTTTTGTCCATAATTTCTGCTGCATATAAATTACAGGAGTTACTCTAAGAGGCATTCTTCCTTTGAGCTTGCCAGCATAAAAAAGAAGTATGTCTAGCTTAAACTTGAAAATGACAGCAGAAGCGCGTACCTGCAGTATTATACATAACAGTGATGATTTGATTGAATAGTTTCATTCTTACATGGAGCTGCAGCATATCAATTGTGTTACACTGAAGGAAACAGGAATGACTGGTATGAGACAAATAATGAGGGAGGAGACAGTGAAGAAGCCATTTTCTAGTAGCTAGTGCAGTAGTTGGATGGAAGATGATTACTAGGGTGACCTATTTTGATCTTCCGCTGCATGCCAGATTCAAAAGTTCATATGTCAATAGTATTTTAAAAACTGCCTTATATTGGTCCTGTAATTGAACAAATGTTTCTTCACTAACTTACTTATTTTCTTTTCAAGGGTAGAGTCCTTCCTGACCATGGCAGAGTACCTGTGACAGGTCCTAGCACCATAGAAATTGCTGTTGTAGGCTGTTCCGCGATAAGAACAGCCTTCCACAGGGCCAGCTACTCAACCCTCCTTCTTTTCACAAAAAAAAAAAAAAGCAAGAATGAGAAGGAACAAATATCTCTGAAGTGCTGCCCCTTTCTGAAGTCCTCACAATTGAAACCTTTGTGATTCCATGCAGTATGTGACCCCTATTCCCCAGGTTGAATGTGACCCATCCAACAATCTGATCTTGTTCACAGCAGCTCTGCAGTCATTTTCAGCTTCTTGTAGCCTATTTTGTGTTGGTACAATGCATGTCTCAAAGCACCAGCTCAACCTGTGGTTGCTTTTCAGACAAGATGTATGTTCTATCAAAAAGAAAGGTGCAGTTTCCAAAAGGTAAACAAAATAACATCAGAGGTTGTCTGCTAGACACTTACATCGGCCTTTTATCCACACCAAGACCTATGAACTTTTCACATCAGCTCTAATTTGTGACTTGAAGTAACGAACCTATGCTTGTGTAACTAAACTAACACAACGCTAAGTAAAGCACCCAAGCCATGGTTCCTTGAACCATCCCTCTTTTGAAATCCACTTAATACAAAATGACCCACACAGCAGCTATTATGTTGCTAACTTTCCATTACATACTCCGAAAGATGCAGCTGCCCGTACAGTAACTCTGCAAGGCAGTGTGGTCCGAGAAGAATGTGAGGATCAGGAGGTTACTTTAGTACAACTCAGTGGCATTTCCTGGCCAGTCTCCAACTTTCTGGTGGAAAAAACCCCCCAAAAACATTAAGACCAGGTCTTCTTTTGCATCCTCCTCCTCTTGGCATGCTCTGCATTTTGCAATCTACTGCAATGACATTTCTGGTTCTTGCCGTCTTCAGTTTCACAGCTGACGGACACAAGAGGCCAGGTTTTTGCATGGGATGAAGCTAACCAATTTTCATCCACTGCACTGAACCATAACAGAAATTGTGCCTTCATTCTTTCTCAGCCTTGGAATTTAAGATCTCATATAATGCCATCTGTGTGGATACACCTGGTCAGCAGTATTGGTTGATAACTTGAGGGTAGAGAGAATGGATGCATAGCATTTTGGTATTTTCAGGCAATGTTTGAGGAGAACCCAGAGAAATCTGAGCGAGTTTTTCTTGTTAATCTCCAGACAGAATTATTTAGGAAAACTCAGCCAAAATAATGATGGATCCTGGGGTTTTTTTGCAGATCTTAGCAAAAGTTATGAAATGAAGTTATCTAGACAAATAATGAAGTACAACAGCTGAAAAAGATAGGCTCCATCACAGACCACAGTCTTTTTTAAGAGTATACCAGGATAGTCAAGACTTTTGGCCAAAGTGTCAAAAAAAAAAAAAAAAAAAAGTATTCAGTGACTGTAAATGAGATGAAATGCTACGGATTTGTCTGCTTCAGTCTCAAAATCCTTGCCCCAAAGTAATATTGAGTCTCTCTCCCAGTGTAAGTACAGCTTTAAGATCTGTTGCTGCGTGCTTGCTTATTTCTTTGTGTTCAGAAAAGACATTGCTATGCTTCCTAGCTCATGTTTGGCTGCCATTTGGAAATATCTCTGCTTCACTGAGCTATTTTATCTGTATTCATCATTGTTTCAAAGTCTTTTTTCTCTTTGTTTATTGATCCTATTAGCATATTTTTATAGCTGAAAACCATCAAACAATTACTGTGTGGAGTTCAGGGTATGATTACTGTGTTTTAGAAATGGTCTCTTTCCTCACTGAATTGCAATACGCTATTTGTCTGTAGTTTTGAAGCATTAGCCCACTGGTAATTTGGCAGTCCCTGTACTGCATTTCTAATTGGGTGATAGTGTAATGGACATGTAGCTGGTTTGTATGGCCATTGATATGATTTTCAAGCTTCCCAATAGCTACTGACTCAAACCTTCTCTCTTGAGAGGAGAAAGAATTAGTCCATGTTGTAAGCAAATACAATTTTCATTAAACAAATAACAGGCTGGTCCCCCCACCCCATACATCTGTGAATAGAAACCTGGGAAGGACTATAACTGCAGTACTTCTATAGCATTCTTATTTGATATTTTGAAATACTTTTCAACTGGTAATCACATCAGGATTGTCACATTCCCGTCACACATGCATCAGTTCCAGTTTACTCACAAGGAAATCAAGGCAAGAGAAGAGATAACTTGTTCATGAATTCAGAGGAGATGGATGAAAATGGTGGGATTTCAAAGCCAGTTATGTTGGCTCTCAGTCGTCTCCAATTGCAAAACCTGTGTTGTGGAAGCTAGTCTACTTTTTCTAGTACTTTTTTCCCCTTTTAAAGCTACCCATACTTTCACTTGCTGGGAATATAATTTCTGTATCAGTCTTTTGATGACTGATCCTGCACCAAACAGAGGCCAAAAAGTTTAATGATATTTTAATAATGACATATGTCTACTGTTTTATGGTTATAGTACCATACTCTGGATGGCTTACTCATGATTACCTCTTACCCATCCTATATTTTTTAGCTTGATTACATTGACTGTCACACTAGGTGATTGGATCAGTTTGTACCAATTAAACACTGTTACAGTGTTAGTTTCATCCCACTGAGCAGTTCCTCTGAAATTGTTAGAAGCTACTGCTAAATTAGTAAAGTTGAAACTAATTCAGGAATTCACATTCATGTATTATAAATCTGCATAAATGCAAAATAACAGCCTGAAGCTGGCCTTGCCTTGTTTTCTGGGTCCATATTTAGAGTTTTACTTATCGTTTGGTAGAACAAGGTGACCTACTGTCAATAAATATTCTATGGGGAAAGTCTGAAAAACAGGTTTCTATATCTCATATTGCCTACTTTACATGTAAGTTTTATGCTTTCTGCATCTCTCATTTACATTTATTTCAAAATTACATCTTAACAGAAACTGACCATGGTCCCACCTGTCTTAGGTGAACAAGTGCACCTGTAATCATAGCCACAATTTATTCTTTTACCTCGTGGAGAACAGTTCCGAATCTAATGAGCCTCTGGGAAATCTTATTTTCACCACTCTGTCTTACTAAAAACTCTAATCTGACCAACAGTTGTTTATAAAGCAGCAGAGGATGTTTCTGTTTTATCTGATCTTGTGGGTTTTCTGTTTGTTGTTTTTTCTTCTACATACGTATCTCCACACTGCTCAAGGCATAGCTCTTTTGTTCTCTTTTCATATGGTTGAGGTTCACCTCGACTGACTGTGCACAGTGATATTTCTAAGGCATAGGAGATCCACTAATCCTGCTTTTGCGGTTCTACGTAGAGCTCCCCATATCTCCTCTCACATTTGTCAAAGACTTCATACTTTTCAGCTCTGTATGAAGTGTATTTCCTATCTGCCTTTTTAAAATATTCCTTCTTACTTCTACATCCTGTCTTTCTTTCATTTCCTTTATTATGTTCTGTTCAGTAGGAGATATTTCATAAATATTACAGAGAGTGAAGTACAGCTGGATGAATATCTAGTAGTGATATGAAATGATATGTGTCAAAAATTGGAAGCAAATTCCACAATCAATCAGAGCTATATTAACAAAAGTTTTTTCAAGACTAATAACTTTTGCTGGCCTAGTCTTGAGTCATTGCTACATGACGGTACAACACATTGTTATCTGTTATAATTGCTTTTTGCCTTATTGCAATGAGTTTCATGTTGGAAGGGATGATGTTACAGAAACGATCATTGCTGTTTGTGGATGAATTCTGGAGTTTAAAATTAAGGTATAATGAAAAACCAGACATGGGGAAAGACTGGGAATATGTAAGAGAGAAAGACACTAAGGAGAGACAATGGCAAAAGTATTAATACTGATGGGAGTTTGTTTATTTCTACTAAGCATAGAAAACCTGTGGAAAACACTGTATCCTCAAGAAGTCAAAAAAGGATACAGAATTAAAATTTGTTATTGGAAAATCCTTATTTACAAGAAATAGAATAAATTTACATATACATGAAAACTCTTAAGCATTGGGTTACAACTAAATTGAAAAGAAATAGGAAGAACTTTTAACAGTGGCCAGGCTGTTTCCAAATTATCCTTCTTTTCTTTCATATTTTCCCTGAAGGACCCACTTCCCTTCAAGGATTCTTGACTAGACAGGCAGCTATTTTTTTGAGTAGTTGTTTTGGAATAATTGATCCTATGTCTTGGCCAGTTTACTATTCACCAAAAATGTCAGTGCCAACATGTGTTGGTGTTTTCATCTTTTAATGCTCTACTAGTATGAGGTGTTTTTTTTTTTAAAAAAGCCTATTTCTGCAAGCAGCTTTATTTTGGATGTTTGAATGATTTTGGTTTTTCTTTTTGTACTTATGGGTTTTGTTATCTCCACTGAAATGCAGTTAGTAACGGCAAGACCTAAAGAGGTCCTTGGCTGCTTAGGCTCAATAACATTCAGCAGTAGCAAGCCTCCACTTACAATTTTTACCAAAAAAACCCCACCAAATCCCATCAAGAAGAAAATGCCTTATGGAGGAAAAGGGAGGAAAAGATTAGCGGCATTAACAACTGAGGATGTATTAAGTATTTATGGATGACATTTATGCTCTCCTAATTAAGTAAGAGTTTTGCTTGCTCTATCAGCACTCATTCAGAAATACACTGGCTCACCACACTGAATCATCCTAAGACACACAAGCCAGGAAAATGGATCACCTCGATGCTGAGAAGGCGTATTTCACATGGCTATACTATCCTAACTGGCAACACTCACAGAAAATGAAGCAACTATTTTGTATCATCAATTAACCCTTCCTCTTCATACATAGAGATGCAGTTTGTCCCATCATCTATTCTGAATACATCTAAGGATATATACCTCACAGTTTATATTATAAAAAGTTTTCCTGTTGTGAGCAAGGTTTGAAAAGCTTTCCCTAATTTCTGTCACAAGGAAGAATTCCTCCTTCTCCCCTCCAGTTTGACTGCTAAGGCAAGAGCTTTCCAGGCAGTGGAAACAAAGAAACATCAAGTGGGTTTCTGGACTGAGAAATTTTAGTTTCTTTAAGTCAGCTGGCCCAGACCTCTGACAGGTACTGGTGGAAGCCTTGAGGAAGTCCTTTTGCAGGGCAGGACTCTGGAACACCAGGTTTTGAGATAGACTGTTACCCAAGATCAGAAATTCTGCAATTCTCACCAAGGTTCCCAAACTTGCTGTAGCAGAGATGAGGTGCTGCCCCAGTTGAAATTGAAGCTTCTGGGGCTTTCAGACACAGTACTCTGGCAGGACTGCAGGTATTTCCAAGGCTAGGTCATTCTATTTTACGGCGTGTCCCAGGTCAGTGACTATGAAGCCTGTTGCATAGTCATGAAGCCAGGGAATCCCACATTTGGGTTGCTTAAAGTCCACTGAATCCAAGATACCCTGGCAAAACACTGCAGTATCACTCAAGCAGCAGTTTTTAATAGCGAAATTCTATTTCACACACAAAAAAAGTAACCATGATCACAACAAGAACAACTACATCCAACTGGTTCTATGGTGGAGAGGGCTGCTGGTAACAAACAATGAGGGTCCAATAGCTCTGACAGTACTAAGGGTGGTAGAGTGAGGGGAAAGATAAGGAAGGTGTGCAGTGACCAGTCCTGCTTTTTTTGCAATGAACTAGAATGCAATGTATATTTCCAATCTTAGCTTTCAGGATAACGTACAGTGTTTTCCATACAGATCTTTTCTGGTTGAATTTTAGCATCCCCTGTCATCCCGGAGTCTTTGTACATAGGATGGGCATGTATAATTTCACAACCATTTTTAATACCAAAATCTGGCCAGATGAGCACAGTGAAGGAACATCTGTTTTTACTGCATCTGAATTTGGCCCATAACCCATTACAGTAATGCCCCTTAAAGAAATAGCTGTTGGAAGGCTCCAATTCTTTGTTCTGCTTTGCTGCTGTTCTACTTTCTGACATTAAATTACTCAGGCAAGATGTTTAATTTGAATATCTATGGTATAAATTACCAGTGTTGTTCTTCCTTAGCATTTGCTTGACAAATTAATTACCAATACAGTTTTGTGCAGCCTGTGCATTTGCAAGGCTGTGTAAGGTGGCAGCTAAGAGTTTGGCTTGTGTAAATTAATTATAGGTGCAATTGACCTTGTGTGAAAGTGGCTCTGGCACACATAAGATTAAGAGCCATTGTGTTAGGCTGTCACGATGAAGCACCTGCTCTTCGTATTTCTGATTCAGTCAGTGTAATGAGCAGGACTGTATCTAAAAGAGAGTGCGATATCTTACTCTGGGAAGCAGGAGAGCAAGAGAAGGGAGGTAATCTAGGAAGAGACTGTACCTCAGGTGCCTCCATTACCTGAAGCAGATGCATAGAGAGGGGCTATGATCTAACTTTATTCCCATAGGGGGTTGGCGTTCTGGAGATGTTAGGACTGGCCTAACACAGCTGCTGTGGGGGATGGCAGTGCTACAGGGAGTTATGCTAACTTTCCACTTCTGGCTGACACGCACCAGTTGGTGGTACCCATGAAGCCTGCTTAGCTCTCCTGATACAACTGCCAGGTAGAATGGCCAATGAAAATCAGTCAAGGAGAGGACACAGTGTTGTGCATGTCCAACGTTGGCCTCAGTCCAGGCAGACATCTACTTAGCAACATTCACGATCCTCAGTTTGTCTGGATACTTCATTACTTTGCTGAATTAGCACTATCATTTGTCTACTTGTTTCTCAAAAAAAAAAAAAGTTTGGAGATTGTTACATATATAGTTTGCCTGCTGTTGTGATTTTTAGCTTGAGGTGGGGGAAAAGTTTTCAATTATGCTTTTTTTTTTCTGCAGGTTTCATCATCTCCTTCTGCTTATTCCTCAACTGAAAGAATAATCTATGAAATCAATTGGTTGCTGCAGGGATGATTATGCACCTTGGGATGATTGTGATTTCAGGTAGGGAATAAATGAAAGGATCAGACACTTCTGGAAGAATAAGTAGCTTGTAAAATTTTGGATGTCCTTGGAAAAAATACATATATACTGCCTTAAAAAAAAACATTTTCTGAGTGTAGCAGTGCCTTCTAAGTGTTACCTGGGGCAGAATTACAAATACAGACATCAAAATTATGGCATGCATAAGCTTTTACAGTAAGACCTGAAGTACTGAACACTGCTGAGGCAAAGTGCCAGTGGCATGCTGTGGGGGTGATGCTTTATGGAAAAGTTTGGAAAATTCTCTAGGCTGAATGCAATTTCTAGCTATATCAGCATAAACTGGAGTAAGTTTTCTGAAGACAGTGGCAAGGGTGGCTCATTGGTGGCCAGATGTGAAGTGAGAAGCTCATCTTTCATGTATAAAGAACTCTGCATTTTTTCTTATTCTTCTTTCTTTGTCTGAGGAAATTCTCACTTCAGGTATTTTTCTTCTCCCTGTATCTTCCTTCTGGCTTCCTTTTTCTGGACAAATGAGGATGACCCCAATTTGACAAGTCTGAAAGTGTTTCTAGATCCGTAGTAGGGGGCTCATGTTGGTGAAGCGGCAGAGAATCACCGGGGTAGAAGTAACTTCAGGAGGTTTCTAGTCCTCCAGAAATGGGGTGGTGTGGTGTGGGGTCCTTCACGGGCTGCAGGTGGATATCTGCTCCACCATTAACCTCCATGGGCTCCAGGAGGACAGCCTGCCCCACCATGGGCTGCACCGTGGGCTGCAAGGGAATCTCTGCTCTGGTGCCTGTGGCACCTCCTCCCACTCCTCTTTCTCTGACCTTGGTGTCTGAAGGGCTGTTCCTCTCACATATTCTCACTCCTCTCTCCCAGATGCTGCTGCTGTGCAGCAGTTTTTTCCCCCTTACTTAGATATATTATCCCAGAGGCTCTACCACCATCGCTGATGGGCTCAGCCTTGGCCAGTGGCGGGTCCGTCTTGGAGCCAGCTGGCACGGGCTCTATTGGACATAGGGGAAGCTTCTAGCAGCTTCTCACACAAGCCACCCCTGTAGCCCCCCTGCTACCAAAACCTTGACACACAAACCCAATACAGCTTCATATCAGTAGAACTGATGTTTTTAACACACACAGCTCTGCAGAATCAAAGGCTTGTGCAGGTTCTCATTTTTGAAGCTCTGCTCTGGCTCATGTCTCTAAACAGTGCACTCACTACATATTAAGTGAAATCCTGACTTCACTGAAGCAAATGGCAAAACCTTTTATTGATCACAATAGGGTCTTGATGTTATTGTTTGTGTGAACCTGTAAGCTACCAGATATCTATAAATTTATTCCTAAAATAAGATGAAGCTCATCTGCTGCTACATGGATGATTGGTACCAGGGAAGGTCTTTAAAGGAAGAGACAATGTCCAGTTCCTGTCAGGGCCCATAGGGCACTAACAGACTTTATTGCCTCTGAGCAACCTCACCTGGGGCCTCCACTCACACCCATTAATGCCTCATTTAAGCTCAGCCTGGGGCCTTTTGACCCTTCCTCAGCTATGTTGTAGGTTTGCCTGCCTCTTGTTCTGCCTCCTGGCTGGCCCTTTGCCATACGCTGCAGGTAGCTCACCTCTTGGATCAACCCCTTGTTTGTATGTTGTAGCCTTATCTCTGGCCCTGTCTTTTGCTCCTCACTGGAGCCCCTGGTTGGACCCTGGATCTCATTCATCACTTTCTGTGTTTGGGGCTATTGAAGGGCCCTTTTACCAGTCCTCAGATCTGTCTGATAAGTTCAGACCCTGTGGGACTGTGCGCGGGTGGTGAAAGCATGTCCTGTGCTGGGGTCATCATTAATTCCTGGCTCCTTTTCCCTGCCCCTCGCTGCTCCCTGACACGGGGAAACTGAAAGTCAAGATCTTAATTAAAACTAGGCTGACTACTCTTTAAATTGTTTCCTGTGCCTTGCCCTTGGTGCCATGGAACTGGTTCCCGAGGTCACTTATTACTATTCTGTTTGTAGAAGACATTAATTGGCAGAAGTGGATCCATACCTGTTCCCATGTGAATATCCCTGTGCTGGTCCTTCTCCCAAATGTGTTCATACATCAGTTCCTCGCTCTAAACTTTTTCAAATCATCAAATGCCAGAAAATCTCTGATATGAATGTTCATAGGAAAAGAAGGGGGGGGGGAAATGAAAATACTTTGAGTGAAAATTACATTGTGGTTTACATGCATTGTAATAATGAGACAAAAGGATTATTTTGAAATGTGCATTGAATTACTCAACTGAAGCATTAACATGAATTTTTAGAAGCAACATCCTCAGCTCACAATTGTTTAATGCTCATCTGGATCAGGATGTTAGGGTAGGTATTTGTCAAATCCTAGGTGCTGAGCAAATGTGAATTCTGAGAAGTTTGGCATGGATGATGCTTATTTGTTCTGATGTGTTTCTGATTATTCATTCTTCTCACAGAAGTGAACGGTTTGGGTGATTCTGGGCTGTTTCCAGTTAGCTGGGCTGTTAAATCAGTATTTTATCTTCCCAATATGTGGAAAGCCAAAAACTTTGGGAATTCCAGATTTTGTTTAACAAAAACACAAAAAACACCAGCTGTGCACTGCTGATTTGTAGCAACCATTTTGAGTGAATTTCTGTCTCAACAACATGCAAAAATCCTGGAAGAGCAGGCGACAAAGGTTTGCCAAAGCTGGGTGTATTTGCATGGGTGGTAGGTGGCAGCGAATCAATCACTTAATCACCAGAGTTTGGGTCATACTTCAAAAGAAGTTTGGAAATGAATGGGGGGTTACATTTCTTAGGGGTGTGTAAACCTAGATTTTCATACAAACTGAACATGGATTTTGTTCAAGGAAAGAAATACTGTCTGATTTCCATATGAAAGACCACATCAGAGATAAGTAAGCCCTTCAAAATCAAGACACGTTTTGTGCCCTATTCTCAAAATGCTAATTTATAAAAAAGAAATGAAAGATTCAAGTAAATTACTTTCAATGTTTAGAATCAAAATGCTAATTTATAAAAAAGAAATGAAAGATAAATTACTTTCAATGTTTAGAAGGAAGTTTTTCTTTCCTCTTGTCCTTCTTTGAAGGGTAGTCATTTCTGTGCCCAGATCTGGACCTGCAAACTGTAAATATATGTGCATGTATATACAATAATACATACAATCCAGTAATGCGCGGAGGTACTGTGAAGCAGTCATATGGATCCTAGAGTTGGTCTTATGATCCTTATTCTCTGTATTCTGGTGGCGGCCATGGGTTAGCATGAGATAGATGACTTAAGTTGTCTGGCCTCTCTTATCTGTCCTATCTTGTCTGGGGATTTTTCATTCCAGAAACACATGGCAATAAACTGATTACCTTAACCTGAGGCATTCACTCTACATTATATTGGTGGTGGTTCCTTTTTATCTTCTCTTTCTCAGGTTTGCTTGACGTACTGCAAGAACTGAAATTGTTTTATATGACTGGTCTTTTTTCAGCTGTGTGCCCTTAAGATGATGCAGCAGTGTACTTCTATTTAGCATAAACTCTAGTCCTTTCCCATTTGGGGAAGAGAGATAAGTCAGGAAGTTGGTGAGGTGGGAAGAGGGGTATTTTGCATCTTTTTCTCTGTCTTGCAGTGGTTTCACTAAACAATGGGATTTGTTGAAAACCCTCAAAAGTAGCAGTAAAAATTACTGACATTCAAGGTTTAGGGTTTTTTTAAATTTCCAAACATACAACACAAATTTATTTTTAAGTATGATAAGTACTTGAATAGTATTTTTGACAACGATAATGAAAAAACAAATCAAACTTCTTAAATTGGGGTAGACAATGCAATTTTGAGGAAAATGAAATTTTAAAAAAAAGTTTGCTTACACAAAAAATTCCTTTGAATAACAGGACAATGCCTTTCTCTAAGTACCCAAGTGAAAGGCTTACCTCAGGGAATTCTTGCCACTGTCTCCAGGTCATAGATGTACTCTGGCCCTATGCCTGGAATAGGTGACTTTCCACCTTGGACCATCTCTGCTGTTTTCATGCCCTGAAATGCCCATGAAGAGGTGAGCAGCCCTGGTTGCAACTGCACTTTAAACAAGTGAGTAGTTCTATACAGCCCTGTTCACAAAGTGGTTTTAACTCTCTAAATACTCTGTTGCTGACTCTGTTGGAGGTTGGTTTCTTAATTCTTTTTCCCGTGAAAGTTATTTAGTGCTAAATATTTGGGAAGGTAGTGCTTTGTCAGTAATTTCTTCCCTAGCAGATGATAAGTTTCTCTTTATATTCTCCATTGCTCCTCTCTACGCATGTCCCATATATTAGCCAGGGAATGGAGATTTTAGTGTTCTTTCTTGGCTATTTAAATCATGGTCTCTTTAGAAAAGTGAACTTCACTCTTGTGGGAGAAGCATATGAGATCATGTGGTATTTTCCTGATAAGATCTATGCTTCACCAAGAGCTATGTGTAAAGTACCTGACCAAAATCTCTTTTGGGATATCTTAGTGATATCACATCTGCATGTGACATCAGTGATATCAGCCTCTTTATTTAATTTTGTGAATGAATGAATTAATAGACTTCTAATAATTCATTCTTAGGAGTTATGCTGCTATCAGGTAGGCTCTGCATACAGTATTTAACTGCCCAACATTGAAGAGTGTATATAGAAGAGGCTTTTTCAGTGGGAAAGTGAAACCTCCACCTACAAATAAAAATTCCCAAATATCTCAGTGGTGAACTACAGAATTTGCAGTGATTTAGATGAACTGTTAATTCCTTTTAATAAATCAAGGAAGACAGCATTGCTGGGATTCAGACAGGAATGAGAGAGATCAATGAACTCCTGATGTCTTTTTGGTAAAAATAACTTATTTTTAATGTGATCTTTAGACAGTTTAGTGCAGTATTTCTATGGATGTCTGTGACAGTCCCTGTGCCATCTAACATGCCTCTGACCCTGAAGTGTCACTGGGCTTCATGTCAAATACACAAAGGAAGGAAGGAATTTTACAGTGTTTTGGGTTTTTTTAAGAAGTTTTTTTTCTGAAAGCAGCATGGAATACTGCCACTGGATATTTTTAACCTTGTGGCCAGTTGCCAGTAATGATAAGTTATCAGCAAAGAAAAGGCTGGGAGGTTTTAGCATTTGGTAAGTGTAAGTAATGAGAGGACAGATAATAGCATTGGTGTGTCAGGACACAGATAGGGAACTGTAGCCAGGACCAAATCTTGCCATTCTCAACTGCTCTTTATGTGAGACATCTTAATTACTGCCTTGCTTTCTGTGTGATGAATTAACTATACAGACCACAGTCTCCTGGAGAAGTCTGTGTGGTGACTAGAATGACTCCCTGCCCTCACTAGCTCCCATTGAGTTGATGACAATTCTCTCTGAAGCAGTTTTGTAATGCTAAGATTTTGGGTTTAATACTTGAAATTGTTGAATTTTGGATGGCCAGGAGTAGACAGTGGGAGCTGTTGGTTGCAACAGCAGGCCTGGCACTAAACTGAAGCTAAAGAGTTCCTCAGCAGTCATCCATGGGGCTTTTCTGTGTGAATCCTGTGTTTGGGCAACAGCCTCCAGAGAGCCTGGTTCTGAAGGAAGCACCTTGGGAGAAACCCTCCAGCAGGTTTCTTCCTAAGGAAGTCAGTTGATATAAGCAGCCTGAAATAAATCTTTAACCTTCTCAGGACTTCCTTCTGCCCCTAAAAGTCTGACCTAAGTGGAAGCCAGCACTGCTGCAAGAGAGGCCACCTGTTTTGGACTGTTTCTGTCTTGGAGCCTGGGCAGCAATGTGCTCCTAGGGATGCAGAGGCAGTAGTCTACTGTGCATGTTATCTCACTTAGGCTAATGTTGCTCACTTTTATAGGTGTTGCTTATTATAAAAAATAATAACAGTGGTAATGATCAAAATGATCAATGAGTAAAGTTCCTTTCCTCTTAGAGTCACAATCTGCTGCCGTGCTGTATTTTGTTACCCGCAGCTTCTCACAAGAATCATGCATTTAACACTAAGCTTGTCCTCTGAATGTTTTACCCCTCAACGTGTCTAAGTCTGGCTGTATCTGCAGTACTGCCTTTACCTGTGCAGTGTTTTTCACAAAGATTTTTTTGTTTCCTGCACCCTCTCATAACTAGCTTTCATAAATGATATGATCTGTGCAATTATATTTTATTTCTGAGGGTTTATGACTTAGTATCTAAAAAAGTTAGTTAGAGAGCCTGTTCGTTTCTGAATTGGCTGTACCTGGTTTTGATTCTCTTACTAAACTCTGTTTACCAGTTTTGAAATTGCAGTTTCTGGCAGCTTTGAGTGTAATGAATGTAAATGCTTTGATACTTTCCCTTCAGAATTTTTCATATTTTAGTTGGAGCATATAGATATTAATATACAAATGTGGGAGAACCTCTATGGTTTTGTTGGTGCATGTTTCTAGCTTAGCATTTGACAGGAAGGTACACAAAGTTATGAAGGTGCATGTTTCACTGTAGAGAAGAGCTGTTGAAGACTTATTTTGAACTCAACTATTTTGGCAAAAGCTTTCCTCTGCACCCACACTTCTCTAAGAATGCCACCATTTCCATTTTTACCTTCAAGTTAGCTTTTGTTAAGTTAGCTAGCCTGTCAAGCTAGTTTTGTGTGAGGATGAAGAAATACATGAAAGGAATTGTCATCTCATTCTCCTAACGTAGGAAAACAATATATAACCACAAAAATTCAGACAACGAAGGGTTCGAAAAGACAGCTAGAATAGGAAAAAAAAAATCTATTATATATTCTCATATTCATGGGCTTCTATTACTGTGCTGGTTCCCATGAATGTTAACATCAGAAGCAGGAGTTGGGGTATGGATGGATAACACAGGCTATATTCCAGCCTTATGGCAATCTCTTCCAAAAGTGGTACTTGAGAGGATGAGGCTGTTAAAAGATATTCCTGTAAGGAAGACATGTGATGTTTATGATGGGGGAGGAAAAGGCTGTAAGTTTTTCTGTAAGTGTCAATATCAAATCATTCATTTTATTTTTGAGCTAGTATGGCCAAGAAATAATGTTCTGGAGAAATCTCTGATGCATCTGTTACATCCCTGGAATGTTGTTAAGCTGTCATGGATAACTGCAGGATGTCACGTAGCCTTTCTGTTTTACCCACTGGCTTTGTTTTTTTTAGTATCTTTTATATTCTTGAATGCTTTTACTGTCATCGTTCCGAGATTTGATTCAAATAAATATTTAGGAACCTAGATACTTTGTCTTAAACTTCTTCAAAGTCCGTTGGCTGGAAATATATCTTGATAAACTTCTTGAGTTTTGCTCAGCAAGGACTATCTTGAGGAGAGCCTTTTAATATTTCAATACTTTCATCCTGTGAAAAACAGACATACCTAAGAACGTAACACAATATTAGTTCAGTGGTAAGGTTGGATCAAAACTTTTGGTTTCACTGGTAAATACTGATTTATGCAATCTTCATGGGAAATTTTAAAGACATTATGAATGTTATGTTTTCTAGATAAAAATCTTGGAGATTGTCACTGCTTCATTTCACTGCTTAAGATGTGAAAAGTATGGGGTTTTTTCAAGACGCTGGCTTTTTATGCCAGTCTAAAATCTGCACCTGAACATGTATGGTGTTCATATCTGTTCCTTGCTAAAGTTTCAGGGAGAAACTATTTAGACATGAGGGCCCCAGGTGTGACCTCTTGCCTCCCACCCTAGGAGGAGCTGCAGGGGCTCAGGACATGGCTGTTTCACCTTGAATCACACTCCTGTGAAAATGTGTGTAAGAACTGGTCAGGGGCTCCCTTGTTTGCCCTGGAACCACAAAGTGAATCAGGCACAGGCTAAGGGGAAGGCTTCAGCTACATCCCAGCCATGCCCGTGCCTGGCCATGTACCTTACTGATGAACCCTGACTTGTGACTTTACTTCCCAGCTTGACCTCAGCGTGCCTTATTGCTGTGGATTTGCCTGATGATCACTGGCTCAGCAGCTTAGCCAGGTTAGTATCACCAGTCTTGTTCAGGTGCCATGGGATTGCACACCTCTGTTTGGTGAGGCCACTGCCCCATGTCTGCTTTGGTGTCACCTTGGGCTCCCACCTCTCCTTTGCTTGGGGAGCAGCTCTCTCCTGCACCTCCCTGGCAACAGACACAAAGCAATTCTTCTGGTCAGGTGAACAGACTGACTTTGTACATGGAATAACCAACCCAAAATTGTGAGGGACACTGCGTTAAGCCATCTTTGAATGATATGTGTTTTACAGTTGACCGCTATTATGTAGTTTGAATTTGTCTACTAGTTTATTTTGAGGTCAAAGGGGGAGAAAAAAAGTCCAAAAGCCAATTTTATTTCTGGTGTAATAAAATATAATTGACTTCAGTACAATAGAATTATCTTGATTTCAAGACAGCAGTAGTCGTTTAGACTTGTGTCTTGCCTCAACAGAAAAGTGAGTTTAATTCTAATACTGTTTATTTAAGTAAAAATAAAATGCTTTTGAACTTCTATTTGTTCTTTTTTTAAAAAAAAAAGCTTTGAGCATATGAAATGTCCAATAAAATTTGTCTCTAGAATATGGGAAGTCCTGACAACATACATACTTAACAGCACAACTGCAAATTCCAAACACAAAAACTAATAATAAGTACACAAACTACTTTGTGTTTGTTCTTTCAATATTTCAGCTTATTTCTCCAGGTGACAACCAGCTGGGAGAAGACTTGGTTAGAGTGGAAGGTCTGTTGGGGTCACACGCAAACACTTGGACAAGGACCCAGAGTTCTCATGGACTTTTACCAAAGGCAAACTGGGGACTTCTATATTCTGCCCATCACCAAGCGCTAGCCAAAATTGGGGAACATCTGTGTTTGTTTTTTCTTGCCAATCTTCAGTATAACTGCAGTAGTTAAGGAGGAAAATCTCAAATTGTGAGTCTAACTTACTCTATATCTCTAGAGAATTTTACCTTCCATTCCCCATAAATCAATTTAGAGTGACATGTCTTGCAGATGGTCTACCAGCAACCAAACATTTAGTGCAGCTGTCCATATATCAGGCATTCAGGTTTTGGGATATGATGTCCAGTTTTGTTTGCTGGACACTCAGATAATGGAACCACTGGTTTGATTTATGGTTGCATAATTTTACGGAAAGAGAGAGATCAGTGCCATTGCACTCTGACAAAATAGCTCTGTCATTTCAGGTCCAGGGCTATAGCCAGGTACACAGTGGTATTTCATTTGCCTGTCTTTTAGGGATTAGCACTGTATATTTACCTTCTAAAATCATTAACATAATATTGAGGAGAGACTCCATCGCAAACTGAGATGTCAACAAAGACAATATGAACTGTGACACAAGCTGAAAAGAAACAGTACTTGCCACATGAAGGGTGAAAAGGCAAAAAGAAGTTCTTAACTGGTATTGATTGTTATGGCACAGGCAGAAGTTAAATGTACACAGCAGACAATTACAGCACAATTAGAATTATAGAGCTGGCCTCTCACCTCAATTAAAGGAAAACCTGGTGTGGGCAATGTGACAAGGAGGGGAACTGTTCTCTCCTTTCCTTTTATCTTGTGAAGTGCTTCTTTCTCTGCTTCCACTGACTGTTTAGTCAGGTCTTTCATTTGCCTTTAGTTGAGATGTTAACTCTTTCTGCTTTCCTGTGAGAAAATCCATGCTTAAGAAGAAGAAAAGAAATAGAGTCTGAAAACTGGGAAGAAATCTCCGTGGGGGTGGGGAAAGGAACAAATAGTATCTATCTCAATCACTATTAACTGTTGCAGGTCTTCTGATTTCAATGTGCTTCCTCAGGCACCCTCTGCAAATCTCTCTCTCCTCATCCTTCAGAGCCAAAGTGATTTCCTGGCATCACCAAGTGACTCACTGGAAGAATTAGAAAGGGCCTGGGTGTTGACATCTGTGCTAGCTCCTCAAATCACCATTCAGTTCCTTCCCAAATGAGCTTTGAAGATGGAGAGCCACCCTCCTAATGAAGGTACTTAGCAGGACAGAACAGCTGTTTCTCACCACTACTCATAGATGTATTTATCACCGTATTCTATTATATGTAGAAATGTCTTTTGTTACTTTTAATGCTGAAATATAACCTAGTAGGTCATCTTGCCACTTCTCATCCCCCTGTCAGTGTCACCAGGCAGCATCTGGGTTGCTGACCTTGTGGGTGAAGGGAGGATGAGATTTTTTAATATAGAGACAATGCTGAAACTATTGTTGAAAATTGAATGAAGTGCTTAGAGTGCTTCCTCTGCTAAGTTAAATTGTCCAGTTGACTCCGTACTCATGAAATTATTGATGTTTGACATGAAAGAGTAGTTTCAAATAGTGATTGAACTTACCTACCTCTTCATATGACACTTTGCTAATTGTTGGTTACCAGAACTCTCTCCTATCTGTAAGGGCAATGGCTGATATCTATAAAGGAGTTAACATATACCAGAGTTTAAATACATGTGTGTGTGTATATATATATCCATATGCAAGTGCACCTTCTAAGTTCCATGTGTAACACTGTTCCAAAAAAACCCATTCACCTGCTTAATCTTGGCATGACCATACTTGCATGAGAAACTAATGCTAATGTGTAGCTGTAGAGTAGATGGGAGTACTTCTGAAAGATATACCAAGATGATCTCTGAACTAAGTATTTAAGTTAAATTTGGGCTCAAAGTGCAGAGAGCATGACTGAGGCATGACAATGACAGCTTTGTACGTATCTTCAATCCAATATGATGAAATTTTGCAAGGCCAGCTGATACCATGCATCTTAGATGTTTTTTTCCACCTCTTCTTGCAAGGTCCTTGCAGAGAAACTCTCTTTTTCAGTTTTAAGGATACACACTATTTAGCCCTTGTTGTAGGGGCTAGTTTGTTTTCTGTCTATATGGACTGTCAGTGGTTTTGATTTTCTTGACAGCTTTGTATCTGACCTGTTTGATAGAGTGTATTCCTTTGGTGTGCAACAGGAGTGAATAACTGGAAACTGAAGTCAGTGAGTGATTGCCATACTCCCTACACACAAACCAAAACCGCCTGTTATTTACATCTTAACATGTTCAAACTTCTTCCTATGGGATACTGATGGAAACTAATGCATAACTTTGGTTTAAACAGATTAGCTGAGTGTGTTTATTAAAATGAACATTGTTCCATCTTCCCATGTTTTGCATAAAGACAACTTTGTTAATCTGGTTTTATCTTTAAGAAAATAAATTCTTTTTACTGAAATGTTAATTTCCTCTGGCACTGGATGACATGAAACATGTCCCCTAACATTGCATGTGGTTACTGTATAGATCAATTGATCCTACTTTTCCTTTTACTAATAAATTGGCAGGGGGGAAGTTGCAGGTATTTGCTCCAACATAGGGAATTGGAAATATGGGCACAAATTTCATCAAGGTATATTGGAAACAGACATTCTTTCAGGCTGCAAATCTTCTTCTGATATTAAGACTTTAAAGAATTAAGATTAAGCATTAGGCTGGTCCTGAGCTGCACTGTGTACTTCCTCAAAATCCTGTAGGTAGATAAGAGGTGGTATAGAGTGTACTTTTACTTTAATAAATGTTTAGGACCCTTATTTTGGCACATGAGGGCTTAGAGGTTTTTTTTTTTTTTCTATTTTGGGGACAACTGCCCGTTCCTGGCACATGACTGAGTTTGAAATAATGAGGACCAGGGAACTCTGCTTATAGCTTCAGAGCAGTAAATGTTACTGTTCATTTGAGAATCTGCATTATGACACAGTGATGCAGTGAATCTCCATCCACATTGAGCTTTCTTTAAAAGTTTATGAGCATGTTCACTGGAATAGTGTTCTTAGGG